>NW_027555625.1:382805673-383320673 GCF_003287225.1 Phascolarctos cinereus
AACCGAGGGAGGCCTCTAGCATATTGGATAGATTCTCATAGAGAATGGAGGGCTTAGCAGAAAACATGGATAAAAATTGCCCACGATGGGAAAACTAGACAGGGTCGTAATATGCAATGGAGGACATACCCCCCCTCCATTGAGGTCCCAGAGCCCCAGTGAAGCATTGAAGGAAATGAATATTTCTCAGCTCGTTTTATGCAAGTAGGCTTGGGGGGCGAATTGAAGGAGAGATGAATAAAGGGCCCGAGGCCACTGGAGTAGAGTTAGGAAGAAGAGAAAGAAAGTAGCAGTCAGGACTTGGGAAGACAAATCCCACCTTTCTCACTGCTTTGCCAGAGACTTAACTTGAGGAAAGGGGGAAAGGATTTGACTTACCTGGTTTCTGGGCTGAGCTGGGGCTGGAAACCGGGACAGCCTGCACTCTGGCTACTTTCCAGTCCTGGCTGGTGCCACATGTCTCATGAGACCTCCCAGGCGGTTGCCTAGGACCACTGACCGAATGAGTTAGAAGCGGACTTGATGGCTGGGACCCCTCTTCCCTCATTCCACAGGGTACATTGTCCAAGACTTTTTCTTCTTTCTCTTCCAGGTCCAAAAGACTGGACTGTCCTGGACCTTCAAACGTGCTCAAGCTGTCCTCTTTGGACTCCATGGCTGGACAGTTGTAGCCTTCCTCAGGAAGCTCAAAGTCACCAGAGTGAGATCTTCCTTCAGTAGGCCTGGTCCCTGAGGGCTGAGGCTGGAACAGCTGAGTGCCAAACATAGTATGTTCTCTTTTTACTCCTCTGGGAAAGCTGGTTTGGGATTCTTCACCTGAGGGAGTATCCTCTCTGGGTCCTTGGGCAGCCTATGTTTGTCCCTAGGAGTGGGACCCAGTCTCAGGCCTGGACAGTATCTAATCACAACCTCTAAGATAGATAGGAAGTCACTTCACTTCACTGTAGGGTACTCCCTGCCCTGTGGACTCCTCCGAGCTGGAGGTGAACACTGGCAGGGTCAGGGCCAGAGACAGGGTTTGGATTACTCAGAGGTAGGCTGTTCTGGCCCTCCTTTCCTGCTGATGTCTCACGTCTTTGAGTACTGGCTTCAAAACGAATTCACCTGTACTGGAAAAAAAAAGAAAAAAATGTCGGGTATTAGCAAAGGACAAAGATTCTTACAGCTGGAAAGGACCTTAATACAATCCCATCATTTTGTGGATGGGAAAATTGAGACTTAGGGAAGGAGAACTTGACCAAGTTCATGTAAGGTCCTTGTTCTAATTAGTGGCAGGACCAGAACTAGAAGTCAGGTTTCCTAACTCCCACTCCAAGTCTGCTGAAATAGGCCCAGATTCTTTCAAAGAATCGGCCTGTAAACCAAGAGATCTTAGTCTTTTGTGTGTCTTCAATGCCTTTGGCAGTCTGGTGATGCCTCTCTCAGAATAATGTTTTAAATAATGGGAGCAAATGCTATATTGTTTCCCATCAGATTTCACAGATCCCACAAAAATCTATCCACAGACCCTTTTAGTAGTCTGTGGACTCCAAGTTAAGAACATCTGCTCCAGAACCAAGAGAACATTGTACACAATAACAGCCATGTTGTGCAATGACTAATATTGATAAACTTAACCCTTCTCAGCAATACGAGGATCTAAGACATCTCCAGAGGCCTCATGATGGACAATACTATCCGCATCCAAAGAAAGAACTACGGAAGTTAAATTGCTATCTTTTTTTTTTCTCTTCTGTTTGTTGAGTTTTGTTTCTTCTTTCTGATGGTTCCTCCTATTGGTTTTAATTTTTACTTACAACATCATTAATGCGAAAATATGTTAAATAGGAATGTAAATGTATAGCCTATATCAGATTGTGAGCCATCTTGGGGAGGGTGGTGGGGAGGAAGGAGGAGAAAAATTTTAAACTCAAAAGCATATGGAAGTGATTGCTGATAAATCAAAATAAATTAATAAAATTTTTTAAAAATTTAAAAATTAAAAAAAACACATCTGTCCCACAGCATCTCTTTCTTCCACTCTCTCTGCACTCACATAGCTATCTCATAGGTTCAGGGCCTTATCAACTTCTCTTGGGATATCATACTAGCTACCTAACTTTTTCCTCTTTCTCAGCTCTCCAAGTCATCTTCCACTTAGCTACCAAAATAATCTTCCTGAAGGATAGGTTTTTTGAGGCAGAATTATTAGCATGCATTTGGCTCCACCAGGCTTGAAACAAAGGGTACTGGTATCCAGATGTGGACAGTTCTGTTCCAACAGAAGCCACTTAGGTCAGAGATCAAGGCCAATAAAGTATGAATTGGTCGGTATCCAGCCCTTGAGGTACGAGCCACCAAAGGGCAAGGAGTCAAGAAGTGAATGATAGGAGAAATTCATGGAAAAAAGATTGAAATGACCAAAGCTCTTAAGAGGAAGAAACTCAGTTAAAGACCTTGAGCTAAAGCACAGGTTTAACCATATCACTCCCTTGCTCTGAGAATCATTAATGGCTCCCTGTCTCCAGAATAAAATACAAGCTACTTAGTTTGATATCTGAAGTACTTCTGGCAAGGCCTACCTTTCTAGACTTACTTCACAGGACTCCCCTTCAAGCACTCGGTGTCCTTGCCAAAGTGACCCCAGGCTAAGATTCCCCTGCTCTAACCCTTCCTTCCTTACATGTCTATTCCTGTCCATGACTCTTCCTAAACTCTGTAGAGGTAGAGGACAAAAGATCACAAGTAGTATCATTTCATGAAACAGCAAAAAGCAATTGAAAGGGAAAATGTTCACAAAAAACTTGGTATAAGACCCAGCTAAGATGTAAAACCGTCACAGCGTAGTTTTGCTTAACTTTTCAGGGACTGTACTTTGTCGGGCATTTAATGGTGCCTTTGGTGGGATAAAAATAATAGAGCTCTCACTACGTGCCAGGCACTGCACATGACATACTTTGTAAACAGTATCTTATTAATAATGATAATAATAAGAGCTAACATTTATATAGTACCTCCTATGTGCCAGGTACTGTGAAAGAAGCACTCTACAAATATTCTCCCATTCAATCCTCACGACGACCCTGGGAGGTAGGTACTCTTATCCCATTTTACAGAAGAGGAAACTGAGGTAGACAGCGATTAAGTGACATGCCCAGGGTCACCCTGAGACCAGATTTGTAAGCAATGTTGAAAATTTATCAACAAAATAAAATTGTGACCAAGGGTGGGTGGGGTACCAGGACTGGAGTTGGAAAGGGCAAGAAGGCAGTGGAAATTAATGTCTAAGTGGGTGTCCACCTCTACCTTTATCCTTTCCATGTCTGTGACTGGAGATCAGTTCTTTTAACTACCAAGGCCAGGGTTTGGGGTGGGCTAGGGACGTGGCCTTGGTTTCTGAGACGAGCTGTTCTCTGACCTAGAGAGATTCTTGTAACCAGTCCAGGAAGATAAGAGTAAATCTGATCCCTGCGGGAAGCCCAGGCCAGCTGCAGAAGGGCCCATGTGTGAATCCCACGGGTGACTAGCCTTAATGGATGGAGTATTGACAGCTGGTGAAATTAAGAAACTAGAACCTGGGAAGGGTGGTGAAAGCGGGTGTCACCACAAGGACTGGGGCTTCAGCCCAAATCTTCCCCCTGCTCTCTTTTTCTCGCTCTCTGGTAGCCCATCCATGCCTTCTGTTGAAGTTGATCAGCACTCTTGCTTTAATGATGTTAATGATGCCAGCTAGTTCCCCTAGCCAGCTCTGCTGCGTGCCCATTCTCCTGAAGGCATCCTTCATTGCCTCACAAGCTCATTCAGGCCCCGCCCTTCTCCTGTCACAGACCCAGCTAGAAATGGGCTTTCAAGAGGTCAGCTCTACAAAATATACGATTTAGAGAGTGATACAGAAAGTATAAGAACCTCTGGTAGGGCCATACCTAGAGAATTCCTACACTGGTTATAGGAAAGAGCGCAGGATTTGGTGGCGAGGAAACAAGATTAGAATTCCAAATCTGTAACCTTCTCTCTGTGTGACCTAGGATGAATCATTTTACTTTTCTGGTTCTCTTTTTCCTCAGCTGTACAATGAAGGCTAGGACTAGTCTCTTTCCAGCTCCAGGCCAATGATCCTGTGGTCCAGATTTAATGGCAACCCAGCCTATGATCCTCTCTGGTGGGCCATTTTCTCACCTACAAAATGGGGCAGGGAGGTTGAACTGGAAAGACCTCTAAGCTCCCTTCTACCTCTGATTCTTTGAATCTGCTCTCCGTTTTTTTCTTCTGCAAAATCAGAACCTTTTGGAATCACAGGTTTAAAGCTGAGAAGGGATTTTAGAAATCACCTGTACCAATTCTCTCATTTTACAGTTTGAGAAACTGAAGCCTAGGAAACAGAAGTGACTCATTCAAGGTCATAAACATAGTAAATGTATAGAAAAAAGATTTGAATCTGGGTCCTTTGATTCCAAATCTCATGCTTTTCAAATGACCAAGCCAGTTTAGGGGGTGGGGAAGGTCAGAGATCTAAGGGCTCCAACCAGGCCAGGGCTGCTCCCTCCTCAATTTCAACCCAAAGAGTCCAAATAATCCTTCCTAGCCTGGCTTCATCTTCAGTCTGGCCCGAGGAGGTGGAGAAAGAGGGGCCCAGGAGAAGGGGATTGCTCCTCGTTCCCTTTTTCCCTCCCTTTCTCCCTGTGCGCGGCTTCCCTTCTATTCCTGCTTCTGTGTTGCTGCATTTGACATGACCCTGGTTTCCAGGAAAGGAGAAAAAGGCGGAAAAATAAAGTTAACTTTCCTCCACCCACACAAATATTTTTGGCTGGCGCAACCTTCCTACTGCCAATCTGGGAAGGGGAGGGGTAGCTAGCAACAGAATTACCATTCAGATCCTCCTCCCCAGAGACCTGTTGTCTGATTACCAACATAGGTAGAGTCTGGACACTCTAAAACTGAGGTATTGTTCAAAGGCTACTCTGAGGAACCCCTTCTTCCAGCCACACGGTTACTGGAGCCTGCCTGGAAATGACTGCCTATCCCAGTTCCTCAAGGCCTAAAATGTGGGGGCAATGTCCAGTTCTCACTAAAGCTGAGACCACTGATGTTTAGGGAACCCTGAAACATAGATTTTGTTGTTGTTGTTGGCTAGGCAATGGGGCTAAGTGACTTGCCCAGGATCACATAACTAGTAAGTGTTATATGTCTGAGGCCAGATTTGAGCTCAGGTCCTCCTGACTCCAGGGCCAGTCCTCTATCCACTGTACCACCTAGCTGCCCCTAGAAGATAGATTTGACCTATGCCAGGGACAGTGACAGTGGAATTAGAAGCAATCCAGAAGCAGCTGGGTAGCTTTGTAGATTCAGCATTGGGCCAGGAGTCAAGAAGACTTGAGTTCAAATAGGTCCTTAGGTACTTACTAGCCGTGTGACCCTGGACAAATCACATAACCTTTGTCTACCTCAGCTGCCTAATCTGTAAAATGAGGATAATAATAGCACCTAACTCCTTTGTTGTTGTGAGAATCAAATGAGATAATATTTGCAGAGCACTTTCCGAACCTTAAGGAGCCATATAAATGATAGCAATGATGATGTCTGGATTAGAAGAACTCCCCCAGAAGCAAAGGGTATGTAGATATACCTAAAGATAAGTTCATTCATTCATTCATTCATTCATTCATTCAATAAATATTTATTGAGTACCAGCTATGTACAAAACCCTATGCTGGATGCTGGGAAATACAGAGATAAATAAGATACAGACACAATAACTATCACAGCAATAGAATGGGATGCAGACCATGAGAGAGGGACAAGGTACCATTACTTCAGGAGGAGGGATCTGCAGGTGTTCAAGCAGAGGAGGCTGATCACCGACTGTTATTAATACCACAAAGACTACTTCTTTTTCTTGGCAATCAGGGTTATCCCTCTTGGATTTCTCCTCTTTTATGCATCTTCTCCCTCTTTCTCTTCTCCAATGGAGGGGGGAAAAACCAAAAACCCAATAATTGCCTTTCTCCTAGGCAGAAAGGCATTACTGGGGAAGGAGCCGTGAACTTAGACTCAAAAAACCTGGGTTGAAGTCCTGACTTCTATCATTGAGGGACTGTATGACCTTGGGCAAGTCATTTACTCTCATACAGGGAGCTTTTATTTGCACTCCTTTCCTCACAGGCTGCTTGTGAGAAAAGTCCTTTATAAACCTTAAAGTGCTATGGAAATGTATAGTTTTATTATTATTATTATTATTATTATTATTATTATTAGACCCAGTGATAAACCTGATAAACTAAAGCACTGAGTCATTTTCTAGCACCTTGGCTTAAATTACCTCAGCTTCAATTCTTCCACTCTCTCCTCCTGTTATCCAGTCTTGGAGGATGGGACTCCCTGCTCTTGGACATATCTCCTCCCACCTTCCTCAGGGATTGTTCCTTTGGGCATCCCTTCTCTCTCTCTCTCATTTTCAACTCTCTGTATACACTGGTTCCTTTTCTGCTTCTTTTAAATATTCCCAGATCTTCCCCATCCCTCGCCCTACAGAATAAAAAAATCCTCTACTTGATTCTGCCATCCCCTCAAGCTGTCTTCCTATATCTCTCCTCCCTTTTACAGCCAAACTCCTAGAGAAAGTTGTCTATAATCAAATTGCTTGCTTTCTCAAGGAAAGGGGAGGGGAGGGCAGGAGGAAGAGAATTTAAAACTCAAATCTGGAAATTTCTTTTGCATGATTGTACATGTATAACCTATATCCAATTGCTTACCATCTCAGGAAGGTGGGAGGTAAGGGAGGAAGGGAGAAAATTTGGAACTCAAAATTTTTTTAAATGAATGTTAAAGAATTATCTTTGTGTGTAACTGAAGAAAAATAAAAGATTTGTATAAAAAATTTTGTTTACATGTAACCAAAAAAATTAAATGAGAAAGCTGTCTATACTCATTATCTCCACTTTCTCTCTACCCTTTCACTTCTCAGCCCCTTGCAACCTGGCTTCCAACCCCACTGCTCTGTTCAAACTATTCTTTCCATGCTCACCAGTGATTTCTTTATGCTACACCTCATAGCCTTTTCTCAGATCTTATCCTTGACTTCTATGCATTATTTCACACTGTTGACCACCCTTCTCCTCCTGGAAACTGTCTCATCCTTGGGTTTCTGTGAAACCTCCCTCCCTTCCTACCTGTCACACCCATCTTTTTTGGTCTCCTTTGCAAGGATTATCATCTGTGTTCCTCTTCTATGGTTTGGTACCCCAGGACTCTTCTCTTTATATACTTTTAGCATCTCTGTGTCTTGGAACCTCTAGCTCCCTTCAAGGGTCAGCCCAAGGATTGCCTCCTTCAAGAGTCCTTTTCTGATTCCCCTAACTGTAAGGGCCCTCTTGCAATTTTTATTTTGTACTCATTGGGAACAAATCTGTGAATTCCCCAACAGGAAAATGTAAGCTCCATGAAGACAGACATGCTCTCACTTTTCTATTTGTATCCCCAGCAACTAGCACGTGCCTGGCACAGAGTAGACACTTGGAATATTTGAGTGATATTTCTAGTGCCTAGCACACAGTGCCTTGTTCATAGTAGCATGTATGATGCTGGTGGGTGAATGAATGAATGAATAGATGAATGAATGAGAAAATGTTGGAAAGTGCTAAGTCATTGTAGTGAGTCTGGGTTACTGTTGGACAAGAAGCCTATCTAGTGCTCAAGGGACTATGAAAAGCCTTGGATTTATTGATCTAGGAGAGTAAGCTGGGTTAAAGACTACTTTAACAGAGACCGACCCTGGGTTTTTCTACCAGAGAAGGGAAGTGAGAGCAAAGCTTTTGGAAACAGGGTCATACAGTAGGTAGGGAAGTGAGCGGTACACGCTGACTCTGAGGCATTTTACAAACATTTGATGAATGAATGAACCAACAGAGGGACAGATGTTCTCTCTTGGGAAATGACAACCCAGGAAAGGTTGTGACATCACAAGCTAGTGGCCCCTACAATTGGCTGTGTGCTCATGAAGTCACTTGCAGCCAGGGCAGAGCCACAGGCTGCTGGCAGATTCAGGACTGGTTCCAAATGGATTTATTGCATCCAACCTGTTCATGAAGCTTCCAAACCCTCCCCTCCCAGTGTCTATTTCTGCCCAGCCAGATTTATAAATATGCAGGCCATGGAGATGGCTTTTGGAAAGAAAAAAAAAAAAGAACATGAAGTCACGGCTATAAATACTGCACTGAGCCCCGGGTATGGGATGCCCCCACGAGGCTCTAACGAGCAGTTACAAGCCAGAGCAAAAGTCCAAAGAAAAGTCTCCTCTCTGGTCAAAGGCAACTCAGCCCTTCTCTCCTAGCATCCAAAATCAAATTGACCCTAGACTCTGGATGGCTCAGAGAATAATTTTAATATTACCCTTAATATTTTTGAAGGTCATGAAACATCACAGCTGGAGGGGGTGAACCATACAGAAGAGACCTCACAGAATGTTAAGAACCAGGAGGGACCTTAGAATTTGAACTATTAGGGCTGGAAGGGACCTTAGAGATCAGCTGGTCCTATCCCCTTATTCTCTAAAGGAGAAACTGAGGCTCCAAAAAAAGATCAAGTGACTAGGATCATAAATCCAGAGCTAGAAGGTAGGAAACAAGCATTTATTAAGTGCCTACTGTATATCGGGCCCTGTGCTAAGCACTTAACAATTATTATCTTTAATATCTTTACCTGTCCTATTACTGAACGCAGCTAGCTACAAAATGATCTGGAGAGGGAAATGGCAAACCACCCCACTATCTTTGCCAAGAAAACCCCAAATGGGGTCATGAAGAATCAGGCATGACAAGAAGACGATGCAGTAGACAGAGGGCTGGGCCTGGAGGCAGGAAGACCTGAGTTCAAATCTGTCCTCAGATACTTACTAGTTATGTGACCCTGGGTAAGTCACTCAAGTGCTGTCTCAGTTTTCTCCACAGTAAAATGGGGATGATAATAGTGCCTACTTCCCAGGGTTGTTATGAGGCTCAAATGAGATAGTAATTATGATGCGTTTAGTATAGTGCCTGCTACCTAGTAAACACTAAATAAATGTTAACTATTATTATTATTATCATCATCAACTCATTTGATCCTCGTAACAACCCTGGGGGGTAGCTATTATTATCATCTCCATTTTATAGTGGAGGAGACAGACAGACAGAGGTCCCAAAGGTCATACAGCTTAATAGCGGGTAGTGTTTTCAGTTCACCATCTGCCACCTACCTCACAGGATTGTTTAAAGGAAAGCATTTTGCAATCCTCAGAGCCCTATAGAAAAAGCAGTTATTCTTTGTACGACGAACAGTGCCAAACCCTTCAGAGAGATCAGGGAAGAGAACTGAGAAAAGGCCATTCGAGTTGGTGATTAAAAAGTCACTGGTGACTGGAGCGAGGGGGGAGGATGGAGGCTAGACAGCAGAGGCCTGGAGTGGCTGGACGGGAAGGCAGTCCCAAGAGTCAGCTTCTGTCTCCTCTGAGAAATTTGGAAGTGAAAGCAAGAAGACAGAGATGTCACTGACTCACTGTGTGAGAACACTTCACAACTCTGGATGTCTGTTTTACCATCTATGAAATTATGGGGGTGGACTAAATAATCCCGAAGGTCCCTTCTGGCACCGACATTCTTTGTTCTATGTCCTAAGGTCTCTTGGGGCTGGAAATTCTATGACTCCACGTCACTCTCATTCTTCGGACCTCAGTGTCCCCAACTGTAAAATACAATGACTGCTCTCAGTGATCTCCAAGGATTGCTCCCAATTCTAATGCTCTTTGTATATAGGACACAGCATGTCATTGCTTGAAATAGATGATTTATTCCATGGAGTAGCAGAGTTCAAGGGCAGCTGGGTGGTGCAGTGGATACAGCTCAGAGCCTGGAATCAGGAAGACTCTTCCTAAGTTCAAATCTGACCCCAGGCACTTACTAGCCATGTGATTCTCAGCAAGTCATGTAACCTTGTTTGTCTCAGTTCCCTGATCTGTCAAATAAGTTGAAGAAGGAAATGACAAAAAACTCCAATATCTTTACCAAGAAAACCCCACATGGGGCCATGAAGAGTTGGACCTGACTGAAATGAGTCAGCATCAGTGTTCAGGGAACATTTTTTCTAGATTGGGGAGACCTCAGTGAGCATACTTGCAGGCATAGGGGAAGGAATCCATGGAGAGGGAGAGACTGAACCTTTAGGAGAGAGAGAGAGACAAACAGGGAGACAGAGACAGAGAGACACACACATAGAGACACAGAGAGACACACAGAGAGAGAGAGAGGTAGCAGTGTCCAAGGATGCTAAAGCAAAAAAAAAAGGCTATTGTATTTGGTGACCAGGAGTTCACTGGTAACTGCAGAGAGAATAAGAGTTCAAGTTGACTCAGAAGAAAAATCTCTGTGGGTTCTTGGGTGATGTATTATAGCAGAAAGAGCCCTGAGTTTAAAAGTTAGGGGCATAATCTTTTCTCATTCATTAGCCGGTGACTTTACATAAGTCACTTCCCCTCTCTAAGGTTCCATTTTCTCTCCTAGCTACCTAGTATTGGGAAGAGCTTTGTGAACCTTCAGGAATACAGAAAGGGAAGCTCTTATTACTGAGCAGATTTTGACATGTTCCAAAGTCGATTTTATGGAGTTGTTTTCCAGCCTCAGAGACTTCTCGAAGGCCTCCTCACATCCTGAAACCCCCAGATCCTTGCATCTGTCCGTCTGTTTGTGGCCCTGCTCTCATCCTGCTGGCAGGCAGCATGCTGTGGTGCAAGGAGCACAGCACTGGGAGACGAGGAATCTGACCCACAACTCTTCGGCTGGATTGCCGGGTGATTTTAGGCAGTCACTTACTCTCCTGGGTCATAGTTTCCTCATCTCTAGAATGAGAGGGTTGGATTAAATGACCTCAAGGGTCCCTTCCAGCTCTAAATCTACAGTCCTGCGGTCTCCGATCCCCCTAACCATACAAGTGGCTCTTACTGTCCCCAAATCCCAGGAACCCCTCCACCACCAGCAGCTAGTACCAATTGGTTCTTGTCTTGCTGCATCCCCTTAGATCCCCTTCCAATTCTATTTGGTACCCTATGCACCCTACAGGCATCTGGGGTGCTCCATGAATTCTCATTGAACTGAATTGAACTAAGCATATCTGAAGCGAATCTAAACCAGCTCCTGGGGCGGATGAGGAAAAGTCCAACTAAGCTGTCCTGTCCAGGCTCCACCCAGGGCCGCTATCCCCTTTACCCACTTCCAGTTACACCCTACTCCAGAAGGGAAATCTACTCGCATCCATGCCTTTCCCAAGACTATCCAGGGACTGGCTGTAACCCACAGATGGAGGTTGGCCCACATCCCTGGAAGGGAGCCAACGGGAGCTGGGAGCTGGTTCCTGAAATGGGACGGGGGTCGGAGGGATGGGCTCTTGGTTCTGTCTCAGGGAGGCTCCTGGAGGGACCCAGTTATAGGACCAAGTGAGCCTCCTGGACTAAGGCCCTCCTGGGTAAGTAATAGTAACAAGGGAGTGCTGCAAAAGCGGCCAAAAGGTGGCAAGAGAAGTACACTGGGCACGAGAGAGACTGCCAATAGCGGTCTGTGGAAGCTGAGATTTGATAGATGACAGAGAGAGAGAGAGATCAAGGGAAGGGAGATGCATGGTCCGCACGTGTAGGTAAAGGTGGAAGGGTACATGAGCGTTTGTGCTCACACATGTGTGTGCAACACGATTGTGAGAATGTGGGGGAGGGGTAAGTTTGTGTATTAGAGAAACAGAAAAAGGCAAAGAATCCATCCATGGCCTTTCCTCTCTCCACTCTCCTCTCACCTCCCCCCCCCCATACCCCATCCCAAGCTTGCTTCTAGTCCAGGATCAGCCACAAACTCTCCAGGTGACCATGGCCAAGTCATTTCCCCAGTCTGGGCCCTCAGGTTCCTGCTCTGGACAGAGAGGCTTGGACCAGACTGTTTCATAGACTTTTAGAGCTGGAAGGGGCCGTAAAGATCACCTAATCCAGCCAGCCCAGGCTCTTTCCACTAGACCTTTCTTGTCGTCCAACTCTTAAGATGCTGTGATTCAAAAGCCACACACACAGAGAGCGTCTGTGTGAGGAGGTGGGTCAGAGTCTGTGTGTGAGTCTGTCTGCAGAGCTGCCTTCCAGGGTGGGGGAGGGGGGCGGGCAGGCCTCTCGGCCAGACCAAACAGCTCAAAGCCCCGGGCTTCTCTTCCAATGCTGTTTGCTTTATTCTCCTCCTTTCCTGTTCTCTGTTAACCCCTTCTCTGCTTCTCAAACAAGTTCTAACGGAAGCCTGATCAAAGCAGGGTCGGGGGGCTAGGGGAGAAAGAAAGAAAGGGAAGCCCCTCTCCTTCCCCACCAAGTCTCTTACTGTTCCCAGATCCCCGTCATCCTATTCACCGCCAGCAGCAGCTATTGCCAACTGGTCTGCTCTTCACTGATTCTCCTCGGATCTGCTCTTAGAGGAACGTACCATAAGCTGTCATTCACTTATTCATTCATTCAACAAGCATTAGATACCTACTATATGCAGGTTGTGGTGTTAAATAAGGGAAAGACAGGTTTGGCTAAGGGAGATACAGATTTCCCGAAGGGAGCCAAGAGTCTAACAGGGGGATAAGACACAAAGATAACCCTAATTCACAATATTACATGCTGAGTGCATTCAAGAGGTGCAAAACTAAGGACTTTGGGGCAGCTAGGTGGCACAGTGGATAGAGCACCGGCCCTGAATTCAGGAGGACCTGAGTTCAAATCTGGCCTCAAGACACATAACACTCACTAGCTGGTGACCCTGGGCAAGTCACTTAACCCCATTGCCTAGCCAAAAAAAAAAAAAAGGACTTTAGGAGATCGTGGAGAAGGCTGGTATCAACATGGGGAATCACAGAAAGTTTCATGGAGGAGGTAGCAGTTTATTTGGACTTTTAACAAACGGACAAGAATTCAACAAGTAAAGATAAAAAGGGAGAATAGTTCAGGTATAGAGAGAAGGCATCCCCATGAGCTAAGCAGCAGGGAATGGGGTTACCTGGTCCAATGAGAACCCCTGTAGCACAAATAGTCCTTGCCCTCAGAGAACTTGCAGTCAGAGTTAAAGCCATCTGGTTGGTACAGGGGCACACACACACACACACACACACACACACACACACACACATACACTTCAGCAACGGTAGG
Source organism: Phascolarctos cinereus (assembly GCF_003287225.1). NCBI lineage: Eukaryota > Metazoa > Chordata > Mammalia > Diprotodontia > Phascolarctidae > Phascolarctos > Phascolarctos cinereus. Next base: position 382,818,830 of record NW_027555625.1, read on the forward strand.
AAGGTACAGTGGACAGAGCACTGCAGATCTGGACTCAACATCCTATACCCCTAGAGACTAGGTAAGTAGCACCACAGTGCGACAGAAAGAACAGAGAATGTGGAATCAGAACAGCCGGTTTGGAATCCAGGCTCTGTCACTTATGACTGTATGACCCTCATTTCATTTCTCTCTCCATTCTGATCCATCCCCCACTCAGTTGCCAAAGTGATTTTCCTAAAATGCAAGTCTAAACATGTCACCCCACCCCTACCCCCAATAAGCTTCAATGGCTCCTCATTAGCTCTAGGACCAAATATAAAATCTTACATTTGGCATTTATAGCTCTACCCAACCCGATGCCTTCCGACTGTCTTATTCCTTACACCATGTTATCACTTATTCCCCTTCATAGCCTGTTTGCTTTTTTTACCCAAACACTACACTCCATACCCCAACTCTGCACCTTCTCACTGGCTGTCTCCTGTGCCTCAAATGCTCTGCCCCTTCACCTCTGCCTCTCAGCTTCTCTGTCTTCCTTTAAGACCCAGCTTAAATCCTACCTTCTGCAAGAGACCTTTCCCATCCCTCCATTTGCTAATGTCTTCACCCCTAAGATTACCTCCTGTTTACTCTGGATATTTCTTCTACCCGCCTAGTTATTTACATGTTGTCTCATCCATAAGAATATGTGCTTCTTGAGGGCGGGACAGAGGGAAGTGTTTTTGCCTTTCTTGACAGCCCCATCACTTAACACATAGTAAGAGCTTAATAATCCTTTATTAAGAGTTATTAATAACTCATTATTAACACTTCATTAATTGTTTACCTTCTCTGGCTTCCATTTCCTCATCTATAAAATGAGGACTAAATGATCTCTACAATCCTTTCTCTCTCTAAAATTCTTTGGTTTTCATTGTAAAATGACCCTCCCAGTGTGATGTGGGGCAGATCACTTCACTTTTCAGCACCTTTCCTCATTTGTAAAATGGAAATAATAATCCCCCATCCTACCCACCCCTCTGGGAAAGTGCCTTGGAAACTATGAAGTTATGTGGACACAGCCCAGTACTGAGCATAGTGGGACCGTGGAGCTAGAAAGAAGCTAAGAGATTATTTAGTCCAGCTCTCATTTAGCATCAAAGGAACCAGGATATCTGGACTTCTGTTCCTGCTTTACTGCTCTCTGTGGGACGAGTTACTGAATTTTCTGCTTATCTGTGAAGCGGTGATAATATTTGCTTTCTATCTTTAGCACAAAAATGTTTTGAAGCAAATGCAATAAACATTTTACAAAGTGGCTCTTAGGTCTCACCACATGCTGTTCTAGATACTGAGGATGCAAAGACAGACCAGGCATCCCCACCCCTAGGGAGCTCACCTTCCGCGCAGTCCAGTTAATCTCAGTATATAGCCACAATCCTATTACGTTAAATGCTAAAAGACAGTCCAAATTCTTTGTCAAAGTGGCATCGAGTTACCTTAGATATCATTCGAAATGCATATTGACTGAGTGGATTATATAGCACATTATATAGCTAATGAGGCTAGGGTCAAAGGTTCAATTGCCATGTGGGACAGTTAGCTTTGCTCGTTTCCCTGGTCACGGACTGTGCCCTTAACCCAGGCCAGCTGTCTCACACGTGTGTGTGCTCTCTGGCCCAGGGGAGACTGAGTGAGTGGAGTGGCTCAGTGTGACTTATCCCAACACTGGAGGCATCGCTCAAAGCTCTGAGGTGAGCAAGAATATGGTCTGAAGTGGCTTTGTGCACAGAGGACAGCATGTCACTGCTTGAAATCTATATGCGTGATTAAAACATGCACATATAGCTAGGTCTAGATTAGTGCAAGTAATGAATCCCCTGAAGTGGTCCCATTATTTCAATTTGTGCTGCATATTTCCACTGGGCTGAAACAAATGACTATATTTTACATAATTATAACTTCGAATAGTGTGGATTTGAAAACACGCAATTATAATTCACATTAATCAGGAACTAACTGTATCTTTGTTATAACAACTTAATAATAATGCTAAAATAAACAGAAAGAAAGCCCCATCCCCCACCTCTCCCCACCACCCCGTGGGCAGCTAGATAGTGAAGTGGATCGAGTGTCTGACCTGGAGTCAGGAAGACCCATCTTCTTGAGTTCAAATCTGGCCTCTGGAACTTATTAGCTGCTGCATTCTAGGCAAGTCACTTAATGCTGTTTGCCTCAGTTTCCTAGAATGATCTGGAGGAGGAAATGGCAAACCTCTCTAGTACCTTTGCCAAGAAAACCCCAAATGGGGTCATGAAGAGTTGGACACTAATGAAAATGACCAAACAACTATAGTCCTTGCAATATGCCTTAGCTCCTGGCTTTCCCACCCTGCATGTATAGTGGAAAGAACATTAGCTTTGGAGCCAGAAGAGTGAGAGACTGGATGTACTGAAGTGGAAGGGAATATGGGTTTGGAATAAGACCTGGATGGGAATTCAGGCTCTATTAGCCAGACCAACCATCTCTCCGAGTCTGTTTCCAGCTGAAAATGAGGAGGGGGAGGATGGTAATCATATCTGCATTTATTCATGGAAGGAAGGCACTTTGTAAACCTCTAAGTGCTAGGTAAATGTAAACTACTGTCTTTTCTAAGGTTCAGTCCAGCTCTAGACCCTGTGAACCTATTATTACCTGGCTTTTCATCCTAAGCGCAGTCACTTTCTAGATGGGAACAAATCACAATCTCCCAGACACTCAGTTTCCTTATCTGCAAAATGGGAATAATAACCCTTGCACTAATCACCTCAAAGGATTTTTGCAAAGGAAACACTTTGTAAAATACAAAACAATAGAAATGTGAGCTATTGTTATAGTCTGCTATAACTCTTCCAGAGCCCATCCCTCCAGGGAATGAGAACAGAATAGCTGGGTGAGCCAGATAATGTTACACCAAGACACATAGAAACTGAGGCCTTAGAGACCAGAAAAAGCCAAAGCCACTCCGCCTAGGTGTGTGAGAAGGTTAAAGCAAGCCTCGAAAGGTAGCAAACTGACCCTGGAGTCCCTAGAGTGACCTTCTGGCTCTGATCTTGGGGTTCTTGCCCTGACTTCACCAGGTATATCGAGCCCTGTCACCCATCCCCTCCAATTTCCCATCCCCACACTACATACATACACTATACACACACATACATGTATACACATACATGTGCACACATGCATATACACATAGAGACATACAATGAGTTTTTTTTATAGGATCGCAAATTTAAAGCTAAAAAGTACCTCAGAGAGAATTTTGTTCATTTCCCTTATTTCATAAATGAGAAAAATAAAACTCAGAGAAATTAAGTGACTTGCCCGGGGTCACATAACTAGCAAGTGTCTGAAGCAAGATTTGAACTTGGCCCTCCCTAATTCCAATACTCTACCAATACTATGCCGCCCCTCAAAGTTGTAAATCCCTCCTTTGAGCTGGAATTGAACCAGCGGACTCCCACAAACTCAAGCCCAGCAGTCTTCACCTTTCCCTGGCAGATTCATGGAATGTCAGCACTGCAAAGAAACTAGAGATATCTCTGATCTGCCTCCCTCACTCCCTTCATAGTCCAAATAGGGAAAATGAGGTCCAGAGATAACGACAATAATATTTCAACCGTATTGAGATGTAAGATTTACCAGCACCTTCCTCTCACAACACCGTGAGTGCAAGTAGGGTATCTGTTTTGCAGGTTAGGAAACTGAGGCCCAGAGAAAGGAGTAATTCTTCCAAAGTCCCAGAGCAAGTTGGTAGCCAAACCAGAAATAGAAGCTATACTTTCAGCCTTCCAAGCTGGTGTTCTTTCCATGATAGCGTGAGTCCAGCCTTCTTCCTCCTCTTGCCTTTGAATGCCTTGCTCTCCCCCCCCCCACACCCTTTCTGTTTCCCTGAAGGAATCTTCCTAATTGTCTCCTGGAAAGGAAAAGCAGCCAGAGCCCTGGAGCTTCAAAGCTGCTACAACCACTCAGTCCTAATAAACCAGGCCCTGTACCATAATTGATGGTGTATGTTCTGCAGCTTTAGAGGGGTTCATGTAGGGTGGGTAGAAATTCAGCTGGGAAAAATTCCAGGCTCATAAGGCAGTAGTACAAGGTTTGCTGGGAGGATGGAGAGGGAGTTCCCATGGGTACCTCCAGTAGCCCCTAGCAACAGTCACATAAGCCCGAACACAGAAAGACTGTCCAGGGCGGGGGAGCATCAGGTTACCAGGGCTCCTAGGCATCTGACCCATTCGACTAGAAGTCAGAAGACCTGGGTTTAAGATCGGACTCTGTCACAAACTAATTAATCATATGACCCTGAGAAGTCTCCAAGTTTCAGTATCCTTATCTGTAAAATGGACTTATAATCCATTAATTGTTGTTTAGTCATTCAGTCATAGCCTGACTCTACGTGACAAAGGCCATGGGGTTTTCTTGGCAAAGATACTGGCAGTGGTTTGCCATTTTCTTTTCCAGTGGGTCCCATTTAATAGATGAGGTACTGCAGCAAATAGGGGTTAAGTGATTTGCCCAGGGCCACAGAGACAGTTTGTTTTATTTCATTTATTTATTTATTTATTTTTGGTGAGGCAATTGGGGGTTAAGTGACTTACCCAGAGTCACACAGCTAGTAAGTGTTATGTGTCTGAGGTCACATTTGAACTCAGGTCCTCCTGAATCCAGAACTAGTACTCTCTCCCCTGCACCAGCTAGCTGCCCCCAGGGTCACACAGATAGTAAATGTATGATGCCAGATCTGAACTCAGATCTTCCTGACTACAGGCCCTGTGCTCTATCCCCTGCACCACATACCTACCCCCACACCCTTCCTCTTTCTGTAGGACTAGTGTCAGGATCATATCAGATAACATATAGTGCTAGACAAATCAGTGAATCAACACTTATTAAGCACCTACTATGTCCCAGGCACATAGAGCTTGGGATACAAAAAGAAGAATTTTTTTATCATCCTTCCACTCTTGCTTATCTTCCCCTCTTGATAATGGGAATAAAATCTATCTTTGAGGATTTCCTGGGAGGCAAACAAGCATATGGAACAAAGAAATGAAAGATAAGAGCAGAATAGTCACAGTGAATGGGAGGAGTAGGAAGGGATCTTATACCTTAGATTAATGAGATTGACACTCAATAGGTATCTCTACTTCCCAGATGATCCCAAAGGGAATTCCTGAATCAGGGGCTGTAGAGGGTGAGACAAGTAGGGACTTACAGAGGATCACGGATTTATAGTTGGAAGAGACCTAAGTGGTTAAGTCAAACTCCCTCATTTTACGGGTGAGGCCAAATGACTTTTCCAGGGTTACACAGGAAGTGAGTAACTGAAGCTGCATTTGAATCCAGATCTCACTGACATTACACCACTTTTTGCCTGCCTGGTTCCCTGGGTGGTAAGTCCTGCATTGTATGTGCAACTGGAGACTGTGCCTGGGGGCAGGGGAGATGGAAAGCCTAAGACTCTGCCCCAGGGCCTTGCCTGTCACTTTCTGTATGACCCAAGGTCATACAGATGATATTTCACCTCTCAGGGAATCAGTTTCTCCCTCTGTAAAATGAGGGAGGTATACTAGGTGATCACTAAGGACCCATCGAACATTCTGTGATTCCCAGCCCAGCTCTAGGGGCCGTGCCAGGATTTCCTTCCGTACAAAGTGAGTCTGTTCTTTCTTTTGGTTGAGGGGAGCAGGGACAGAGACGTCCTTGCCCCTCCTGCGCCCCACACTGCTTCAAACTGGCTACACTGAGCTTGGGCCACAATGAATGATGAAAGGAAGGTGGTGGGGCTCTGGACCAATCTAATTAGTGCACCCAGGGAGTGACAGTCCCATGGTGACAAACATTGCCTGAGCACATGAGCACACGTGACCCTCGCTGAGAGGCTCGAGGACCCCTTCTGGGTACTTCTTGATCCATTGGACCCATTCATGTCTCCCTGAAGAGGCTGAGCAGATTCCCTCACTCCCACCCCAAATTCATTCCCAGCCCTGCAGTGGCTTTCCATTTTTGCAGTCTGGGTCAGCTCTCTCAGCGTCTCCTGCTAGGCCAGCGTCCCTTTCAGATATGCCCAATGCAAAGAGCTTCTCTCAGATCCACAATTTTATCGTTGTTTAGTCGTGTCCAACTCTCCATGACCCCATGGGTCTCTGCCCATGGGGTTTTCTTGGCAAAGATTCTAAAGTGGTTTGCATTTCCTTCTCTAGAGGCAAACAGAGGTTAAGTGACTTACTCAAGGTCACACAGCTAGGAAGTTTCTGAGACTGTATTTGAACTCAGGTCTCCTGATTTCAAGCCCAGCCTCTATCCACTTCACCACCTAGCAGCCCCTCAGATCCATAATAGAGCTAATCAAATCACCAATCAAATCTTTATCACTCATCCTTAAGGAGGTATGAATGAACTGAGAAGTACCCAGGCTGGGAGAGGTACTCAACCCTCTCAATGAGGGGCTAACTGGATGGGGCCCACATCTCCTCTGAGAAGGGCAATCAAAATCCCAAATAAAGGCTCACCTGTGAAAAGTCCATCAAATTAACCAGACCCCTAATCAACCCCCTACAAGCAGCACACTGCTTCCCTGAATAAGCGGCTGAGTGCACCATTGGCCTGTGCCACCAATGGGCAAATATTTGGACGCAGACATGTGCATAGACTCACACGTACACAAATACATGCATGCCCTCATCTGTACATGTATTCATACATGCACATGTGTACTCAGACACATGTACCCAGGAACAAGAATACACTCAGACACACTTTCAGATCCCTTCACGTTGGGGCATATACATAGACACATTCCCTCAAACATGCTCACAGAAGTATGGCCCCAAGTGTACCTACACTCAGATGCACACATTTACACCCTACGGACAGATACATCCATCCCACAGCTGGACCAGCCCTCCTCAGAGCCCAGAGCCCAGAGGTGGAGGGCTGGCTTAGTTTCTCCTCTCATTCAGCCCTCTCTGAGCAGGAGACACATGCTGTTCCACTTAGCCCAGCCAGACTGGAACTTCCGTCCCAGGCAGCTCTTCGAGGGGCAAAAAGCCCAGGCGGGCAGGACCTGAGCCAGAGCCCAGAGGGAAAAGGACAGGAGAGACAAGTCACTGTCCTCTCTTCAGCAGCTCCCACAGAAAGGTTCCCACCCCAGGAACCCAGGGGTCCCATCTCCCCTCCCAGAGCCCAGCCCAGTGCTTCTTTCCCTCCGTCCTCTCTTCCCTCACCTGGAACCAGAGGAAATGCTTTGCTCCAACCCAGGGGTAAGGATTGTGCCCGGGAGGGACCCCTTGGTTTCCAATGCCATCCACTCTTGCCCTCCTGTCTCCGTCCTGGAGCAGGACACCAGCCGGCTCTGCTCTGCTCTGCTCTCTCCTCCTCTCTCCTGCTCCTTCTCTCCCTCTGTCCCTCCTCCGGAGCAGAGCCGGCAGAGAGGCTGGGGGGAGGGCAGGGTGACAGGGGGAGCCAGAGGAGGGAGGAAAGGAGGAGGGAGGGGGGAGGGGGCGTGTGGAAATGAAACTTTAATAACAGAGCCCCTTTTGTTTCCTAGCATACGGGATATTTCATACATACTGAAGACATTAGCTGTCTATATTTTTAAGGGCTCAGGCCAGAGAAGGAACAAAAACAACCCATATTCCACTCTGCAAACACACACGGAGGCCTGAAACACCCCCTACTCCCCCCACCGACACAAGGCACTTACACAAAAATACAAGTTTCCAGACTTCAGACTCTGTGTTCCCCCTGCCAACCACTTCACTGCCCTCGGCTTTCCTTCCCTTCCCAAGGCCTCCGAGTCTTCCGAACAGAGATGGAAGCGTGGAGATCCATGTCTCCAGCCTCAGAGATGTCCAGCATGGAGAATCACAGGTCCAGAGCTGGAAGGGACCTCTGGGGTCATCTCGTCCAACCCCCTCATTGTACAGTGGAGGAAATTGATGTCCAGTGACTTATCCAAGGGAGAGAGGAAATAAGTCCTCAGTAGCACCTTCTTATGAGCCAGGCACTGTGCAAAGCAATTTACCAATATTATCTCATTTGATCCTCACAATCTTGCAAGGTAGATGTTGTTATTATCCTCATTTTACAGTTGAAGAAACTGAGGCACGCAATGGTTGAGCAATTTGCCCAGGGCCACACAGGCAGACCTTACTGCCACAGGACAGTGGCTATTCCTTTCAACAGGAGGGAGCCCAGAATGGGGAAAGCATCTGAGCAGTAGCTCCTAAAGCCTGATGGCAAGGTTGTGGGACAGCATTCTTCTCCACACACACCTTTCCCCTCCACACTATTAGTGGGTCAGATTATGACAGAACATATAGGATAGTGCCCCAAGGGCATGGCAGGATGGGGGTGGGGGTGCAAAGAGAATTTAATTCGACAAACACTAAGGGCCTACTGTGTGAAGATCCCTGTGAGACTGTTTGGGGAGATAGGAAAATAAATAATATACGGTCCTTTAGCTCCCAGAGTGGGGAAGGACTCTGAAAAGAGATGCCTCTCCTTAGGGCACATTATGCCCCCCCATCCCCCAACACTGGGCACCAATCCAGAGCAAGCCATCAACACTGCTGGGAACTGCCTGAGCCCCAGGAAATCCCCAACAGAGGGCAGATCCCAACAGGTCTGGAAGTTCTATGTGTTACTTCTATATTTCCTCTCTCTCCCCAGTGACTCGAGAGACCCTCTGCTTTTTTTGAGGAGAACTCAGATTCAGGTGCGGCCTCAAAGGAGATGTTGGGAGAAAGTAGAAAGGTGGGAGGAAGGGAGAGGGGAGTCTCTTCTGCAATCCCTCCTACCTGAAAGTAAACCATCCTTCCATCAAGCCCTGTCCCTTTACCACCCTCCTTTGGACTCAGCCCTTCTATACTCAACCTGCCTTCCTGCCTCCGTGACCAGTGCTAAGGCTTTGGCTCTTATGATTCTCCGGCATGAATCAGGACCCCAGTTCTGAAAGTGCTATCTAGTGCCCATCTCTCTAGGGGTTAGTTGTCCCACCTAAAGGCAGCTAGGTGACACAGAGGATGGAACACTGGATCTAGAGTCAGGAAAACCTGAGTTCAAATTTGACCTTAGACAATTACTAGTTGTGTGACCCTGGGCAAGTCACTTAACCACTGTCTGCCTCAGTTTCCTCAACCATTAAATGATGATGAGAACAGCACCCATCTCCCAGGATTGTTTCAAGAATCAAATGATATAGCCCTTGTAAAGCGGTCAGCATAGTGTCTGGCACGCAGAGAACATTTAATTACTACTTATTCCCTTCCCATCTACCAGAGCTGCTCATGGAGAAAGGCACATCCCTGTTTTCAGCCCAAATAGAACCAAGTTCTCCTATTGTGTAACCTGATTGCCTCAGGTCAGACTTCTTGGCCACTTACAGAAGCCAAGGCCCATTTCTTTGCTAGGATGTAGTTCCCCAAGACCTGGAATCTATCCAGACTTGGCCTTAGCCTGCCTGGCTTCTCCACCCTTCTCCAGCCCTGCCTCTGCCCCACTCTGCCTCCAGCCTGAAGGGAAACATTAATAAAGACCTTCCCTTCTGCCAGGTCCCTTCCCTCGAGTTAGCTTCTGTATGAACTTCTGAACCAGATGTTCAGAGAGTCCTACAGCAGATATGCTGCCCACAACCAGCCTAGCACTGCTGCCCTTTGAAACGCTGAGGCCTTGAAGTATGAGGCTTTCTTCACACCCCAGCAGTACCATGTACCTCCCTACCCTCTAGACTGATTCTGCCCCTCTTACTCTCTTATAGGAGGTTATTATGCTGTATCAATATTGTATTTGAGAGGACAGATTGCTGGATTTTGAGTCAGAAAAACATGGTTTCAAATCTTGCCTCTGACAGTTACTAGCTAAGTGAGCACAGTCAAGTCAATCAATATCTCTGAGCCTCAGGTGGCTTCCAAGACTGTAAGTTATGGGTGGGTTGCTATCTGCATTGATGGAAAGAGTTCACACATCCAGGAAATCCCAAATGCTTGGTGTACGGCTGTAACATACTAACCAGGCCTTCAGGCTTGATTAGAAAAGAGTGTCCAGTTATCTATTTAACAATGTTTATTGATTGACTGGTTCACTTAATCCTTATTCTGCAATCCTTCTGCAACATCCTCCCAGCTCAAGATACCCCAAAATGAGAGCATTTCAGAGCAATGGAGATAGATAGATAGATAGATAGATAGATAGATAGATAGATAGATAGATAGATAGACAGATAGATATAGATAGATACACACATAGATAGATAGACAGACAGACACATAGATAGATAGATAAATAGATAGAGATAGATAGACAGATACATAGATGCATAGATAGAGACAGACAGACAGACAGACAGATAGATAGATAGAGATAGATACATAATATATATGTAGATAGTGTGTACATTTATGCATGTATATATGCATTATGTATGTGTATAGTCCATAGATATGGGGTGCTATCACCTCCTATAGTATAATAAAGCTGGCATATGGCTTACAGTAGGGGGAGGGGAAGGGGCCGGGGAGTAGGTGGGCCAAGGTGTGTATCACCAAACTCCTACAGTCAGCCTAAAACCACTGGTAGTTGTCCAGCAGGGGGCTCCCTTTCTCTATCAGAGGAGGGGCCCCCAATCCAAGGTAAGCTGTTTAGTAGCAGCACCACCTGGGACCAGAGGTAGCAGCAAGTCAGTGATGTGTAAAGAGGCGGTATGCTGGTGACAGCCAAGTCATGCCTTTGAGCAATTCTACAGAGACAGAAGGTAGGGGAGGAGGTGCTTGGAGAATATTTACGGGTAACCTAGTAGCAAATGGCTATTGGATAGATGATAGATAGATAGATAGATAGACAGACGGATGGACGGACGGACGGACGGACGGATGGATGGATGGATGGATGGTTGGATGGTTGGAAGGATGGATGGATGGATGGATGGATGGATGGATGGATGGATGGATGGATGGATATAAATAGAAACAGAGATGAATGAAATGAAATATAGCTATATAGACGGATATATAGCTATATATAAAACTAGCTTTCATTATGCTGCAAAAGAGTATGGATTTAAGTGAGCACAGTCTAAATTAGGAGGAATCAAATGAATGAGGCTATGGTATTATTATTATTAGAATAGTAATTGCAATTTAAGGAAGAAATATGCCTCCAAAATGCTGAAGAGATGTCCCCATGACCAGGATCAGCCATCTTCATCGGCACTGGGGATTTTCCCCTCCTTTGTTCTAGCTCAACACTGGTATCAGGAAGAGAAAAAAACCCAACACCACTTGTTGCCACTGAGGGACGCCATGGACCTTTGCCTTCCCTCAGTCTCACTGCCTAGTTCCTACCAAGCAAAGGACACTCACTGTCAGCTGGATGCTGACCCCCACATCCCTACTTCTTCAGAGTTCATTCAGAGCTCCATTCTAACTCTATCCTCTTGGTAGGAGATCCTCTGTCTTATTCCTCAAAATCCTCAAGGCTTTGCCATTTACCCTGCTACTTTACCTACCTAAGTACTCTTTGTTTTTTTTCATCTGCCATGAACTGAACATGAGCATGAACCCTCTGTCTCCTCTAGGGCCACCTAGGCCCTAGAGTCAGAAAGATCCGAGTTTAAATCTACCCTCAGAACACTTAGTAGCTGTGTGATCCTGGGGAAGTTACTTAGTCACTGCCTGCCTCAGTTTCTTCATCTGTAAAACAGAGATAATAATAGTAGCTACCTCCCAGGGTTATTATGAGGATAAAATGATATAATATTTCTAAAGCATTTAGCACAGTGCTCGGCACATGATACCCTTTTATAAATATTTATTTCCTGCTTTCCAATTAGAATGTGAGCTTATTGAGAGTAGGGATTGTTTGGGGTTTCTATTTTTATCTCCATCCTTTAGTGAAGTGCTTCACACATAGTATGAGCTTCATAATGTTTTTCTGTCTCCTTGTTAGGGTTAGGAATTTCTCTGTCACTCATGGGCTGGACTAGGTAACCACTGAGTTCTCTTCCAACTCTGTCATTTTGCAAAATTGTGTAGAGGAGTGACAGGAAACAGGCTCCCTCCTACTATGCAGAAATATTACCAAGCTAGAGTTAACAGGACTGAGTAACTAACTGGTTGGATGTGGATAATAAGGGCAAAGGGATGGTGAAAGATGAATTCTCCATTTTTGAGCCTGGATGATCAAGAATGGCCATACCAACAACAGAAATAAGGAAGTTGAAAAGAGAGAAGAGGGACAAGTTTTAGCAGAGAAAATTAATTCCGTTTGGGATTTGTTGAATTTGAGATATTGAGTAGACAGCCAGGTGGATACATACAGCAGACAGCTAGAAATAGAGGAATATAGCACAGAGGAGAAGTCTACACTGGGGAGGTAGGTTTGGGAGTTATCTTAACTGAGGTGCAGCCTCTGGAGTATAGCATATTCTCTGGTTGGTCCTCTGAAATAGATAAGCTTGCCAAAGGGGAGAGTATAAAGAGAGAAAACAAGCAGAATAATGATTGTCTTGGAGGATACTCATATTTAGCACTCTGTAAAGGGGCAGGGGACCAAAAAAGAGAAAAAGACAGTAATAAAACAATCAGTCAAATAAGAGAAGAAACGAGAGAAGGCAGTGTCATGAAGACATAGAGAGGAGAGATTAAAAAGAAGGAAGAGGTGATATATTCACTGCTGATAGCATTGTAAATTAGTATAATCTTTTTGGAGTGCAATCTGGTAGTACACAAGAGACTCACAAAAAAATATAAACCTTTTGACCCAATAATACATTATTGGGAATATAACCTAAGAGTGACCTCATAAAGAGAAAATGAGCTTTCTGTTAGATCCATATATAGCAACTGCATATCTCTATAATATACATAGAGATACAATTGCAAAGAACTGGAAATCGTTTTTTGGACTACAAGTCCAAAAACGATTAAATGGCTGAATAAACTATAAGTCAATGTAATGGAATGTTATAACACCATTTAAAATGGTAAATACGAGGAACATAAAGAAACTTGGAAAGATATATGAAGTGATTCAAAGCAAAGAAAGAAAAACCAGACAGTGACTCTGAAAAATATATAAGAAAAATGTACACACAAATGCAGAGATGAATAAACAAATAGAGAATAGAAGGGGATAACGAGGGAGTAACATAAGCTGCTAGGGACACATTGTACATAAGAAATTCATGTTAAGTGTAAATAATTACAAATGCATGTTTATTTGGCTTTGTGGTTTGAAGTTAAATATATTCTAGAGAGAGACATTTTAAAGGAGGAGGTGGCAGCCACATGCTTTAGGGAAGAAGACTCAAAAGGCCATTGGATTTAGTGATAAAGAGGTTATCAATGACCTTAGAGAGAGTAGTTACAGTATAGTTGTCCTAGAGTTTGGTCAGTGAAGGGAAGGAGTGATCTCTGGAGGAGTTGGCAGTTCCAAAAAAGGGTTCTTTAGGATCAAGGTGATCTGAGCATATCTGTAGACAAAAAAGAAGGACTTGGGAGAGAGGAAGAGTGGAGATGAAAGAGGGAGAATGGATAATTACTGGAGCAAGGTTTGGAAGGAAACAATGGATAGGATGAAAATCACAGGTGGAAAGATTAGTCTGGGCAAGAGAGAGAGTCCTCTCTTCCTCAGAGACCACCCACAGGGAGAGAGAATGAGCCAGATGTTCAGGGAGTCCTAGAGAGTTTGGGAGGTGTGGAGGAAGGGGAGTCCCTGCTTACAAACGTGTTCAGGTTTCACTCATCTTTAATCAATCACTCGACAAGCCAGGCACTGAGGACAGAAATACAAAACTGAAAACAGTCCCTGCCTTCAAGAAGCTTATGTTCTACATTATACACAGTAATGGCAATTATTGTAAGATGATCAGCTGTGAATGACTTAGCTATTCTCAGTAATCCAATGATCCAAGACAACTCTGAAGGACTTATCATGAAAAATGTTATCCATCCCTAGAAAAAGAACTGATAGAGTCTGAATAAAGATCAAAGCATACTTTTTTTTTACTTTCTTTTTTTCTTGGGTCTTTTTTTGTGGTCTGTTTTCTTTTACAACATTAATATGGAAATAAGTTTTGCATAACTATATCAAACTACTTGCCTTCTCAATGAGGGGGACAGGGAAGGAGGAAGAGAACTTGGAACTCAAAATTTTAAAAATGAATGTTAAAAATTGTTTTTACATGTTATTGGGGAAAATAAAACACTAAACAAATAACAAAATGGGAAAAAATGCTAAGAAAAAAAGAAGCTTATGTTCTACATGGGGCATACAACATGTTTACAGATCAGTAAATATTAATGTACTAAATAATAATATGTTATATCACTAATATTAATATGTAATAAATAGTAATGTAGTTATAGGGGACGGCAAGGGAAAGGCATACTGACTACTGAAGAAATCAATAAATGGCTTCTTAAAAGAGATGGCACTTGAGTGAAGCATTGAGGGAAGTCAGGGGTTCCAAAAGGCAGGGGTGAGGAAGGACAGCATTGTACCCAAGGGGATAGCCTGTGAAAAACCCATGGAAGCAGCAGATGAAATATTGTGAAGAGGGAACAGTTTGGTTGAAAAACGCATGAGAGGGAAGTAATGTGGAATAAGAGTAGAGAGAAAGGTTGAAGTCAAATTGTAAAGGAATTCAAATGCCGAAGGAGTTTGCATTTTATCCTAGAGGCAATAGAGAACCACTGAAGCTTAAGTTAGGGAGAGACATGAGTGACAAGCTCATCACTGGGAGATGGAAGGAAGAGTCAATTAGACCCATTGAGGATCCCTATCCCAAACCGCTCCCCCCTCCAGGAGGGGAGAGAAAGAAAAAAACAGGAAAAAGATAAAAGATTGGGTTGTATATTAAGGAGATATCCTCATTTAAAGAAATCCAGGAAAGGGGAAACATTTGAATAGAAAATCAGTGGAATAAGAAACTGAAGCAATTTAATCATAGGAGCAAATTACAGAACATCTAGAAATATATGAAGAATTTGGGAAGCAACTCACCAGCCTGGCACAGAGACATTTTAGAGTAACAATGTGGGACTTCAATTACCCAAATATCTGCTGCAGCTCTCTCTTTGCCAAAAGCAAAGTAGATAATAACTCCTTAACTTGGCCTCAATGATAATTTTGTCTTTCAAAAGGTGAAGGAATCAACAAGAAAAAAATTTATTCTGGATCTACTTTTCATTAATAGGAAAAACTGGTGGCTTGAAAGAAAGAAAGAAAGAGAGAGAGAGAGAGAGAGAGAGAGAGAGACAGAAGGAAGGAAGGAAGGAACTTCCCTCCTAGAGTTCATAATTGAGGAGAGGAAAGATGGACATAGTCTAACAGAGACGCTAGATTTTTCGACGGCAGATTTCAAAGGGTTCAGAGAAAGAACAGGTAGTTCCCTGCGGACTAAAATTCTACCATGGAAATCAGTCCAGGAAAGATAGGAAACTCAAGAATCAAATTCCTTTTTTTTTTAGGCTCTACATTTACATTCGTATTGAACATATTTTCACATTAGTCATGTTGTAAAGAAGAATTAGGACCAACGGGAGGAACCACAAGAAAGAAGAAACAGAGAGAGAGTAAACAGTATGCTTCAAGAATCAAATTCTAAAAACACAATGGGAAATTATGTCAATGAGGAAGAAAAACATTTGTCTGAAAAGACTGTTGTGAATGCAGAGGGAACTCACCAACCAATTTAGATATTTTAAAAGACACACAGAGAATGAATGAAAAAGCATTTATTTAATGTTTACTACTAGCTGAACACTAATTTAAAAAGTAGTTTCTGCTCTCAAGGAGCTCACATTCTAATTGGGGGAGACAATACAAAAAAGAAAATTCACTGGTGGGGTAAGTGTCAAGGCTCAGGGGTCTTCAGGTAATATCATTAGGTCAGATGACGGTGCCAGGGGTCTAAAGAGTGTAGAGACAGGGAAAATGGTAAGGCCTAATGATATTCCATCTTCCTGGAAGGAATGGAGTTGATGATTCCCATCTCTTCTAAGCTGTGTGAGCAACTGAATAGTCAATAGTCCGGGTGGGTCCTGGGTAGTCCAGCGGAAGAGACCTACTGAACATCAATACCTGGATGTTTCTTCCAAGTTGTGCTGTCTCAAGGACAACGTGTCTAAAACAGAACGCATCCCTTTCTCTCCCCCAACCCCCAATCCACTCTTCTCTCTAACTTTCCTATTTCTTTATTTTAAATTCAATTTTATTTTATTTTCACTTCTGAATTCTCTCCTTCCCACTTCTCCCTCCCTTGCCCATTGAGAAAGCAAGCAAAACAAAACTCGTTAAAATATGTGTAAGCAAGCAAAACACATCCCCACATGAGCCATGCCTCTCCCATCTCCCCCCAAATATGCTTCAATCTGTACTCTTGAGTCTGTCAGATCTCCATTTAGAGGTGAATGACTTGTCTCATCCTGAGTCCTCTGGAATTGTGGTTGGTTCCATTGTGTTACTTAGAGTTCCAACATTTTTCAAAGTTATTTCCCTTTACAGTATTATTGTTATAGTACAGGTTGTTCACCTGGTTCTTCTCACTCCACTTTGCATTAATTCATAAAATCTTCCCAACTTTTTCTAAAACCATCTCCTTCATTATTTCTTACAGTACAGTGGTATTCCATCACATACATATGCTATAACTTGTTCAGCCATTTCCCAACTGATAGGCACCCCCTAAGTCTCCAATTCTTTGTTATCACAAAAAGAACGACAGCGTTTGTCCGTTTGGGCCCTTTTCCTCTTTCTTTGGTCTCTTTGGGGTATTGACCTAATAGTGGAATCTCTGGGTCAAAGGATAAGCACAGTTTAATAGCTTTTTGGCCTTAGTTCCAAAGTGCTTTCCAGATTGCCTGGACCAGTTCACAGCTCTACCAACAGTGCATTCACGTATCTGTTTTCCCACAATCCTAGCATTTGTCATATTTTCTTTTTTCATCAACTTTACCCATCTGACAAGTATAAGGTGGTACCTCAGAGTTTCCCTGTTTCTTTTAAGGATGTTACCATCCACTGCATCACCCAGATCCAAAACCTTGGAGTCACTCTTGACTTGCCTCTCCCTCACGCTTATATCCAATCAGTAGCGCTTAGCACTGTGCCTGGCACATAGTAGGTGTTCAATATATGCTTATCATTCTACTGACTGCCATGTCTTTTTGATATTGTGTATAGTTCCACAACATCTCTCACAATGGCAAACCTAATTCAAATCCTCTTCATTTCTTATCTAGACTATTATGATAGCTTTCCAAATGGTTTCCCTTTTTCCACTCTCTCCTCTTCTCCAATCCATCCTGCACGAAGTTCCCAAAATAATCTTTCTGAATCAAAGATCTAACCATGTCACTCTCCAGCTCATCAGATTTCAGGGGCTCCTATTGTCTTCAGGATATAATAGCAACCCTTCAACCTGGCTTCCAAGAGCCTGTATAAACTGGCTCTAATCTGCCTTTCCAATCTTATTTCAGATTATTTCCCTTTACAGCCTATATATTCCAGGCAAAGTTGACTATTTCCTATAGTAGACATTTTATTTCCTGCCTTCTGGCTTTCACAGAAGCTGTCCCACCTGGCACTAGAATACACTTCCTCCTCACTCCCCACTTCAAAGAAGATTTCTTTTCCTTCAAGGTTTGCCTAGTTGAGCGTGGGAGGAACTCCTTCATGAAGGTCTTTCCCTGATCCTCTTGGTTATCAGTTCTCTCTCTCCTTCCTCAAATTATCTTGTATTTTATTTATTTGTATACATGTTGAATTCTCCCAGTACAAGATAAACTTCTTGAGGATGAGGGCCATATGATTTTTATCTGTGTCTAGCACAATGCCTTGCACCTAGCAGGCACTTAACAAATCTCTTGTCAACTTGCATTGGCTGCAGTATAGGGAGAGTTCTTATTTGATGACCTTAGTCTTGTTAGGAAAGAAGGAGGCAGAGTTCTCTGCTGAAAGAAGAGGGTGGGTTTGAAGTTGGGGCTTTAAGGATGGGGAAGATTTGAACTGGTTACTGCATCTGCTGCTCTGCCTGGCTTCAACTTCATAGAACAAGACTCCTCCCCCAGTTAAGCTTTTCCTCTCCTATTCCTTCCATCTACTAGCTCTTACTAAAAACCTGGCCCTCCCCCCCACTCCCATCACACAGCATCCTTGTCCACCCTTTCCAGTAGTGACTGTACCTTTGCTTATTCTCTTCAGCTCACTGGCCAAGGGGGCAGGGTTGGAATATTCCTTGCTCCCCCTTGCTACTTCCAGGTTCTCCCTGTTCCTCCATCATTTAGTAATCTCTCTTCCTTAGAGGTTCATGTTATTCATATCTACCATCCAATCAAAATCCTGGTAGCTGTTGTCTACAGACCCAATCATTCCCCTTCCTTCCTTAGTGAGTTTGGCACCAGGCTAAAATTTTTTTTCTCTGCTCTCCAACTCTCGCCCTCATATAGAGGGTTTCAACATAGATACTGACTCTTCCTCAACTTCCCTAACCACTCAGTTCCTCAATCCACTCCCTACTGACTACTCTCCCATCCCACCTCAGATACATAAAAAGATGGCCATATCTTTGATTTTGCCATAACCCTCAAATGAACCACCTCTATTTTCAAGAATTCCAAAATCCTTATTCTACCATAATCTATTGGCCTCTCTCTGTCTCTGTCTCTCTCTCTCCCTTTGCTTACAAAACCCAATTCTTCATCTGCACTGTGACCTCCAATCCCTTGGCCCTTCAATTTTCTCCCAGGCCATCTCCCCTGCACTATTTACTTTCTCCTCATCTCTTCATCTTGATTCCTTGGCGAACCAATTCAATCTACACTGTCATCTTCTCTTGAATTCCTATCCCCCTGACCATATCTTTGACTACACCTAGCCAAATCTCAGCCTGCTATTCGCCACCTGCACATGTGCTGCCGAACAAAGATGGAGAAACTCATGCAAACATTCTAACTGGGTCCACTACAAATTTATGCTACATAGCCTCAGTTGGGCCCTCACTGCCTGTAGGCAATCCTACGATGCCTCCCTTACCGACTCACTATCCCACTCTCCACAGTGGCTCTTCCAAACCTTTTCATCCCTCCTGAAATCTCCTATGGCTCCCTCTCTTCAAACTGTTTCAGTTGAGAACTTTGCCTCATATTTTACAGGAATTCACCATAAACTCCCTCTTCTCCCTTCTTCTTCATCTCTTATCACTCGGGTGCCTTTTGCAACTTTCTCTTCCTTCGCCCTTGTCTCCCAGGATGAAGTGGCCTTACCAAGGCTAACCCCGCTATTTGTTCAAGCGACTTCTTTCCGTCTCATCTCCTCAAATAGATTTTCCCTTCTGTCATCCCCACTCTTTCACTTATTTTCAATGTCTTCTTTCTACTGACTCATTGCTTACTGCCTACAAACATGCAACTACCTCCTCCGCTCTGAAAAAAAACCCTGTCTTGATCCTTCCGTCCCTACTGTCTCCTATTTCTCTTCTGTCCCCCTCAAAAAGACCATCTACAATAGGTACCTCTACTTTCTCTCCTCTCACTCTTTTCTTAACCACTTACAATCTGGCTTCCAAACTTATTATTCCACTGAAACAGCTTCTCCCCAAAGTTACTACTGATCTTTCAGCTACCAGATCCGATGGCCTTTTCTTGATCTCATTCTGCTTGACCTCTCTGCAGCCTTTGACACAGTTCATCACTGTCTTCTCCTTGATACTCCATTCCCTCTAGGCTTTCACTGTCTCCTGGTTCTTCTCCTACCTATATGACCACTCTGTCTCTGTCTCCTTTGCTGTATCCTCCTCTGGGTCACACCCTCTAACTGCAGAGTGTCCCTCAGGGTTCTGTCCTTCTCTTCTCTCTCTCTACACTACTTCACTTGGTGATCTCATCCACTCCTGTGGATTTAATTATGATCTTTGTGTTGTTGATTCACAAATCTACCTATCCTGCCCCAATCCCTCTTCCTCATGTGTCCAATGAGCTGGAGAAGGAAATGGCAAACGGTTCCTGTATCTTCACCAAGAAAACCCCAATGTCCAATCTGGCATTTCCAACTGCCTTTCAGACATCTCAAACGGGATGTCCAGTGGACATTTTAAGCTCAATATGTCCAAACCAGAGCCCATAATCTTTCCCCCAGACCCTCTCCCCCTCCTACCTTTGGTATTACTGTAGAGGGCAACAGCATCTCCCAGTCCTTCACTATCTCTCATCCCCCCCCCCCCATATCCAAGCTGTTGCCAAGGCCTGTTGATTTCCCCTTTACACCATCTCTCAAATACACTCCCTTGTCTCCTCTAGCACTGCCACCACTCTGGTGCAGACCCTCATCACCTCCGCCTGGATTACTGCAATAGGCTGCTGGCGGGTCTGCTGCCTCAGTCTCTCCCCACTCCAATCCATCCTCCATTCAGCCACTAAAGGGCAGCTCTCATCAAGTCATTCCTTTACTTGTTTATATTCCCTATTGCCTCCAGGGTCACACACAAAATGCTCTGTTTGTCACTCAAAGCCCTTCACAACCTAGCTGCCTTCTAGTGATCAAGACTCTCTCTCAGCTCCAGGCCTTTTCTCCTGCTCTCCCCCACACCTGGAATGCTCTCCCTCCTCTGCTCTGACTACCGACTTTCCTGGCTTTGTTTAAGCCCCAACTACATTTCCACCTTCTACAGGAAGCCTTCCCCAGCCCCTTTTAATTCTCATGTCTGTCTTGCTTCTACTAATTATTTCCTATTATCCTATATATAGCTTGCTTTGTATATGTTTGTCTACATGTTGTCTTCCCTATTGTGAGAGTGTGAGCCCTTTCTGGGCAGGAATCCTCTTCTGTTTCCTTTCATATCCCCAGGGATTAGCACAGCACCTGGCAAACAGTAGGTGCTTAATAAATGTTTATTGATTGACTGAAATCACTAAACTAAAAATACTTTACTGTTGAGAATGCAGTATCCCCAGAACTAGAAACAAAGTAGGTTCCTATCAATTGAGAAATGGTTAAAGAAATGTATATGCATATAATATAATATTACTGCAATAGGAAACAATGTGGTCAAAGAATTCAGGGAAGCTTGGCAAGACTTGTATAAACAAATTTCAAAGAAAAATAAGCAGGAGGCAGCTAGGTGGCGCAGTGGATAGAGCACCAGCCTCGGAGTCAGGAGGACCTGAGTTCAAATCCGGCCTTGGACACGTAACACTTACTAGCTGTGTGACCTTGGGCAAGTCACTTAACCCCACTGCCTAGCCAAAAAAAAAAAAAAAGCAGAACCAAGAGAACAATTTGTACAATGACTACAATAATGTTAAGGAAAACAACAATGAAAGATATCAAAATTATGATCACTCTAGTGACTATAAAATCATAGATTTAGAGTGGGAAAGGACCTTAGAAGTTATTTAAGTACATCACTGTCATTTTTCAGCTAAGAAAACTGAGGCCCTGAAAAGTGAAGTGACTTGACTGAGGTCACACAGCATCAGATCCTGTATTCGAACCCAAGTCCTCTTCTTTCAGAATCGGCATTCTTTCTACTGAACCGAGGTGGGCCCAGTCTTAACCCCAGAAGAGTCATTTGGAAACATACTCCATTTTTCTCCACAGAGAGGTCAGAAGGTTGTAGATGTGGTGGACTACAGCTATGCAATGAGGCCTATGTTGTCAGACATAGCCAAGGTGCTCATTTGCTTTACTTCATTATCTTTTTTAAGGGAGGAATCTGGGAGTGAAGGGTGGGGGGAGGGATGACAGAGTCATTAGAAAGTAATAGTGATATTTTTTAAAACATCAATAAAATTTTATTTTTAAAATGACTCCTTATTTTGTATGTTTAGTCTATTGGGTACCTTTCTTGATGGTTATTGTTTATAATTTTTAAAGAGACTACCTTCACCAGCCACCTTACCTCCACCAGGGGAGACTATAAAGGTAATTAGAATGTTAGACTGATCCTTGATGGCAAGAGACTGACCTTGGCTTTTATATCCCTATCACCTAAATCAGTGCCTGGAATACCCCTTAATAAATGCTTATTGATCAGTTGATTGATTGATTATCAGGAGGATTAGGAGTCTTTGCTGTATGCAATGTCGTAACTCCAGTGGGAGAGTGAAGGAAGAAAGAACCAAAATGTGGATGTGATCTTGGGCCCCTGTGTTTCCTAGCCTGGGAGCCTGTAGCCTCAGGTTCTCGTCCCAGCGCTACCATTGGCTCGTGGTATGGAACAGGACAGCTAGGCGGCACAGTGGATAGAGCACCAGGCTTGGAATCAGGAAGACTGACCTCAGGCACTTACTCGCTGTATGACCCTGGGCAAGTCATTTAACCTTGTTTACTTCAATTTCCTCATCTGTCAAATGAGCTGGAGAAGGAAATGGCAAACCGCTCCAGTATCTTCACCAAGAAAACTCCCAACAGGGTCATGAACAGTAAGTTCAGATAGTGACTGGACCTATGATTTCATTGACATGAGGAACTCCCAGGTGGGAAAGCTCCCTCTACTGCTGCAGCTTTGGACCTTCTTCACAATTTTTTTTTTTTTGCTTTTTGGTGAGGCCATTGGGGTTAAGTGACTGGTCCAGGGTCACACAGCTAGTAAGTGTCAAGTGTCTGAGGCCAGATTTGAACTCAGGTACTCCTGAGTCCAAGGCCAGAGCTCTATCTACTGGGCCACCCAGCTGCCCCTACTACTTATTTTCTTAAGGGATTGCCCTAGAGTCCTGTGAGGTTAAGTGAATTGTCCACGATCACAAAGTCATTATGTGTCAGACTGTACCAAAGGTAACACTAAAGTCTTCTGGTCTTTTTGATTTGGAAGCCACCTCTCTATCATGCTACATACACACCATGATAAGGGGCAGCTAGGTGGCACAGTGCATAGAGCACCGGCTCTGGAGTCAGGAGGACCGGAGCTCAAATTCGGCCTCGGACCAGACACGTGACACTAACTGTGTGACCCTGGGCAAGTCACAACCCCAATTGCCAAAAACAAACAAACAAACAAACAAACAAAACCATATATACCAAATTACAAATGATTTCCCCAATCTGGTTGTCAGCTCTCCCATTAATATAGTATTCAGAACAAGGTTGGTGATCATTTGATTGAAATCTGCCTTCACTGGACACTTGCAATGTGGTACTCAGGTTTGAGCCCCACAGTTTAGGAAAGAAACAAGCATTTATTAAGCAACTGCTATGTGCCAGGCACTGTGCTAAGTGCTTTACCAATATCTCACTTGATCCTCTCAAGAGCCCTGGGAGGTAGATGCTATTATTACTCCCATTTTACAGTTAAGGAAACTGAGGCAGACAAAGGTTAAGTGATTTGCAGGGTCACATAGCTAGTGAGCATCTAAAGATCTTCTGACTCCATACCTCAAATTACTTGCTCTCTCAAGAGGGGGAGAAGGGAGAGAGAAAAGGAGAGAATATGAAACTCAATTTTTAAAAAAAAAAGTTTTTAAAATTTTTTTGTTTACATGTAATTGAGAAAAAATAAAACTTAAATCTAAAAAGAAAATTTTTAAAAAAGTCATAGTCAATAAGCATTTATTAAGCACCTACCACATGCCTGGGACCGTGCAATATCCCAGGCATATGAAGAAAGGCAAAAAATAGTCCCTGCCCTCATGGAGCTCATAGTCCATCATGAAAGCAGCTATGGACAAATGAGATATGTAGATTTAGATATACACATATATATGATAAGTTAGAGGTAATCAGTGGAGGGAAAGCCCTAGAATTAAGAGGGACTGGGAAAGCCTTCTTGTAGAAGATGGGATTTTTTTCTGACTTGAAGAAAGCCAGGGAAGTGAGTAGGTGGAAATGAAGAGAGAGAGTATTCCAGGCATGGGGAACATTCAGGGAATAGGCCCAGAGCTGAGAGATAGTGTCTTAATCATGGAACAACAAGGAGGCCAGTGCCACTGAATCAGAGTACACAGGAGTGAGTAAGGGTTATGTAGGCTAGAAAGGCAGGAGAGGGCCAGGTTGTCAAGGGCTTTGAATGACAAACTGAGGATATTATATCTGATTCCTTTGCGGGGGGAGGGGGGATGTCTTTTGATTCATGGGTAAATTGGATTTAAGTGAAGCAGAGTTGCACAAAGTTGTTGGCCTCACTATCTCCTCCAGAGTCATCACGGTCCAGTGGGAGGACAGAATCAAGACAACTGGTGATCCCAGCTTGAGATGCAGTGGATGACCATGGCGTCTTCAACGTCTGACCAAGCTCTAAGCACTCCACAGCACCTGCTTCAGCTGCCTTCATGGCCATCGGAACAGATGGTTCTCATCCACCCATTTCACCAGGAGAAGTTTTCACATTTTGGGGCAGACACTCCCCCCAACTCACCAACGGATTTGAGATCCCTCAGTTACCCTCAACCTGGTTTAGCCTGTCTGTCAAAATGGTTTACCGGGGTGTGGCCACTGCACATGCTATAGCTTCTTGGAGCCACAGGTGAGAGTCAGGTGGACACCAAAGGTGGAAAGCAGCCCTGAAAGGGCTCCGAAGCCTCCACACCAGAGGTGCTAGT
The DNA here is from genome assembly GCF_003287225.1 of Phascolarctos cinereus. Classification (NCBI taxonomy): domain Eukaryota; kingdom Metazoa; phylum Chordata; class Mammalia; order Diprotodontia; family Phascolarctidae; genus Phascolarctos; species Phascolarctos cinereus. The sequence goes on from NW_027555625.1 coordinate 382,843,363, forward strand.
CTTCCCAGAACACACCCTACACCCCATTTGATCCTAGGGAGCCACTGGACTTTACTGAATGGAGGATGGGGATGAAATGGTCAGATTTGTATTTTAGGAAGATCACTTTGGTGGCTGCATGGAGGGTGGATTGGAAAGGGGAGAGGCTTGAGAAACTTGCAGACCCACTGGCAGCCTATTGTAATAGTCCAGGCGTGAGAGGATGAGGGCCTATAACTGGTGACAGTGTCAGAGGAGAGAAGGGGGCGTATTGGAGAGATGTTACAAAGGCAAAATCAATGGGCCTTGGCAACACCTTGGATCTGTGGGGAGTGAGAGAGAGAGCGGACAGGCAACAATGGAAGATGACACCTGGCTCGAGAGACTGGGAGGATTGTGATACCATTGACAGTATACGGGGAGATTCAGAACGGGAAGAAGATCCATAGAAAAAGATGATTAGTTTGGTTTGACCTTAAGATGTCTGTGGGACTTGCTCAGATCTGGCTCTGACTAGATGGCCTTTGACCTCCAAGATCCAGGGATTTTGCCAGTAGGACTGTATTAGTGCTTACTTATAAATAAAGCACTTCCAGGAAGCTTCACATTCACACGAAACAACTTCCACCATTCTGAGCATTCCCAGCACACCCTACCTTGGCCCAGGTCCTTCCTGATAATGATGACAATAACACACTTGGTGGGTGAGTTCATGGGGTCCCGAGATGGAGGCATAAGAACTGTATGCCGCGGATCCTCTGTGCTGGGAAGCCCTTTCTGCTCCTCACGCTCAATCCCTGGCAAACACATACCTGGGAAGCAAAGTAGGGACTCGGAACAGTGTGCAGAGAGGAAGGAGGGAGGATGCAAGAGGGAACAGCAGTCTTAGGTATTAGGAGAACAGCCTTTCAGGGGCCCCCTTTGGACACATCAGTGGTGCCCTGATCAGATGGCCAGTAATTGAGTTGCTCTGAGGGGGAAATTCCATCCAGATGTGGAGTGCTAGGCAGGCTTCCTGTGTGGAGGGTGCTGACGTGCCGGGGCTAGCCCTGGGCCCCTCACGCATTCACTCTCCTCTCTCCTCTCCCAGGGACCTGGGGGCCATTCTCAGGGCCTGGCAGAAGGGAGGCTGCAAGGAGAGGGGCGAGCTCCATAGCCAGAAAAGGACAATTGGCAGATAAAGAAGGAGGGTCCTGGGAAAGGGGCTGGTTAACAGGAAAATGGGACGGTGTTAGGAGGGTAAGCAGTGAGTGTGTGACTCTCCCCCCTATCATTCTCCCAAGTCCTTGGTGAATCCTAATAAGCCTTTGGTCACCTGGCTAACACTGTCCAGCTGGAATCAGAAAACTGGGACTTTTATGCTTAGATGCCATTTCTGTGTTTGAAGGATAGACTTGGGGAGGAGATGGAGATAAGGAGATGGAGTAGGGGAAGGAGGTGGGGGTGAGGGGGTTCACAGAGCTAAGGAGGGGAAAGGTTGAGAGGGAGGAGGGGCAAAAGCATCTGAAGGAGGAAGAAAGAGCTATGTGGGGGGAAGGGAATCGCTTGATTCCTTAAGGCAATGCATAGCACTAGTCCCATTAGCTAGATAATAACACACACTCTTCCAGATCTCAATTTCAAGAGGTTTGGGGTGGGGGAGGAAAAGGAGGAGGGAGGGTGGACTCCTTGTAGGCTGAGCTCACTTGACCTCTCTAGGAGCCTCCACAGACCTCCCCTGCCCTGCTGGCTTACTGGAAGACAGGAAGGGGAGGGCCAGCCTGGGGGGAGCCTGAGAACTTGCAGAGAATGAGAGGAAGTGTATGGGGGCTGGAGGGACAGAGTTGGGGGAGGCTGACCGAAGGGGAGCCGTCTGAATAAGGGGGAAAGGTTGAAAAGGGAATTTTCCCCCATTCAGTGTTTTGGCGGCTTTGGTGTGAACGTGTCTGGGATCCTTATCTTGAAAGCCAGTTGAGTTTGCATAGAAAGCCAGGAAAGCAGTCTTTGTGGGGTGAGGGAAAAGACATTGATCTAACATGCCTTGGTACTGACTCCTAAGGAATTTGCCGGGCTCTTATCAGCTGGGCCCCTTGTACCTCCTTTTGTCTACCCAGCCCCCCTTTCCTTCATCAGCACCTCATTCCCTTCTACCACCCCCACTGAAAGCTCCTTCCCTTCCCTAGCAAAGGATCCACTCAGCTGGCTGAACTGTGAAGTCAGAAATCAAGAATTCTGAGCATGTGACTTAACTTGCTATGTGACCTTGTGCAAGTCATTTCCCCTTTCTGAGCCTCAGTTTTCCCGTGAGGGGCTCCCTACAAGTCATAACATTCTATCCTCATGCTTTTCCCAAAGTGGACCCAGAATCTTCAGCTGCTACTAATTAATCTTGTGCATTCACACTAGAGTGTTAGGGACTTAAAATTGACCACTTCCAGAATAGCTAATATATAGTGGATTTAGAGTCAAAACATAGATTCTGAATCTCAGACGCTATCTTTGTTAGGCAAGTCCACTTTCTACGTCTTGGCTTCCTCCCCCATAAAATGAGGGGGTTGGATTAGATCAGTGGGCCAACTCAAATAGAAACAGATCCTTGAGGGCTGCAGACTGACTTGGAAAACCACAAATTAACATTATCTATGTTGTACTGTATTTTTCTTTATTTTGTTAAACCTCTCCCACTTACATTTTAATTTCATTAGGGCAGCACCCAGGAGTTTTTCAAGTATTGAGTTTGACCTCTCTGGGTCAGATCATCTCAAAGGATGGTTTTAGCTCTAATTGTCTTCTGTGAGGATATTTGCATGTTAATATTTGTGGCTGTCACAGAACAATTTTCAACTGAAAGGAGTAGGTAGTATGCTGGAATTTCAGACAGAAGTGGGGAAGGTATTCTTAAGGGTCTCTCAATTACCACCTTAATTAAGCTTTGCCATCTAACTTTGGAAAAATTGAGGTGTGGGGGGCAGGGATTAAAGACATTGGCTTCCTGATTCTGGTTTTAAGAGAAATTACTTTTCTGTCATCCCTGTGCAATGGATAGAGTGCCAGGCCTAGAGTCAAGAAGACTCATCTTCATGGATTGAAATCTGGCCTCAGACACTTACTAGCTGTGTGACCCTGGGCAAGTTACTTAACCCTATTTGCCTTGGTTTCCTCATCTTTCACATGAGCTGAAGAAGGAAATGGCAAACCACTCCAATGTCTTTGTCAATAAATGAGATCACAAAGAGGACACAACTAACAACCACCTTTTGGACATTATGTTTCCCTCCCCTGGTTGCCAGAGAAATAAGTGTGGTATGATGGAACTTGCTAGAATTGTGAATTTCGAGGCCTTTTACACAATAAGCATTCAACAAAGGATGGTTAGGTTGAATCGGCTGGGGGTCAGTAGGCTTGGGCTCTAGCTGATTCTATCACTGTCACACTCTGACTTTCCCTTCCTTTGGGAAATTCCTTCCCTTCTTTGGCCTCAGTTTCCTTCTTTGTAAAAATGAAGGGGATAATAGACTGAACATTGACTTTGCATGGGCCATCCCCCATGCCTGGAATGGACTCCCTCCTTGCCTCAGCCTCTGGGAATCCCTGGCTCCCATCTAGACTCAGTTCAAGACCACCATCTATAGGAAGCCCTTCCTGATCCCCTAACTCTCATTTCCCTCCCTATCTTGTACTTATTCTCATTTGTATATGTACTCACTGCTTTCCCCAATCTCCCTCATTAGAATGGATACTGCTTGAGAGCAGGGATTGTTTCATTCTTTCTATTGCCACCCTCCAGAGCCTAGCACAGTGCCTGACCCATCATAGGAGACACTATTTAATAAGTGCTTGTGGATTGATTGGCTAATTAGTGGTCTCTAAGTTCCCTTCCAGCTCTGACAATTGATGTTCTAAGGTCCCTCCAGGCTTTGAAATTCTGAGTATGATTTATCCTTAGCAAAAATCCTTTGCTTTTGGGGACTAGAGGAGGAGGCTCAGGCATCCACAAAGCATCAAAGGGCTCCTGGAAGGCAGCTTTGATGGGAAGCCTAGTAAACTAATCCAAAACACCAGCCCCCTCTAAATACACATGGGCTTTTAAAAAATTTAAAGGAAAAACACTTGGCAGCCCTTTTTGTGAGCTTTGGCTGAACCAGCGCTGGGGTGGATAGATCCACAGCTGCATCCAGGCCTCCCTCCTTCTCTGCCTGGCGAGTTTGTCTGCTGCCCATCCCTCCTGCAGAGATGTGCTAGGAAGGGGGTGTCTCAGACCTAGCTCTGTAGCATCAGGCCCTTCAGCCTCTGAACAAAGGCACTGCATCCTCCCTCTCCCCCTACGTACACCTGGAGCAGATTAAGAGCAGGTGGAGCTCTGGGGTAACACAGTCCAAAGGGGCCCCTCCGGAGCATTCACAATGCACTCTGTATTATAATTGAAAATAGAATTTTGGGGGATCCTCAAATTTGAGCCCCTGGGACAATTGCCCCCTTGGTTGTTATGTTAAAATGAACCCCCCTATTCAACCCCAGTCCTCATCTTGAAGACCCTATGAGCCAGAACATTTATTTGCCACTGTGCTTTTAATTCCCTGTGTGACCTTGAGTATGTAACTTTGCTTCTCTGGACCTCAGTTTCCTCATTTGCAAAATGTAAATGGGCATTCTTGGTCTGCCTATACCACAGGACTGCTGTGAAAATTAAATTATATCATTTCTATATGTGAATGAATGAATGAATGAATGAATGAATGAATGAATGAAAAAAAGTATTAATGATGGGGCCGCTGGGTGGCACAATAGATAAAGCACCAGGCCCAGGGTCAGAAAGACCTGAGTCCAAATCCAGCCTCATATAGTTACTAGCTGTGTGACCTTAGGCAAGTCATTTAATGCCTCAGTTTCCTCATCTATCAAATGAGTTGGAGGGGGAAAAAATGGCAAACCATTCTAGTGTCTTTGCCAAGAAAATCCCAAATAGGGTCACAAAGATGTCACTGGACTAGACAACAATAAGTGAAGTGAGTTAGAAGTCAAGGATGGCTGTGCCTCCGACAGTAATAAGGCATTTGGGAAGTTAGGAGAGTTTGGGGGTGAAGACAATAAATTCTGTTTTGGACACATTGAGTTTGAGTTGTCTAAGAGAGCTTTGGAGATGAGTGACACAGTACAGCAGAGACATCAGGGCTGAATGAGATTTGAGAATCATCAGCATAGAGATGATCATTGAATCCATAGGAGCTGATGAAGGGGCAGCTAGGTGGTGCAGTAGATAGAGCACTGGCCCTGGAGTCAGGAGGACCTGAGTTCAAATTCGGCCTCAGCTACTTGATACTTACTAGCTGTGTGACCCTGAACAAGTCACTTAACCCTGATTGCCTCACCAAAAGAAGCAAAAAAAAAGCAAACATAGGAGCTCATGAGATGACCAAGTGTCATAGCATAGAAGGAGAAGGGAAGGGGACCCAGGATAGAGCCTCAGGGACCCCCATGGATAATGGGCATGACATAAATGAAAATTCAGCAAAGGAGACTGAGGAGGAGCTGTCAGAGACATAGCAGCAGAATCAGTATCATGAAAACCCAAAAAAAGAGAGTGTCCAGAAAAAGAAGGCCATCACACTGTCCAATGCTGCAGAGGCATTAAAGAGGATTGGAGCTGAGAAAAGGCCATTATTAGATTCGGCAGGTCAGAGTCCTGCTGATCTGGTTACGGTTCTCAGAGCAAGAGATGGAAAGGGAGGGTGGGGTCAGAGTGTATGCCAAGTAGACTGTCATGAGTAGTCTCAGGGAGCAGAGACTTAGGATAATGCCCCCGGGCAAAGATGAAGCAACATGGCCGAAGGGAGCTCAGAGCTGAGACCTTCATAAGGACGGTGGGAAGAAAGCCTGCTGGTAAGACTGAAGGGTAGGGGAAAGGTAGGAGGCACAATGGGTAGAGCATCCACCCTGGAGTCAGGAGGAAGTGAGTTCAAATCTGACCTCAGACACTTATTAGCTGTGTGACCCTGGACAAGTCACTTAACCCCAACTGCCTCCCCACCAAAAAAAGAAAAAGAAGATTCTGTGAGGGGGCACCTCAAAACAACCAGCTTTCACTATTCTGTTGAATGGTAGAAGGACACTCAGATCTGGAATCTCAGGGGATCTGGATTCGAGTCCTAGTTTTGCTACTTTTTATTCACATGAGTAAAATGTGGGCTAATCACCTAACATTTTTTGAGCCTACTCAGGTTATTCATCTGTTTAAAAAAAAAAAAGACCAGTAAGGTCTGCTACTTATCTCACAGGAAATGAAACAAGCATTTATTAAGCACCTACTACATGCCAAGAGCTTTACAAATATTAACTCATTTGATCCTCACTTTAACTCTGGGAAGGAAGAGCTATAATTATGCCCATTTTACAGTTGAGGAAACTGAGGCAGGCAGAGGTTAAGTGATTTGCTCAGGGTCACACTGCTACTAAATGTCTCGAGGCCAAATTTGAACTCAGATCTTTCTGACTTCAGGGCCAGTGCGCTAGGCACCGTGCCACCTGCTGCTTCAGAGAGGCAAGTGGTTCACAGCCATCACTTCTTCCTTTAAAGAGGGTCAATACGTGTACTGACGACCCCTCCAAGACTCTAACCTCACAATTTCTCATTCTAACACTATCCTTCTTCTAAGCAAGCGCTAGTATGACCACACCTGAGGACCCTACCATCTCCAAGAACAGCATTACCTTCAAGAGGGGCAGCAAAGCTTAGCCCTGGACTTGGAGTCAAGACACTCCCGGGTCTGCCTCTGACAGCAGCTGTGTGGCTCTGGCCTCATCACCCTCTCAGAGCCACCGTTCCTCCATCGGCGGAAGGAGGCTAATGATACCTCCACGGCTGTTGTGAGGTTCAAGGGAGATCATATTTGCAAAGGAATTTGCAAACGTTAAAGTGCTGAATAAATGTCAGTTGCTGTTATTCTGAATCTACAAACTCTGTTCTTGGGTACAATTTCCAATCGTTCCACCTTTTCCACTCTTCTTTTCATAGGAGCTGACCTTCACCCTTCATTCAGCTTGGCCTCAAGTCCTTTGACCTAACCTGTTATTCCTCAACCTTGTTAAAAACAAACCATTCTCTGATTCTTCAACTCCTCTTCCTAGGTTGCTGAAGCTTTCCTGGAGAAAGAATTGGAACCAAGTGGATTTCATCCACTGTAAATCCATGGTGCATAAACTCAGCTGGGCCTTCACTGCTGCTTAGCAGTCCTGCTTACTGAACCCCTGTTTCATGCCTCACAATGATTGTTCTAAACACTTTGCCCTCTCTTCAAGCCCCCTGCCATCATCCATCCCCTCACTTATACATATATACTTCAATACTTAGACAGACTTGGAATCTCATCAATGTAGTTACTCTCTCCAGCTGTGTAGGTCACAGCCCATATATCTTCTGTGTCTCCCTATCCTCTCATATATATTTTACATGAAGTCCACCCATCGTGCTGGACTTTCCTCAAGAACTTTTGACATTATGTGGATACCAGTGGAGTTTGAAGGCTATCCATTGGTGATCCTTTGCCCTATCTGTAACTTTAATTCTTCATAGACTGAGGTATTCCTTGACCTGTGGCCGTAGAGCATCAGTAAATAATATTCTTATTTATAAGGATGAGACAGTGTGGTTTAATGAATAGAGTTTCAGCCTAGAAGCTAAGAGTACCTCAATTCAACGCCTGCCTTTCACACATACTGGCTGTATGACCCTAGGTCAGTCATTTAACCCTCAGTGCTCTAGGTAACTTTCTAAGACCATTAAGTTGCAGAGAAAATACCAGCTCTCATTGATAGAGGGAATTTCCTCACCTGGGAGATTCTTTTATCACCTAGAGTGCAACCTGGAGAGGGAATGAGGCCAGGCTGGCCTGGATAACCTCCATAAATGGAGATTCTGAAAGGATCCATCTGGGACAAGCCAAAAAGCTGGAAGTTATTTCCAATGTGTAATATACAGGTCTGGAGTGAGGCTTCAGGATGAAGAGCTGGGGCGTGGCAGAAGAACGGAAATGGTGATAGTCTGTTTCAATGTCTATTACACATTTTCCTTTTTCTTTCTTTCCTCCTCCACCACCACCTCCTCCTCTTCCTCCTCCTCCTCTTCCTCCTCCTCCTCCATCTTGTTTGAATAGGCCAGATTGGAGTCGTTTCAAATGCATGCAATACTTTCTTATCACTTGTATTTGGAATTGATTTTTATTTTTACACTAATGATTCAGTGGTTTGACTGTACACAGACTGCTGGTTAGGAAACATCTGCCATATGAATAACCAGTAATTCTCTCTCCATTAAAATATATTTGAGTTCACTTATTATGATGCTATTTTGAAGCTCAGAATGTCCGCTTCCTCCTGAATCTCTCACAGAAGGAAGTATTCATGATTGACACACATGAGGCTCTGTTACCATCTACGAGACTGGCCTTCCCTTATTTCTGACCCATATTTTCCAACATATTTTTCCTGACCACCTTTTCATTAAAGTTTCTGAGCAGAAATAGACTATATAGTAATTTAATTTGGGAAGTCTGAACAGGTCCTTTGTAGACTTTCTTTATCTCTTATTCTCTGCAACAGATGTCTTGCATGAGCTGCAATTATCTTTGGGGTGTTCTTTTTTCTACCAGTGCTCATTGTGAGCGCTATAATAGATAACAATCATGTCCATGAAATGATGCTTTTTGTTCCCTTCCAATGCATGAGTAAACTAACTCCATTTACTCCTTTATTTGCCCCTCCAAAGAGAACTTGGGAGCCATCCTAGCTTTTAGATGCAGCTCCCTTTTGTTCTCTGGCTTCATTTATAATCAGAATAAAAAGACTGATATGATACAGTTCCTTCCATTACTAATTTCATTCTTTTTAATGAATTTAAATACCAGGTAAGGTGGTATAGTGAATAGAACCCTGGGCCTGGAGTCAGGAAGACTCATCTTCCTGAGTTCAAATCTGGCTGTAGACACTTATTAGCTGTGTGACCCTGGGCAAGTCACTTAACCCTGTTTGCCTCAGTTTTATCATCTGTGAAATGAGCTGAGAAGGAAATAGCAAACCATTCCAGTTCTTTGCCAAGAAAACTCTGAATGAGGTCTCCAAGAGTTGGACACGACCGAAATGACTCAGCAACGACAATAATTTCATTTTTACAGTGCCAACAGTGAAGTTAATGTTTGCAGGCCCTCTCTAAGACCGCTTCCTGTCTGCCACTGCCTGAGTTCCTCCAAGTTGGGCCTCTAGAGGTCATGCTTGGGAGGTGCCAAACCACTTGGGTTAGCAGTCCATGAAACCATGCAGCTTTCCCCTTCACCTGGCCCCCTTCCACTCTGTGACTGGACTTGCACCCTTCCCAACCCTTTCTGTCTCCTTATTTCTAATCAGATCAATGCTACCATCCATCACCCCTAGAAAGAGCATATCAGTCAATGTTTAATCTTTGTACCTGTTTTTGTGATTTCCCAGACCATTTTTGTGACTTCCCAGGCTACCACTCTCTGCCCTGTATTGTCTCCCCAAAAGAATATAAGGCCCTGGAGGCAAGGACTATCTTGCTTTTATATTTGCTTTCCCAAGGCTTAAGCCCTTAGTAAGCCTAAATATATGTGAGTCAGTCAATAAACATTTATAAGTGCCAGGCATTGTACTAAGGATACAAAGAAAGGTAAAAATCAGTCCCTGCCCTGGAGGAGCTCACAGTATAATAGGGGAGGGGACAGCTAGTTGGGTGCAGCAGTGGATAGAGCAACCAGCCCTGGATTCAGGAAGACCTGAGTTCAAATTCGACCTCAGACACTTGACATTTACTAGCTGTGTGACCCTGGGCAAGTGACTTCACCCCATTGCCTTGCCAAATATATATATAATATGGGAGACAACATATACAAACTATATACTAGAACCAGCCCTTTCTGTCCTGAGGCCTCTGTGTCCACCCATTTATCAAAGTGTTTTCCAATGCTTGATAAACAGCCCAGTATGCTTTTTATTCATTCGTTCAACTAAAGCTGTGATCCTTAGCCCCTTTGTCTCCTTTCCAGCTACTCTTCCACCACCGCTGGTAGAAGCAGAAGGAGGCCACACAGGACAGAGACATTTTATCTTTTTGTTTCATGGATGGCCACGGCCAAAGGATTTGTTACTAAGTATCCAGTCTTCCGGTGAGAAGCCTCTCCCACGTGAAAAGTAGGCACAGTCTGTTGCTGGAACTATATTTAAAACCTTTCTAACAAGACAGAACTTGCCAGAACTTATACTTTACCATCACAGCCCTTGAAATCCCAAGATCCCCTCTGTGAAAAGAGAAGGCATTAGAGAAGAATAGTATGTAGGGCCTACACACGGTAGACACTTAATAATAGTTGTTGGGTTTCGGGGAAAAGAGAGATCATAAAGCACCATGTATACAGCAAACCGACTAAAATAGACAAACATTTATTAAATACCTGCTCTCTGGAAGATCCTGTGGTAGTTTCTGGGTGTTCAAAGATAGCTACAAAACCATTCTGCCTTCAGGGAATTTATAACCTAAAGTGGAAATGTGGCATATACACAAATAGGTATCATGTAGAAATATAAACTGCTATCAGTGACATAATTAATGCTAATTAGTGTTAAAACCATTATGATTATTGTGGCAAAGTTAAGCTATAAGACTTTACGGTAAGACTGCAGCTCTGGCCAAGGACCAAGGGTAGGGACTTTTAAAATATGTACATGTTGATCCAGAAATCATACTGTTAGATGTATGTTCCAAGGAGATCAAAGACAGAAAGAAAGGTCCCACATGCACCGAAATATTTATAGTGGGTCTTTTTGTAGAAGCAAAGAACTAGAAACAAAGTAGATGGTTATCAAAGGAGAATGGCTAAACAAATTCACGCTGTTAAAAAATTAATACGAAGTATGTAGAAAAGTATAGGAAAGGGGGCAGCTAGGTGGCGCAGTGGATAGAGCACCGGCCCTGAAGTCAGGAGGACCTGAGTTCGAATCCAGCCTCAGAACAACCACTTGACACTAGCTGTGTGACCCTGGGCAAGTCATTCAACCCCAGTTGCCTTAAAAAAAATGTATAGGAAGCAAATGAGGTAAGCAGAACCAGGAAAACACTAAACCTGATTGCTACTTAAATGGAAAGAATTTATTAGAAAATCAGAACTGAACTCCATGTAATTTTGTTTTTCATTGTTGTTGTTTGTTTGGCTAGGCAATGGGGTTAAATGACTTGCCCAGGGTCACACAGTTGGTAAGTGTCAAATGTCTGAGGCCAAATTTGAACTCAGGTCCTCCTGACTCCGGGGCTGGTGCTCTATCCACGGCGCCACCTAGCTGCCCCCTCCATGTAATTTTAATGACCAAGCTTGGCCCCAGAAAAGAGCTATGAGAATGCACCTCTCTCCCTTCTTAGGAGCTGGAAGCAGCTCCTAAGGTGAGAAGCCAATTGTTAAATTTTCACCTTGAGCATTACAAATCAGCAAACATTCCAAATTAGGGCTGGGTTTATAGTTAGGTCGATTGTCTCGACTTAAGAAAGGGTTAATAACAAAGATTAAACTTATAAGAATGTCTTCTTGGACAAGCTCCTTGTTAAACATTTACTAGCACCCTCCCAGGGACAAGCTCCCACTCCACTTTGGGATAGATCTTATTGGTAGGAGGTTTTTCCTGACATCAAGATAAAACTTGCCTCTGCGCTCCTAGCTCCACCCTCTGGGGTCAAGCAGAATAAAGCTAATCGCCGTTACATATGATAACCTTCCAGGGGACACACAAAAGCAGCACCTGATTAAGGATTTGTCAGTAACCTGCCTCAGGGGGGCAGCCAGATTCTCCCGGCTGCTAGCAACAGGGCCGCCGGAGGCCGCAGTGGCCAGGCGGTGACCCTCAGAGGTTCTGCCCAGCGGAGGGAGTGTGGTCAGTGTGCACGGGGATTATTCCATGCCCTTTACTTTTCAGCCCCAGATGTTTGCAAAGAATGGTGAGCCCCTATGGTTTGGGGGTGAGTCTGGGCAAAAGACACAGAAGATGAAGGTGAGGGGAATATTGAAAGTTCAAAGTGTTAAAGCTGGCATTTTAATAATAAGTAGTATTTATATTTTGCTTTAAGTTTTGTGAAGCACTTTGCCCCGGATCCCACAAACTATAGGAATCTTTGGAGAGTTTCACTGAAGAAACTAGGAGACCACCTTTCCAAAGGCCATCTTACATTGTTTGAGGCCTCACTCACAGCCTTGACCTCCCAGACCCTTCAAAGAACAAGAGATTCTAGTTGTTCCCCCCATGATATATTCTCCCCTCTTGCTATAGCAGGAGCTCCTAATCACCTATATGAACTTCTGATATTTTTTTCCAAGAGTCTAAGGAGAATCAGGAGTTAGAAGATTTAGGTTCTAATCCTGGCTATGCTACCAACTCCCTGAGTCACTTTATATATGTCATGCCCGCTCCCTTTCTGGGCCTCAGTTTCCTCATTTGTAAAGTGAGGGTTTGGGCTAGATAGCTTCTGAAATGACTTCCAAGATTGATGTTCTAAAATACTGAGAAGCAAAATGTATGGAAGGGAAGGGGGAGATGGGGAGAAGAATTAGGAGCAGAGAAGGGAGGTCAAGAGGCTGAAATAAAGAGTCCTTTAACAGTAGCTTCTGACAACATCACCAATCTGAAAATATGTTTAATAAGAATGTATATATATATATACATACACACACACACACACATATATATATATATATATATATAGCCTATACCAGATTGTTTGCCATCTTGGGGAGGGTGGTGAAGAGGAAGGGGGGAGAAAAATTTTAAACTCAAAAGCATATGGAAGTGATTGTTGATAAATCAAAATAAATTAATTAATAAAAACAAACAGTAGCTTCTGCAGTGTATGCCTGTCCAGTCTGTTCTCCCCAAGAGCTCCCACCCAAGGGTGGGAAAGTGCCAAAGTGTCAGTGCCCTACCTGAACCACGCCCGAGGATATACCTGGTAAAGAGAGCTAGTGTGTCTTATGTTTGAGGGGAGAGAATTGCCTAGATTAGGGAGGACCCGACTAAAAAGTGTCCAGAGATATTTTCTGAGCTCTTTTCCAGACAACAAAGTTTTGAACCGGCCCCCAAGGCCAGAGATGGATCGTAAGAAAGGAAGAAAATAATTATCTGGGGAAAAGGGAACTGAGGAGTCAATCTTCCAAAATATTTTGGGGTAGTAACCTCTGGAGTTACAGACAGAGATACACTAGGGCCCAGTTTAGAGTAAAGGGAGGCCTTGTGCTGTGATGGAAGGAGTGCTGTCTATGGCAATTCTGCCTTTGACAAAGACTCACTGTGTGACCTTGGTCAAGTCACTGCTCCCTTCTCACTCTCCATTTGCTCCTCTGTAAGATAAACTTAGAGAGACAGCTAGTGGTGCAGTGGATAGAGTCAGGAGGACCTGAATTCAAATCTGGCCTTAGATACTTACTAGCTGTGTGGCCCTGGGCAAGTAAGCCACTTAACCCTGACTGCCTCCAAAAATAAATTAAAATAAACTTGGACTATATCATAGATTAGGGTTGAAAAAGACCTTAAAAGTCACCAAGTCCAACCTCCTCTTTTTACAGAGAAGGAAATAGGAGCTCTGTAAGGATAAATGATTTGCCAAAGGTCACAAAAGAATGAGAAGTGGGAATTGAACCTAAGTCTTCCTGGCATCGAGATGGCACAGTGGATAGAGCATTGGACCTGGAGTCAGGAAGACTTGAATTCAGATCCAGCCTAGGATAGTAATTGTGTGACCCCAGGCAAGTCACTTAATCTCTCCCTCCATTTCTTCAACTATAAAATGGAGATAATACCTCACACGGTTGTGTGAGAATAAAATGAGGTTGTATTTGCAAAGCACTCAGCACGGTGCCTGGCACAGTAGGCACTTAATGATTTTTCCCATTCCCTTTCCAAGTCCAGCATTCCATCCACTACAGCTCGCTGCTTCAGAGATGAGCCCTAAGGTCCCCCTCCAGGCTCTGGCAGTCTCAGATTCTGTGATTCTAAGGGGTCGAGTATCACTATGGTAACTCCATCTTCCTCCGGCATGATGAGAGGGGACTCTGCCCCACTCTTCCAAAGGGAGGCACAGCCTCTTTCTCTCTTGTCTTCTTGTTCTCCCTTCCAGGTCCCTCTGGGATTGGCCTCTATTACTCTTTGTTGGACAACATGGTCCGACCCATCCCATTCCCCTACACTCACCTTTACAGCTGGACCCCCAGTCCTGGATCTGCAGGGAGCTGAGAAATTGGGGTTCATGCCTCTTCCCTGATGCCTCTGGAGCCTGGTCTTGCTCACCTCAAGGTACAGTGAGATAAGGTTAGTGGGTAGCAGGTAGCAAAGAAATAAAACCAGGCTGCCCTGATGTCCAGCCCCTCCTTCTGCTCCTTATCCTGTTACCAGTGAAACCTTGGATCATCCAGGGGACCTTTGGTCAGCCAGTCCTCTGGTGATACTGCCTGCACTGGGAGTGGTTGATGACTTTTCCCATCAGAGACTATTCTCCAGCCCCTGAACCCAGACAAACCCTATCCATAAGGAAAATGGCAAGCTATCTACAAGGTATGCCTGATATTCCACCATTAATGTAATTCATTAGGTTAACCATCAACTTCTTCAGCTATAGCACTTAATAATATACAAAGCATTTTCCTTACAACGGTCCCATTAGTTGTATAAATCTATCACCTACCCTGTGTTACTTAACCAGTTACTACTCCCTGGATCTAAGATTAGATCACTAAAACTATAGTTCACTAGCTCCCATCGGTGTTTCCCATTATCGGTCAGTCAGTGGGCGTTTATTAAGCACTTACCATGTCCCAGGCACTATGGTAAACTCAGGAGATACACAGAAAGGTAAAAGACAGCTCCTGCCTTCGAGGAGCTCACAGTCTAATAGAGAAGACCACGAAGTACAAAGTACAAAGAAGTTATAGACAGGTTAAATAGGAAATAATTAACAGAGGGAGGATGCTAGAAGTGAGAGATCGAGAAAGGCTTCCTATAGACGATGGGGTTTTAGCAGGAAATTAAAAGAAGCCGGGGAAGCCAGTAGGCAGAGTTGAAGAGGGAGGGCATTCCAGGCATGAGGAACAGCCAGGGGAAATGCCCAGAGTCCAAAAATGAGTGCTGTCTTAGCTAAGGAACAGCCAGGAAGCCAGGGTCACTGAATCAAAGAACAGGTGTTGGGGTAAGGTATAAGAAGACTGGAAAGCTGGGAGGGGCTAGGTTAGGGAGGACTTTGAACACCCAACAGAGGATTTTGCATTTGATCCTGGAGGTGATGAGGAGACACTGGAGTTTATTGAGTAGGCATGTGACATGGTCTGACAACCGACGCCTTTGGGAAATCACTTTGGTGGCTGGCATGCAGACAGGATTGAGAAATGCAGACCAGAGAGCAGGCTATTGAAGTAGCTCAGGAATAGGAAGACGAGGGTTTGCACCAAGGTGGTGGCAATGTCAGAGAAGGGAAGGGGGCAGATTTCAGAGATGCTGCTAAGGTGAAATCAATAGGCCGTGGCAACAGATTGGATATGGGGGTGAGAGAGAGTGAGGAGTTGAGGATGACACTCAGGTTATAAGCAATGGACATAATTAACAAAGGCATTTACTAAGATAGCATAGTCAGTATATTTCATAAAGGGATGACGCAGCTAGGTGGTCAGCTGCTTTTCTAAGCTCCTTAAAGAGAAATTTTTTCAAACATCCAAGAGGAATAATTTATTAATTTAATTATTTTTTTCAATTAACAAGCACAGAATTTTCTCTACCATCTGTTTCCCATTGGAAAAAAAAAAAGAAAGAAAAGTAAAAATCTTGTAACAAATGGGCATATTCAAGCAAAACAAATGACTACCTTTGCTGTGTCTAAAACTGTGTGTCTCATTCTGCACCCTGAATTCCTCGTCTCTTTGCCAGGAAGTAGATGGAATGCTTCCTCGGCAATTATGGTCAATCATTATGTTGACCGGAGTCAATTGAAGTCTTTCAAAGTTGTTTGTCCTTACAATATTATTGTTATTGTAAAAGATAATGTGTACTATTTTGCACTTCCTTAACATATTAATATCTCATTACCTCTGTTACCTATCCCTTGCTTTCTGTAATTATATCGGCTGACAGGAAAACCACCACCCTTTTCATAAGTATCATTATCATCATTATTGAAGATGTATAAATGAGGCCCAGAGGTCAAATGGTTTGTTTACAGTCACATAACTAGTCATTAATCAGAACTGGAATTTAATTCCAGATTTTCTGATTCTAAGACCATCCCTAATACTCTAAGTGTAAGTAAGTACACCAGCTAACATTTCTTCCATAATAAGAGTGCTGTGGGGTTTAAAGGTAGGAGGCCCTGAAGGCCAAATTTCCTTGCCTTCAGAGTTTTGCATTGGACCAGTCCTACTCAGTGCCTCATTCTTATGAGCTCTATTTTAATCTGGCTCCACTCTGCCTCTCCTACCACTCCCAAATCCTACTTTCATGAGCCCTCTCACAATTGAGAATTCTTTAGGGACCACATCTAAAGTTCTATCCTTTTACCCTTCATGACTGTTTTGTCTAGCTCTCCATCAGAAAATTATTTCTTCTCCTTTCTCCCCCTCCTAACTCCAGCTCTGACTGCCTAGCTTCCCTGTCTGAGCTCTGCAGTTTCCCTATAGTCTAGGCTTCTCTCCCTCTTTTAGGGACTCTAGATCCAAAGAAAGCCAGACAGTAGAGAGACAAAGGTACAGGGAAAGCTGAAGTTATCTAGCTATCAGACAGACTATAACTAGGAGGAGCCTCCTCTAGCTGGTTCTGGAAACAGAAGAGAAAATATCGGCCATTGGGTTCCCTAAGCCTGGCTGGTGTTGGGAGGCTCCTCACTCCACTCCCCCAACTCCAGACATTCCTGTGGAATGGAATCTCCTGTCCTGTCCACGCTCTACCAGCCACTAGAGAGCTTTGCCAGCAACCAACTGGGTGGGGTTGGGCTGGGGCTGGAGCTGAGGCCAGGGCTCAGCTCAGGGTAGATAGGGGACAGGGAATGGAGTATGGAGAGAGAAGAAGGGGGTCTTGGCATTAGAAAAGGAAGTCAAGACAGGGTCTGGGAAAGGCACAAGTCTGGCCCAGAGTCTCTGAAAAAAAAAAAAAAGATCAGAGCTCTTGGGAAGCAGGATGGGGAAGAAGGATTTTGGCCTTTATGATATGACAATCTGTCAGACTCAAATCTTGATCTTTCCTGGTTCTCTTTAAAATCTGCATATGCTTTCCCATTTTCTCCTCTGCTGCTTCTTTTCTTGTCTCCTCTCCTTTATTCTCTTCTTTCCTCTTTTTCTCTGCCTCCTTAACCCATTTCTATTTTTTTCCATTTTGTTTTATTTTTCAATTAATAATTAAGAAGCATATCTTTTCTCTCCCTCCTAACTCCCCCCATATATGATGTCTATCTATCTGTCTATGTGTCTGTCTGGTCTCTGAGCAAGTCTTCTGTTTAACACTTTCATGTTTACCAAAGCTTCTACAAAGTCATCAATTCTCAGAGCTAGAAAGAACTTTAAAGATCTTTATTTTACAGAAGAAGAAATGGTGGCCAAGGAACAGGAGGAGTGACTTGTTCAAAGTCACATAGACAGTTGGTAGCAGAGTTCAAGTTCCAGCCTATTTCCTGATGCCCAGGCCAGAGTTCTTTTTTTTGGTTTTGTTTTTGTTTTTTGCTAGGCAATGGGGTTAAGTGACTTGCCCAGGGTCACACAGCTAGTAAGTGTCAAGTGTCTGAGGCCTGATTTGAATTCAGGTCCTCCTGACTCCAGGGCTAATGCTCTATCCATTGTGCCACCTAGCTGCCCCCAGACCAGAGTTCTTTCCCCTACCCTCTGCTTCCTCACAAAAATCACAGAATCTGAGCTAGAAGGGACCTCAGGACTGCCCTAGAGCAATCCATATGTAAGTAAGAAGCCCCTACAACATACCCAACAAATGATAATGCAAGCCCTAACACCTAGTTGGGGCAGCCTGGTAGAAATCCGCCAATGCCCTTCTCCTTCAATCTTGTCAGACACCAAGGGGATGGAGGTGGGGGAGGGTAAAGAGTGCGGTGTCTAAAAGATTCAACCATTGTAAAATGTAATAGTCCATGTTGCAACAGTTCAAGAGGTCGGAAGAACACTTAAAAGGATAGTGGGTGTGTCTCAGGCTTCTGCTAAAGACAACAACAATGAAAATGAAAGTCCCGCAGGCTTGCAAACCCTCAGTTCCCCTATATCCGAACTGTGGCCTCCTTACTGCTCTCTGTTTTTCTCACTCTACCTATTGGAATTCCAACTCTCCGGCATCTATAAGTTGGAGAAGGAAGTATGCCAGCTGCCAATGTGGCCGCAGCAGCCTGTTCGGCAGGGCCATTGGAGAAACATGTTAGAGACCTGAGAAGTTGAAATGGCACCCTGTGCATTCCCAGGGAAGCTGGAAGAGGTGTCAGACTTACCTGGCTGGCAGCTAGGATTTAAGATCAGTTATTACAGAAGGCAGAAGCAGAGAGCTTTCTGGCTCAGAGCTGGATGGAAACAAGGCGATTTACTCCTTCCTCCTGAGACTTTGAGAATGGGGCAAATATGAGACCAGGAACAGAAGTTCGTGGTGTAGGGAAAATACAGACCTTACTGTAGATGAATTCAGCCCCTCAGTCATTTTAATGCTTTCAGGCTTAGCAAATGCTTGTTAATGACTTCACACTTATAATCAATATAAAATTGCTTGCGGCAGGAGGGAGAGAATTTGGAACTCAAAATTTTAAAAAATGAGAGTTAAATTTTTTTACATGTAATTGGGAAATATTTAATGAAATAAAATACGTTTTAAAAAATAAATAAATGCTTGTTTACTGACTGATATTTCACTTTCTATTTCATTCAGTAAATGAACGCTGATCTATCTATATGACTAATCCTGTAAGGTCCCTTGAAGTTAGGAAGATTAGAATTGTAGTGGAATGGAAATGAATGCAAGCCAAATAAATTCTGGATTGTTACTGGGGAAAACATTGATATTCCTTATAGAAGACGGGAATGAACTTGGGCTGGAACGCAGAAGAGAAAGGCAGGTCTTTTCAACATATGCACTAGAGGTACTGAAAGAAACCCCTGATCTCAGGCTCTAAGGTCCTGCTCACCACACCCACTAGTATAGATATTGCCTGACACATAGTTAAGACCTTAGTGATATCCATCTGTAGCTGAGGGCTTGGAGCACCACCTGGTGGCCAAATGGAGATACAGCATCCTGAGCAGCTACAAAACTTCAAAAACTCTCCAGCAAAATAAAGGATGCCTCCCTTCCCTTTATACAACCTTTGCTTGAAAACCATAAGGAGAAATCCATTGCTTTCTGAGGCCTCAAATAAGGTTGCTTTTAAAAAGTGCTTGTAGGCAGCTAAGTGGCACAGGAGGTAGAGTGCTGGACCTGGATTCAGGAAGACTCTACTTCATGAGTTCAAATGTGACTTCAGATACTTCCTAGCTGTGTGACCCTGGGCAAGTCACTTAATCCTGTTTGCCTCAGTTTCCTCATATGTAAAATGAGCTGGAGAAGGAAATGGCACTGCATTATCTTTGCTAGAAAAACCCCAAAAGGGGTCACAGAGAGTCAGACGTGATTAAAAACAATCAAACAACCACAAAGTGGTATGAGAAATTTGATGTGGGAAACATTACCTGGTTTTGGGAAGAGACAAAGAAGGCATTACAGAATAAGTGAACCTTGTAGCACGGCCCAGATACTCCCTATCTGGAGAGCAAAAATCGTAGCCTCATTGTTCTGTCCTGGCTTTTGAGACGCTCTTCCCAGTCCCCTTGCCTGAGCAATTTGAACTCTGAGATTTAATCTAATACAATATGCTAAGACTTTGTCTCTGTTCATGCCCTCCTGCTAGGCTGAGACCTTAGGATGCCAATCCTTGGCTTACTTGGAGTCTGAACCTGGCCTATATCCCCTGGTTTGAACTAACACTCTGAACACAGGTGAGAGTAGTCCAATCTCAGAATACACCAGGAGCCCTGCCCCAAATCAGACGAGCCACATGGACCATTCAAGACATCAACACTCTTTGGAAGAGGGATGTTAGTTAGCAAGGTCAGTCAAATCTGTACAGCAAACCGAAAGGATTTTCTTAAGAGACAGTGAGATTTTGGATTTTGGATTTTAATCAAAGAATGAATATCGGAGCTAGAAGGGAACTTTGAACAGATCAGAATCCCAGAATCTCTGTCTTGGAAGATGTTAGGAATAACTTCTACGGGAAAAACAAAGACTCGGGGGGCGGAGCCAAGATGGCGGAGTGAAAGCAGTGACTTGCTTGAGCTAACCCCCAAACCCCTCCAAATACCTATAAAAAATGGCTCTAAACAAATTCTAAAGCAGCAGAACCCACAAAAAGACAGAGTGAAAGAAATTTCCAGCCCAAGACAACCTGGATGATTGATCAGAAAATATCACCTTAAAAATAGCCTAACCCAAATGGCAAAAGAGGTCCAAAAAGCCAATGAGGAGAAGAATGCCCTGAAAAGCAAAATTGGCCAAATGGAAAAGGAAGTCCAAAAGATTACTGAAGAAAATAACTTCCTTAAAAATTAGAATAGAGCAATTGGAAAAACAAAGACTCTCAAGGTAGATGAGACAAGATGAGGCTCATTTATTACATGTTCTTGCAAGAAGCAAAGGCAAGCAGTTTTATCCCTGTCCCTCCCTCATTTCTCCATTGGCTGGACACTTTGAGGGATACAACTTCCTGGAACACCTACTTCGTATTACTCCTTAATATGTCCTTCCCCTCCCACTACATACAACATTGTGAACCTTTGCCCTACTTTCAGCACTTTTAACCGCTCTACTAGTTTTGAAAAACAATTTTAAGTAAAACCACTCCTTTCACATCTGTATTTGACTTTAAGACCACTTCCTCTGCATCTGTGGAAACATAATTTCTTATACCTTACAGAAGAGAACTCAGGTCTACCTAGATCTCTAATTGAAAATCCATTCCACGCTATTGCCAACATGTAGTTATCCAACCTAAACTGGATGGCCTTTATTTAGTAAGGAAGAGCCCTCTACCTCCTGAAACAACCCATTTCACTTCATATGACTTCTAACTGTTAGGAATCTTATCTCAAGCTTTAATTTGACTCTACAATTTTCAAGCTTTGCTCTTGGTTTTGTCCTGTGAGGCCAAGTGGAACACATTTACTCTCTCTTCCAAAGACAGAGCTTTTGGTATATGAAGATGGATATCATGAGTTCCATTCCCCTATCCCCCAGGCCGTCTTTTTTCTTTTTTTTCAACCATGTCATAGTTTAAAGCTCTTTGCTACCCTGATCACCCTTCTCTGGATGCCCTTCTAAAATATAGTGCCCAGAAATGAACACAGTACTCCAGATGTGGTTTCAGCAGAGCAAAATCAAACTAGAATGGGCCTATCAACTCCATCATTCTGGATGCTTTAACCTTTTAATAGAGCACAAGGTCAAATGAGTTTTTTTGGCTACCAAATGACGCTTCTGGTCCAATGAGGCCCCCAGATATTTTTCAGAGGAAAACATCAATCCCACTTAATCTTGGACTTGTGAAGTTGATTTTTCTGAGCTCAAGACGAAGACTTTACATTTATCCCTGTTGAAGTTTTCTTTTTAGATTCAGCCCAAATATATTAGACATTTAGTATCTCTTTATTTTTTCTTTTTCTTTTTATAATTTTTATGCCTGTTTTTAATATTATTTAATTTTCCCCAATTATATGTAAAAGCAATTTTTAACATTTGTTTTTACAAGATTTTGAGTTCCAAATTTTTCTCTCTCACTCCCTCCCCTCCCATCTTAAAATGGTAAGCAGTTTGATATAGGTTATATATGTGCAATCATGTAAAACTTATCAGTCACGGTTATAAAAGAAGAAAGAGGCCAAAAGGAAAAAAAAACACAAAAAAAATAAAGTAAGTGAAAATAGCATGCTTCGATCTGCATTCAGAGTCCATCAGTTCTTTCTCTGGTTGTGGACAGCATCTTCCATCATGAGTCCTTTGTAAATTGTCTTGGATCATTGTATTGCTGAGAAAAGCTATGCTGTTCGTAGCTGATCATTGTACAATGTTACCGTTAATGTGTACAGTGTTTTCCTGGTTCTGTTCATTTCACTTCACATCAGTTCATACGAGTCTTTCGAGGTTTTTCTGAAATCTGCTGTTCATCATTTCTTATTGTACAATAGCATTCCATTACATTCATAAACCACACGTACCATTCCCCAATTGATGGGCATCCCCTCCATTTTCAATTTTTGCCACCAGAAAAAGAGCTCCTATACATATTTTTATACATGTAGGTCTTTTCCCCTTTTTTATGATGTCTTTGGGATGCTGACCTAGAAGTGCTATTGCTGGATCAAAGGGTATGTAGATTTTGGTTGCCCTTTGGGCACAGTTCCACATTGCTCTCCAGAATCCACCGATGGTGCACTAATGTCCCAATTTTCCCATGTTAGGATCTCTTTAGATCTTTATACTTAAATCCAGTTCATATACAAGTCCTCCTAGTGATGGAAAACAAAGGATGAACTAAACAACAAGATCCTATACTGCCAGATGGCACTGGGTCTGGAGTCAGGATGACCGGAATTCAAGTTTGACCTTAGATACTTATTAGCCATATGACCCTAGGCAAGTCACTGAACTTCTGTCTGCCTCAGTTTCCTCAACCGTAAAATAGGAATAATAATAGCAACTCCCTCCCAGGGTTGTTGTGAAGATCAAATAGCATAACATTGATAAAGTACCTGACCCATAGTATGCACTTAATAAATGCTTGTTCCCTTCCTCCTGGACATCTTAATGCTAGTTATGCCTCCCAGCTTTGTGCAAAAAAACCCTGCTTTGTAATTTTTAAATATGCAGATTTCATAAGCATGCTGTTCATGACTTTATCCAAGTCATTTATAAAAATGTTAAATATCACAGGACCAAGGACAGTGCCTAAGGACACATTACCTGAGATCTTTAATCAGCCAAGAAGTATAAGGGAAGAGAGGAAGATTCTCCTCAGCCTGCGTGCTATAACCACAGAAAGACAGAGACAGATGAGAAGAGGCAAAGTATTAATGTGTTAAAATGGAGACTAGAGATAAGCCTATATCCTGTTATCTTTTTATAAGCTTTAAGGAGTTCTCTTTGATTGAACTCTCTGTTCTGATTGAACACTGGCTATCTAAAGTTTGAACATACCCCTGGTAGCCCTTAAAAGATAAACCTGCTAACTCTGAGGCCAGTGGAGTGACTGACTGGTAAAATGACTTGTAGAGTGTGAACCCTTAGCCTCTATGGGAGGGAGGAGGAGAAAAAGAGGGTTCTCCAATCATGCGTGCACACACACACACACACACACACACACACACACACACACACACAAAGAGGGTTCTCCAATCGCACGTACACACACACACACACACACACACACACACACACACACACTCACAATTGGCCATGGGATCTTCCAGCAGAGACGCTCACCCAGCAGGAAAGACACACACACACACACACACACACACATGCATACACACAGGATCAGAGGTAGAAAGTTGTTGTTGTTATTGTTCCTTCATTCTAGAAGAAGACCAATGATATCACGAGAGGGATATTTTGACTTGCTAATGAATTGGACATAGGTGAGGCAGAGCTGTGCAAAGTTGACAGCCTCACTCCTCCAGTCATCAAAGTCCAGTGACAAGACAAAGGTCAAGATGACTGGAGAAAGCAGTTTCAAGGAAGGAGACCTTTGGCAGCAGAAAAGATAGCTGACTATTGCTAGGTTTTCATTTTCTCTTCCTGGCTCCTCTGACAGTAAGTATTTCTCTTTCAATAAAGCTGGCTTAACTTTATTTTCTCTCTAACTCCTGTCTCATACCGTTCTGTCTTTTGGTGCTCTGCCCTTTCTTGTCCTCAGGAAAAAACTAGCTCTGGAGGTCGAGTCTAGCAATGGAGAGGAGCCCCTCATGGAGCCCCATTGGATGGATGACCCACAGCTGCAAACCTCCTGGATCAATGCCACAGGAAGAGTCCCAAGGCACACAGCCTCCTAGAATAGGATACACTCTTCTAGGAATAGGATACATACAATCTGTAATGTCATCAGAGATCAGGAACATTCAGACCAGGAAAACCATTCTGGATTTATTCTCTTGTCTCCACTTATGCAAATGGAATGATTAGATAAAACAGCTATTCCCAGATGGGCTTGTAGGTGAGGCCCACGTATTGTGAGGGCTTGTCCCCCACATATAGTATAGGGGTGCCATTGTGTGGCTCAAAAGGAGGCAGAATAGACATCTCTAACCTTTTCTCCCCACCCTTCACCCTCTTTCAAGGGAAGACTTAATTCCTTCCAGGAGGGGAAGCAGAAAGCTGGGGTTAAAGCTACTCTGCTGTCCTCAAAGAGAAAAGGTACCAGGCTAAGGTATATCTATCTGCTCCCTTAAATATTGTTAGTTTAGAGGATGATATTTTCAGGTTCAACCTAATTTTTTAATCACTATTTCAACACTGGGGGGAACCAAGACCCCAAGCTTTAGATCTGAGGCTTGACTTCTTTCCCTCTTAATACCAGTTCTACAATGAACACACATGGCAATTATCAAAGAAAACCTATTTACCCAAATCATAGCAAAACAGAAATCAGAGAAGGTATTTGTAGGAGAAAAATATACCAGACAATACATCGTGAAAGAGTTCTTCCATTGGAAGCAAGATAATTGAGCTCAACTGAGAGAGAGTCCTGGATCTCCCCCAAGGGGAAGTTCCCTCAATTTCTAGTGTAGCAAGCTGGGGGTAGAGACATGATGGAGACTGCCAGCTTCTCTCATGTCTTCCCAGAGTCTTTTCCTTCAGCACCCAAAATGACTGTAGGACCCAAAGCAATTCAAAGCTTGAAGAAGATCTGAAAAAAATTGAAGCCTACCCTCTCCAATTCGCCCTCCCCTCACAAAGAGTAAAACATTCATCTCCGTCAATAAGGACAGAGTGCCATACCAATGGACTTTGGGACTGGAATTACAAATTCATAACTCTTCTATGCATCTGGCTCTTTGAGAAGGTGGGCACCTAGGGGCCGCTAGGGGTGGTGCAGTAGATAGAGCTCCGGCCCTGGAGTCAGGAGGACCTGAATTCTAATCAGGCCTTAGACACTTGAAACTTACTAGCTGTGTGACCCTGGGCAAGTCATTTAACCCTGATTGCCTAAAAGAAGAAGAAGAAGAAGAGGGTGGGCTCTGATGTGGTTTAGGGGTTCAGAGGTCCTGGGACCCCAAAATCACAATACGTGTATCCTGCCTGAAAGAATTTGACCCAAAACTTCTTTCAGCCAAAGACAAGGTTTGTTAGAACATCCATCATATTGGGCAGACTCTTAAGTAGTCTGAACATTAGTAAGCAGTGACTAGATTATAAGAATCTCAGCAGTGGCTAGATTTTAGGAATCTGAGCCTCTTAATGGAGATAAGGTGGACCTTATATACAGAAAGCCTGTGGGAGGGATCTAGGAGTGGCCAAGTACTTTGGGGTGACAGGAGGAGGGGCCTAAGGAGATCTGGATGGGAGTGGCCAGTAAACTGGGGTGAACAGAAATCCTGGGACCTGGACAATGGAGCCTAGCTAGGATTAATGGCCAGGGCCATTGGGAGGTAAGACACTGGAGGGGAGATTGGGTGTAGTCACAATGAAAGGCCAGTTGACGGGATTATAGCCTCAGGGGAACACCAGAGATTTGGCCATATGGGAAAGTCCAGGGTTTTTCCTTTCTGGGGCCTAGATCCCAACCCCATTAGGCACCAGCTACAGGCTTCTCTAAATGACATCTGGTAGGTGAGATAAGTTTCATTCAGTTAGCAGGGGCTGGAGGCAGCTTGTAAGGACCTCAGTAGATTACCCACCCTACTAATTAAAGAAGCTACTTCTTGTTGTTTACTCATTTCTGTTTGTGTCTGACTCTTTGTGAACCCATTTGGGGTTTTCTTGGCTAAGATACTGGTTTGCCATTGCCTTCTCCAGCTCATTTTACAGATAAGGAAAATGAGGCAAACAGGGTTAAGTGACTTGCCCCAGGTCATGTAGCTAGTAAGTATCTGAGGCTGGATTTGAATTCAGGTGTTTCTGACTCCAAGCCTGGGGCTCTATCCACTGTGCCAACTATCCTCTCTAGGCTTAAATACCCTAAGCAAACCACCAAAGTTAAGCCTTACAGGTTAGCCACCAATTCCTCAGGTGTTGCCCCCAGGGAAGGGGTACTGCCCAAGCCGAGACCTTTGCCCCTTACCCCAAAAAGAATTTGGGTCTCTTTTGTCTAAGGGATTCTCCTTGAATTCTCCCACTTGATCAAGGAGGTCTCAGGCATTCCCCTGAGGCCATAATCCCATCAACTGGCCTTTCATTGTGGCTAGACCCAATCTCCCAATTCTCAGTTACCTTTAACCTAGTTTAGCCCTCCATTGTCTTACCTCCCAATGCCCCAGGCCACTTCCCACCATTAATCCTATCTAGGCTCCTTTCTCCCTTGGCCATCAGGTGCAGTACCTGGTGTTCTATTACCTCACAGTCCTGCAGACTACTTGGCCACTCCTAGTTCCCTCCTGCTGTCTTTCTATATATGAGGTCCACCTTGTCTCCATTAAGGTGCTCAGATTTTTACAATCCAGCCAACAGCTCATAGGTGCTCAGATTCCTTAAGAGTCTGGCTAATATGGCGGATCTTTAATAAACTTTGTCTTTGGCTGAAAGAAGGCTTGGGTCGGGGCAGGACCCGCATGTCATGATTTTGGGGTCCCATCACCCCTAAACCTCTAGACCTCATCACCAGCATAAATCAGCACCAGTTCCCAAAACTAGAACCGAACACCAGATCCAGGCTCCCTACTCCTTTCTCACTCCCCCGTGCTTGGCCTTGCTGGATTCAGATGAGAACATTGTAAAAACCCATTGGACTTTACCAGTTTCAGTGCCTCCTTCTGCTGGGGATCCTAGAGGGATAAAACCTGTTTTTATTCTCTCTTACCGGCCCCTCTGATTGTAAGTATTTCCCTTCAACAAAGCAGACTAACTTTATTTTCTCTCTACGGTCCTGTCTCATACTGTGTTCTGTCTTTTGGTGCTCTGCCCTTCCTTGTATTGTTCCTTAGAATACTGAACCCCATGCAACATCCATTAAGACACTCACCCAGCAGAACAGCACAAAGACTCCACAAGAAGAGAAAGCATATTGGGGTCCAGCACTACCGGAGGCATGGGATGCCTTGGCCATATTTTGTGGTTACTATTGTTACTATTCTATCATAGTGAATGTCTCTGCTTTGAAATACCTGTGCCTGCCTACTGGTGAGCTATTAATGGTAAGCCCAGTGGTGGGTGATGGGGTGTGGCCCAAGCTGAGGTCTTGCCCCTAGTCCCAAAGAGGATCCTTATCCCCTTATCTCCTTTTGAAAGCCTTAGCCCTACCTTTTTGATTTCATTATCTATTCCCATTGTCTACTCAATCTCTCAGACTTTCCAGTCAGAATTCTCATCCACACCCTTTACCCAGAGTCATTTTAGTGTATGAGATCTCCCCTGGCCCTCATCAAGGGTGGAGAATCTCAAGCCCAAACAGCTGAGACCTTCTCATGCCTGCTCGCCCTTACAGGCGTCACCTGGCCTATGTGTTTTATCACTAACAAACTTCTCCTCTGGCTGGAAGATTTGAGTTGAATTCTTTCAGCCAGGGCTCGGTACCGTGATCTAGAGGTTCCCAGCGCCCCAAAACCTCTAGATCTCTTCACTGGGGACTCGTGGGCTATAGTTTTAGGAGTACCTACTTTTCCTATTGATGCTATGTATATTTACGAGCAAGTGCAACCAAGGTTCATTGTGGGAATGTGGTTTGGTTTTGGGGGTTTTTTTACTACTATACATAGTAGGCTATTTCAGAGGCAAATGCGTATCACAATGGATAGAACGCTAGGCCTGGAGTAAGGAAGACCTGAGTTTAAATCCATCCTCAGACACTAGCTGTGTGACTCTGGGTAAGTCACTTAACTTCTATCTGCCATTTTTCCTCAACTGTACTGTGGGGACAATAATAACACCTACCTCCCAGGGTTGTTGTGAGGATCAAATGAGATAAGATTTGTGAAGTGCTTAGCATAGTGCCTGGCACATAGTAAGCAACTGATTAATGCTATTTTCTTCTTTCCCTTTCATTTCAGTAAACATCTTTAGTTTGAGATAATCATATCTATTGGCTGAATATTAAAGATAAATAAACTAATGGGAGCTCGTGAACTACAGAATGCGGAGAACCTTGAGCAAGTCAGTTAACGCTGTTTTTTTTTGCCTCAGTTTCTTTATCTGTAAAATGAGCTGATGAAGGAAATAGCAAACCAGTCCTGTATTCAGTCAGACACAATTGAAATGACTGAACAAGGACAATGGCAAAGCCCATATGCGCATGTACAGGACTGAAGGATTTAAGACGTGGAGTATTGACTTCCTGTTCACACATATTGGAAGGGGAGGCATTGGAATAGCTTGAGGTCAGAGCATCACTAGGAGGTTTACACATTGCTGCAATCTGAGTCAACTATTCTGGCCTGACCTCTCCTCCCCCTCACAAGACACATGAAGCATTGGCTGCCCTTCTCCATAAAACTGTGGTCCTGTGGAAGGGATGACTCCCACATTTACAAAAATGTCATAGATTCAGAGCTGGAAGGGATCTAAGAGGTCACCTATTCCAACCCCTTCCCGTTGCAAATGAAGAGTGGATGAAGTGATTTGCCCAAAGTCACACAGATTTCATACAGAAGAATCAGCATGCAAATCCAAGTCCTCTGACTCCGCATTCAGTGCTGTCTCCATGTCACAAGGAATTGGCCACGCTAAGGAGCTGAGAAAGCAAGGCTTGGGAAGAGTTCAAGCAACACAGCTAAACCTAAACCCTAAATCCAGTGCTCTGTGTACTACATCAAAATGTCTTATTCCTCTCCTGCAGCAGTGTCAAGCTCAAATGGAACCAGGTTGGGGTAAGGTACTAATCTGTACATCAAAATCCTCTGGGGCTTCACGTTGTTATTATTGTTCAGTCATGCCTGACTCTTCATGATTCCATTTGGGGTTTTCTTAGCAAAGATACTGGAGTGGTTTGCCGTTTCCTTCTCCAGCTCATTTTACAGATAAGGAAACTGAGGCAAACAGGGTTAAATGAATTTCCCAGGGTCACACAGCTAGTAAGTGTCTGAGATTGGATTTGAATTCATGAAAATGAGTCTTTCTGACTCCAGGCCCAGGACTCTCACTGTGCCATCTAGCTGCCCATAATGGGGGAGACTACATGAAGATAAATAGGTAAATGAAAGATACATCCCAAGTAGATGGAATATAATCTGAGAAGAAAACTCTAGCAGATGATGAGATGGAGAAGGCCTCCTACAGAAGGTGAGATGAGTTGAATCTTGAAAGAAGCTAGACAAAGTAAGAGTTAGAGAGGAGGGAGGAAAGCATTCTAGACACAGGGATTAAGCAGTGCAAAGGCAAGACGATGGGAGATAGAGAGACAGCAAACAGTCCAGTGTGGCTGGAGTGCAGGGAATACAGTGTAAGGAGACTGGACAGGTTATGAAGAGTTTTAAATGCAAAACCAAAACTTTGTATTTAATTCAATGGCTCCCTACAGCTTCCAGGATCAAAGACAAAATGCTAAGTCTGACATTCAAAACCTTTCATAACATTTCCCCCTCCTAATAATGGGATAATGGGACCTGGACCCCTAAAAGAAAAAGACCATGTCTTTGAAAGCAACCCAGTCCCTGAATTTTCCCACACATTTCAGCAGCTCAGATCACTAGTGTCTCATCCAAAGCATTTGGCTCACCCCAGCCCACCTTGCCACTTTAACTGGAAGACCATTTGAGTGCTTGAATTCTTTCCAGATGGACTCTGCTGTACCCTGACACCTCAAGGTTTCCAGCAACCCCAAACCACATCATATTTTGGTGAACATGTTATGAGGAATTGCCTGACCTCCTCAAGCCCTCCTCCAGTCAAGACCGGAAGGTAAGGAAGCCTCCTCTCTCTACCTCTTTTTCACTCTGCAGTTAGGGGACACTCTCCAAGCACTTAGGAAGGCCTGAAGGTGCTTTCCGAGCCTGATCCTCTCAGGCTCCATTTGGGTTGAGTGGTCCAAATCTGTGGACTCAGGCACACCTTCCACCACATAGGGGATGCTCTCTCTGGAAGCGTATGCTCAATTCTCTCAAATCTTTAGGATGCTAGGGAATTGAGAAACTGCAGGTTCTTTTGGTTTCCTGAGGCTTACTCCCTCTATACCCCGGGGTCCTCCTTCATGGAGGGACTCATCAGCCCCCACACCTGTACCTACCAGATCCCCCCTTCTCTTCTGGCCTCATGGGATCCTTTTGCCTCAGTCTCCCCACTGTGTTCCTTTGAAAAGCAAAGTTATCCACCTGGCTATTCCTGAGTCTGGCTATGAGGTGTAATTGATACTGGGTTGTGTGTGTGATAATCTTGTCCGTGCTTTGTCTTTTGTGCTTTTATAGCAAAGTTCTATAATCAGAGCAAACGATCAGTAAAAGATTTGAGCACAATCAAAGGATGTATCTTGCTGTTTTGATTCGACTGTGTAGTCATTCCATATCCCAAACAATTGGCTAAATTGGTACTTGGGCTTGTCATCTGCCTGCTGGCATAGTTATCTGAATTATTATCCCATAGACCAAAGCTAGGATAATAAAATGTGTTCCAGATCTGAGCTATTCAGCCGAAAATTATATTCCTTTCTATAACTAAATAACTTAGTAATTG
The DNA here is from genome assembly GCF_003287225.1 of Phascolarctos cinereus. Taxonomy (NCBI): domain Eukaryota; kingdom Metazoa; phylum Chordata; class Mammalia; order Diprotodontia; family Phascolarctidae; genus Phascolarctos; species Phascolarctos cinereus. The sequence continues at coordinate 382,874,224 of NW_027555625.1, forward strand.
GGTATTGCTATTAATTACTGAAATTAAATCAGAAATATCTTCAGTTTGGTTTGGAGAAGAGAATTGCAGTGCAATCAATTTTCTTAGAGGGAGGTAACTTATAGAAAAAAGAGTATTTGGCCTAGTCATTACTTAAGGATTCTTCCAAGTCTTTTGTTATAATTGGAGTGAAAATCAGTCTCTTATAAGCAAATTCATTTGTGTAACTATTGAACCCAGAGGTGGAAAACTTCTACCTGCAAAAGTGTAGTTAATTCCAGCAGCATCAGATCCTCCTAAAGGAACTGGAATCACAGTGAAAACTTTTCAGACAGTAACAAGATGAGATAACCCTGTTAAGTCACACGTAAATGATACTGACAGGGTTTTTTCTTTCTTTCCTTCTTTCTTTCTTTCTTTCTTTCTTTCTTTCTTTCTTTCTTTCTTTCTGTCTTTCTGTCTTTCTGTCTTTCTTTCTTTCTATCTTTCTTTCTTTCTTTCTTTCTTTCTTTCTTTCTTTCTGTCTGTCTGTCTTTCTTTCTTTCTTTCTTTCTTTCCTTCTTTCTTTCTTTCTTTCTTTTCCCCCATTCTGACATCACTTTTAATTCTCTCTGTATGTGGGCCCTACATATTGAACTTGGTTGTCAGATTTTTGTCTTCCAGACTATGGGCCATTCATTGGCAGCAAATGGTGGGTACTAGCCCATGTCCACCTATTGTCCCCTGGATGCAGCCTATGCTCAATTCTAGTCAACCTCCTCCCTAAAACCCTCTCAAGGCAGGGACAGCTCTCCATCCCTTGCCAGCAGGAAGCACTTCCAGAAGCCAAGACCGTCGCCCCTTACCCCAAAATATTTTGTGTCCTATTTGTTTGAGAGGGGAATGATGGGGTGATGGGACCTGGATTCTTAGAAGGAAAAGACCATGTCTTTGAAAGCAGCCCAGTCCCTGAATTTTCCCACACTTTTCAGGAGCCCAGATCACAGGCTTCTGGCCCACCCTAGCCTACCTAGATACTTGACAATCCTTTCACAAGTAGCTCTTGGCCCACCCCAGGACTACTTTATTTCTTTCAGTATTTCACTTGGACCACCCCAGACTATTTACCTTAATTTAATTAATCCCATCTAGATCTTTTCACTGTCCCTTTTTTGAATATATATGTGTGTGTGTGTGTGTGTGTGTGTCTATGTGTGTATGTATGTATGTATGTATCTATGTATCAGTCTCTCTTCCATTAAGGTGTGGATTCACTAGGAATCTTACTACTGTTGGCATCACAATAAACTGCCCCTTGACTGAAAGAAGGTTTGAATGTGTGAATTCATTCCAGGGAGACCAGTCCTGCACCCTGACATTTTTGGGTTCCCAGCAATCCCAAATTGCATCACTACCTTTCAGTCTTGTCCCACTGACACAATACATACTCTTCAATCTGACAATACTGGCCCTGAGTGCTCTACAAAAGACACTCCAGGGGCAGCTAGGTGGCACAGTGGATAGAGCACGGGTCCTGGATTCAGGAGGACCTGAGTTCAAATCCAACCTCAGACACAAAACACTTAATAGCTGTGTGACCCTGGGCAAGTCACTTAAACCCCATTGCCTAGCCCCCCCCAAAAAAGACACTCCATCTCTCTTTTCTGGCCTTTTTCTTTGGCTGTCCCCCATCCCTGGAAGGTTCTGCTTCCTTAACTCCACCTATTGACTTCCCTGGCTTCCTTTAAGTCCCAAAAAAAATCCCACCTTCTCTGGGAAACTTTAGCACGATTTTAAGTTTTAATAAGCTTACAAAAATTATATTTAATTAGTTATCAAAATATATATATTTTTGAAGTTCAGGATCCAAGTTTTAAGAACCCTAGCTCTATCCCATGATGTCTGTGTCTGTGCTGATTCAGCACTAACCCTTTCCAGATATCACATTCTACTTTCAAACATACCTATCATCTGCTTCCTGGGTGGGTGGGTGGGAATAAGGTCCAAGGAAGGGCCCATCCATGTTCTCTCCCCTCCTCAAATGGAAATCCCCATCCTTTTAAAAAAATAATTTAATTAGTATGTTTTGTTTTCACACCATCTACCTCTTATACTCTTTATAACAGAATAAAAAAAAAGGAAGAAAACACATCAGCACTGCCTGCCCTAGCACATATCTGGATCAAAAGCAACACAATTATAGAGATCCAGCAGGACTCAGAATGAAGACTGAAGAGGGCCCCCCCCCCAACTAACCCTTCATGGAGGTGGGAGCTCTGCATATTTTCTGACTTTTACAATATATGGATCAGTTGTGTGGTTTTTTTCCTCTTAAAAAATACTGTTTGTTATAGGGAATAGCTCTCTGGCTGGAAGAAGGATACTTTGGGCAACTATGATAATGTAAAAAACCAGAGATGTCAATAAAAACTTGTTTTCAATCAATATTTTATTAAACACCTAGTAGGTGCCAATCAATCAATAAATATTTATTAAGCAACTCTTAAGTGCCAGTCACTGTGCTAAGCAACAGGGATACACAAAAAGGCAAAAGACAGTCTGCCCTCAAGGAGCTTGCAGTCTATTTCTCTAGAAAAGTCTGACGTTCTACGTAGAGAGTCGCGGCCACTGTCAGTCCCCGGCCCCTGCCCGGAACCGCCCCCCGCCCCCATTTCCCTCTAGCGGGTAGAACGCTCCGAGCCGCAGCTCGGGGCCTCGAGAGAAACTACATTTCCCAGCAGAGCCCGGGGCCGCGATAAGACTCTCGGGAAGTCGGAAGTAGTAGAGTGAGGTCTAAGGGCGGAGGGGCCGGGCCGAGCCGGAAAAGTTGTGCGCGCGAGCCTGCGGGAGCCTGCCTGTGCCGGCCCTGCCGTCCTCGTGCGTCCCGGGCCCGGCGTCCCCGCTGCTGTCCAGCCTCGGCAGACATGACTGAAGCCCAGAAGCGGCGGGAGCTGCTCCCGCTCATCCACCACCATCTGGTGCAGGCTGGCTACGTGAGGGCGGCGCGGGAGGTGAAGCTGCAGAGCGCCCAGGTGAGGGAGGGAGAAGGGAAGGGAGGGGGCGGGGAAGAGACCCCCGTCCGGTGCTGACCCCCGCCGTGCCCAGCGGCGCTCCCAGGAGAGGCTTGTGAGAAGGTGGGAGCTCGAGCGCGTTGTCCTGCAGGCCGACCCAGGGTTTGCCTGTCACACGCGTGTATCCCCCCGAACCGTGATGCCCTCCTATGCCTTGCAGTCCTCTTTGCTCGGTTCCTCCCGCATGACTTGCGGCCTCAGCCCTTGGAGAAATACTTGATAGCATGTTTTCAAATACGGTGGGATGACTCGCTAAGCAGAAGGTGCCAGAGGGACGTCCTGGAAGCAGACAGGTGGATGGCCTGGGTGAGGAGGAAGGGGAAAGTCCTCCTGAAGAATTGGCTGGGGATTGCAGCTTGCCCAACATGTATGGGATAAGCCCCGATCTGAGCCCTTGCATCACAGCAGCTGATAGTGGGGTCCGCACCCTGGGTGTGCATGGGGGAAGACAGGAAGCTTGTGTCCACTTGAGATGGCAGCAGGCGTTGGCTATGTTTCTGGAGCCGACACGTGTTGCTAGATCACTCCAGGTCTTGGGAGGGGAGACCTTGAACGTTGTCTCTTCCTACGGAGCTCTCTGGCTCACTTTGCTAGGACGGCAGGTCTCTGGGTGGCTGTAGTTCTTCCTTTCAGGAGGCCTAAGTTAGGACATCCTTGTAGCATTACCCACTGAGAGGCATCGTGGCAAAGTGAATAATGCCATGCACTGGGAGCCAGAAACACCTGGGTTCAAATCAAATCACTGTTTCCTACTTACTGTCTGACCATGGGTAAGTTGCTTAACTTTTTTGAATATCAGTTTCCTCACCTGTAAAATGGAAGGGATTAGATTAGATTACCTTCTAGGGCTCTCCTAGTCAGAATCTATGACAAAGAGACTGTGTTCCGAACTCCCTTCTATTTCTGAAAGCAGAAAAGTGTTGCAAGGGAAGGATTTTCTCTGGTGAGGTTGTTTCCAAAATATGCATTGCAGTGATCTTGGGTTTTATCCCATGGAGTCCTGGGATTTAGTTCTAGTCTGGGGTAAATTGCTTGAAAGTGTGATCTTGATGAGACTTCCTCTCTTGGGCTGTCACCTCATACCATAAAAGGAAGGTTTAGACTGAAAGGCTTCTGTAGTTAACCAAGGGCCCCTTTCCTTTGTGCTTCCTCATTCCCCCTCTGCAGGTTTCTAAGACTGTGGAATCATATTCTTTCTGGTTGTCTTAGCCGGAAATGACATTGGTAGAGACTTCCTAGTCTAATCCTAGAGAGTAGAGAACTGAGTTCCAGACAAAGATGTGGAACGGAGAACCAGATCTTTTCACAAAGTACTTTACAGGCACTGTCTTATTTGATCTTTGAAACCCCGTGAGGTGGGTATTACAGGTATTAGTTCCATTTCACAGATGGGGAAATCAAGGTTCATAGAAGTTGTGATATGCCCCATGATCCCCCAAGCTGTCAAGACATGGGACTGTGCCCAGTTCTTCCTGACCCTTATGTCCATTATGCTACCTACCACTCCATGCTGTCCGGATCCCTTATTAGTAGTGGACTTCATCCTGAATTTCATTCCTTGGTGACAACTTTCCAGTTAGGCGCGCCCCCCCCCCCACCCCTTTCCCTTTCTGCCCATTTCCTTAGGGCTTCTCCTCCCTCACTGCCCCCAGTTACTTTGTATTTACTCTACCTATTCTGCACTTACTTTTGTATATATTGTATCCCACCAAAAAAAAAAAGTAAACTCCTTGAGGGGAAGGACAGTTTCCTCTCTCTCTCTCTCTCTCTCTCTCTCTCTCTCTCTCTCTCTCTCTCTCTCTCTCTCCTCTCTCTCTCTCTCTTTCTCTCTCCCCCTCTCCCTCCCTCTGTCTCTGTCTCTCTCTCTCCCTCTCTCTCTCTCCGTCTCTCTCTCCCTCTCTCTCTCTCTCTCCGTCTCTCTCTCTCTCTCTCCCCCTCTCCTCCGTCTCTCTCTCTCTCTCTCTCTCTCTCTCTCTCTCTCTCTCTCTCTCTCTCTCTCTCTCTCTCTCTCTCTCTCTCCCTCTCTCCCTCTCTCCCTCTCTCCCTCCCTCTCTCTCTGTCTCTCTCTCTCTCTCTCTGTCTCTCTCTCTCCCCCTCCCTGTCTCTCTCTCTCTCTCTCTCTCTCTCTCTCTCTCTGTCTCTCTCTCTCTGTCTCTTCATATCCCTTGGGCCTAGGGAAGTACATGGTACATGATACAACCCTCTTTTTTCTTTCTTTAAATGCCCATGTACCTCCTGTTCCTTCACTGCTTACTTGCACTACTGCTCTGTTTGAATGGGATGCCAGTTCCCTAGGCCTCAGATACCCTAAACTCTCTTCTTTTTCTCCTCTTTAACTGTCGAATTCTTACTCAGCTGCTCATCATCCCTCCTATTCAGTAAACTCCAGGGGCTCCCTATGACGTCCAGGATCAAATATCAATTCCTCTGATTGCTGTTTGAAGCCCTTCATGACTGGCCCTCTCTGACCTTTACAGTCTTCTTATATCTTAGTCTACACTGCAACCCAGGGACATAGGTCTCCTTCCCATTCTTCACACAAGACATTCCTTCTCCCAGTTAGTTGCATTTTCCTTAGCTGTTGCCTGTGCCTGGAATGCTCCACCTCTTTCTTGCTACCTCCTGACTTTTCTGGGTTACTTCATGCCTCAGCTAAAATCTTGCTTCCAGTGCCCCGTAATGTGAGCACTCCCCACCAGTGGATTGCCTCCAGTTTGTCCTGTAGAGAACTTGTTCGTGCATAGTTGTTTGCCTGTTGCACCCCCTCTTTCCCCATTAGATTCAGTGCGTGGATTGTTGTTACTTTTTTTCCTGTCTTCATCCCTTAGCATATAGTGGGCACTTCATACATTATCCTTGTTATTGTTACCCATTCTTAAAGCCCAATTCTTTACAAAAGAATCAGATTTGTTATTTATTTTTAACATTCTTTTCTTTTTAAATTTCAGGTTCCAAATTCTCTCCCTCCCTCCGACCCCCTTCCTGCCTACTGAGAAGGCAAGCAAAAGATGTCAGTTACAATTGTGAAATCATGCAACCCATATTAGCCATGTCGCCAAAAAAAAAGCGAGAAAATTCTACTTCAGTTTGCATTCAGAGTTCATCACTTCTCTCTCCGGAGGTGGATAGCATTTTTTCATCATGAGTCCTTTGGAATTGTCTTGGATCTTTGTATGGGTCAGAGTAGCCAGGTCTTTCACAGTTGATCATGATTACAACGTTGCTGTTACTGTGCACAATGATCTCCTGGTTCTTCTTGATTCGCTTTGTATCAGTTCATATAGATCTTGCCGTGTTTTTCAGAAGCCATCCAGTTGTCATTTTTTTTTTTTTGGCAGTTGGGGTTAGGTGACTTGCCCGGGGTCACGCAGCTAGTAAGTGTCAAGTGTTTGGTCTAAGGCCTGATTTGAACTCAGGTCCTCCTGACTTCAGGGCTGGTGCTCTATCCACTGCGCCACCTAGCTGCACTCCCGTTGTCATTTCATATAGCACAATAGTACTCCATCACAATCATGTGCCACAGCTTGTTCAGCCATTCCCCAATTGATGAATATCCTTTTGATTTCTAATTTTTTGCCACCGCAAAAAGGGCTGCTATAAATAGTTTTCTACAGATAAGTCCTTTTCCTTTGATCTCTTTGGGGTACAGATATAGTAATGGTTTTGCTGGGTCGAAGGGTATGCACAGTTTTATAGACCTTTGGGCATAGTTCCAAATTGTTCTCTAGAATGATTGGACCAGTTCACAACTCCACCAACTTTATTAGTGTACCTATTTTCCCTTCCAGTGTTTGTCATTTCTGATAGGTGTGAGGTAGTACTTTAGAATTGTTCTTATTTCCATTTCTCTCATCAATAATGACTTGGAGCATTTTTTATATGACTATAGCTGTGATTTCTTCTTGTGAAAACTATGTGTTCATATCCTTTGACATTTGTCTTGGGGGATGGCTCTTATTTTTATAAATTTAACTCAGTTTCCTATGTGTTTGAGAAATGAGGCCTTTGTCAGAGAAACTTGCTGTAAAATTTTTTGATATTACTTCATAATCTTTAGTAAATAGTTTCTCTGATTATCTCTTTTAATTAGGTCTATTTTTGCTTTTGCTTTGTCTGAGATCATGATTGCTACCCCTGCCTCTTTGACTTCAGCTAAAGCATAATAAATTCTTCCCCAGTCCTTTATTTTGATTCTGTGTGTTTTTCACTTTCAAATGTGTCTCTTATAAACAACATATTGTTGAATTCTGATTTCTAATCCTTTCTGCTATCTACCTGTTTGTGGTAGCATAGTGGATTGAGCAGTGGGCTTGGAATCAAGAAGATTCATATTGCTAAGTTCAAATCTGGCCTCAGACACTATCTGTGTGACACTGAGCAAGTCACTTAACCATGTTTGCCTTAGTTTCCTCATCTGTAAAATGAGCTGGAGAAGGAAATTGCAAACCCACTCCATTATCTTTGCCAAGAAAACCTCAAATGACTGAACTACACAACAAACATTCCATCCTTATTCAATTGTGATTGCTGACTATATTTCCCTCCATTCTGTTTTCTTCTGTTTATCCTGTACATCCTCCAAATTCTGTTTTCCTTCTGATCACTGCCTCCCTTAATCTGCCCTCTCTTTTTTTTAGTAATTTATTTTTAGTTTTCAACAATCTCTTCCATACGCTTCTGGATTTTCAATTTTTCTCCCCTTTCCTGCCTCCCTCCCCAAGATGGTGTGCAATCTGATATTGGTACTACATATACATTCCTATTAAACATATTTTCACATCAGTCATGTTGTAAGGAAGAATTAGAACCAATAGGAGGAACCACCAGAAAGAGGAAACAAAACAAAAGGAAAAAAAAGAGCAAATAGTATGTTTGCCCTCTCTTTTATCATCACTTCACCCCACCATCTCACTTATCCCCTTACTCTCCTATTTCCCCATTGAGTAAGAGATTTCTATACCCAGCTGAGTGTGTACATACAGTCTTCCCTCTTTGAACCACTTCTGATGAGTGAGGTTCAAGCATCGCCTGCCACCCACGACCCATTTCCCCCTCTACTGTGAAAACTTCTTTGTGTGAGAAAAGTTTCCCCATTCTTCCTCTCCCTTCCCTCTTTTCCGGTGCATCCCTCTTTCTTAACCTCTTTTTTTTTCCTTTGGGAAATCATCCCAACATAAGTGACTCATACCCATGCCCTCTGTATAGACTCCTTCTCAATGCCCTAGTAACGATAAAGTTTTTAGGAGTTACACATATTATCTTCCCATATAGGAATGTAAACAGTTTAGCTTTATAGAATCCTTTTGATTACTCTTTCGTGTCTTTTTATGTTTTTCTTGATTCTTGTGTTTGAATGTCAAATTTTCCATTCAACTCCAGTCTTTTCATAGGAATGCTTTAAAATCCTGTATTTCATTAAATATTAATTTTTTTTCCTTTAAGGATTATATTCAGATTTGCTGGAAAGGTTATTCTGGGTTGTAATCCTAGCTCCTTTGCCTTCTAGAATATCATATTCTAAGCCCCCAGCTCCTTTAAGGTGAAAGCTGCTAAATCTTGTGTGAGCCTGATTTGGCTTCACAATATTTGAATTGTTTCTCTTTGGCTGCTTGCAATATTTTCTCCTTGACCCAGGAGCTCTGAAATTTGGCTATAATATTCCAGGGAGTTTTCATTTTGGGATTTCTTTCAGGAAGTGATTGTTGGATTCTTTTAATTTCAATTTGACCCTCTGGATCTAAGATATTGGAGCAGTTTTATTTTATAATTTCTTGAAATATGATGGCTAGACTTTTTTTGATCATGACATTCAGGTAGTCCAGTAATTTTTAAATTAACTCTCCTCAGTCTGTTTTCCGGGTTAGTTTTTTTTCTGATGAGCTATTTTACATTTTCTTCTATTTTTAATTCATTCTTTTGATTTTGTTTTGTTGTCTCTTGATGTTTTATGCAGTCATTAGCTTCCAGTTGCCTGATTCTAATTTTTAAGGAATTATTTTCTTCTCTGAGTTTTTGTACCTCTTTTTCCATTTGGCCTGTTCTGCTTTTTAGGAGTTCTTTTCTTCAATTTTTTTGGTGCCTCTTTTACCAAGCTGTTAATTCTTTTTTAAAATAACTTTCTTGCATCAATCTCATTTCTCTTCCTAGTTTTTCCTCTACTTCTCTTATCTCTTTCTTTAATTAATTAATTTCATTTTAGTTTTCAACAATCCCTTCCATAAGCTTTTGAGTTTTAAGTTTTCTCTCCCTCCCTCCCTCCCTCCCCAAGACAGCACACAATCTGATAGAGGCTCTACATATACGTTCCTATTAAACATATTCTCACATTAGTCATGTTGTAAAGAAGAATTAGAACCAAAAGAGGAACCACAAGAAGAAAGAAAAGAAAACAGAAGAAAAGAAAAAGAGCAAAGAGTCTGCTTCGATCTGCAGTCACTCTCCACAGTTCTTTCCCTGGATGTGGAGCATTTTCCAGCATGAACCTCTCTTATTTCTCTCTTTAACTCTTCCAGAAATTCTTGATGGGCTTGGGTCCGATTAGCATCTTTCCTTGGAACTTTGCTTGTAACTTTTCACCTTTGTCTTCTGAGTTTGTGTCTTGGTCTTCCATAACGCTAGTAGCTTTTTATGGTCAAGTTCTTTTTTTGTTAAAGTTGGGCTCTGCTTACCTGTGGGCAGGGAGGCACTGTCCCAAGCTTCAGGCTTTTTCATGCTGCTATTTTCGGAGCCAGTTCTGGGAGCCTGCAAGTTTTTGGTGCTTCTGAGGTGGTGTGATCCAGAGAGAGGTGTGGTCACTGCTCTTCTGGTCTTCACTACCCGGGAAGGGGCCTTGCTCCCTTGTAGGCACAAGTGTTAGTGCTACTTCAGACCTGTGGCCAGGTTCCCTGCTCCCATGCATCTGCAAAGGCTAGTGCTAAAACTATGACTCAGAACTGGCAGTAGATTTGCCAATCAGTGCAGATTACCCAGTGCCAGCAGAAGGTCCCCTCTAATTTCTTTCTGACCAGTGTGTGTGTATGTGTATTTTGTCTATCAAACGTGAGGGCTGGATTTAATGGAATCTAAGGTTCCCTTCAGCAATAGATCTATAAAATTCTGTGACCCCATGTCCTGGAGAAGTAATCTGATGAGAGGCAACACACAGTACTTGTACTCGCAGAAGTACAAATCAGAATGAGATGTGAAATCCCAACAGTGCTTTTACCGAACGTAGAACTGGGGTTCTACATACACATGTACGACATACACAACCTTCCCTGATTCTTTGTTTGGTAACAGTGCTGTTGGGATTTCACATCTCACTTTCCAGCTCCCTTACTGGCTGTGGGCCGAGAGCTCCCAAGCTGCTGCCGCTGTCATGGCTGTCTTGGAGGCCCACCATTGTTGCTTCTGCTGCACTCCTGCCTGGCTCCCACCCCAGTGTCACAGACCTCTCCTGTCACTGACTTTCTGTTGACTCTCCCACTCCAAAATTAGATTCAAGATGTTATTTTAAAGTTGTTTGGAGGGGAATGTTGGGAGGATTCAGCTGGGTCGCTGCCTGTACGCTGCCACCTTGGCTCCACCCCCCCACTTCTTTTTTTAAAATAAATTTTTGATATCTTTCATTTTTATATCACCTGCATTTCCTGCTGTATCTGTTCTCTGACCTCTCCCAGAGAGCTGTCCTTTGTAATAAAAAAGAAGGGGAAAAGAAGTTCCATAAACCTAACCAACATATCAATAAAAGTCTGATGTATTAGTCAACATTTGTGTGCCAGGTACTGTTACGTATTCCACACCCATGGTCTCTACTTCTTTCTAGGGGAAGGGAAGTGTCTTGTCATTTATCTTCTTTGGGGCCAAGCTTGGTTATTATAGTCTTACTATGATAAAAGGACATTCACTGTTGATTGTTATTTTCGTTGCTATTGTGTGTTTTGTTTTCCTGGTTTTGTTTACCTAATTTTGCATCTGTTCATGCTTCTTTCTCTGCTCCTCTGTGTTCCTCACAGTCATTGTTTCTTGCTGTGCTGTCATGGCTCATTTGACCATTCCTCATCAATGGGCATATGCTTTATTTCTAGCTCTTTGCTGCTGCAAAAAAGTGTCATTATCATCATTTTGTTGTGTAAGTCCTTTCCTTTTGTCACTGAACCCCTGTAGTGGAATCTTTGGGTCAGAGGAAATGGTCGTTAGAGTAACTTTCTTTGCAGAATTCTAAATTGTGAAATCCCACTCTGTTTGAAGTCTCCATTTGGTAACAGCACTGTTGGGATTTCACATCTCACTTTGATTTGTACCTTTGCAAGTGCAATTACTGTGTGTTGTTGCCCCTCATTGGATTACTGCTTCAAGACAAGGGATCATAGAATTTTATAGATCTATTGCTGAAGGGAACCTTAGATTCCATTGAGTCCAACCCTCACATTTGATACTTGAGAAACTAAAGCACTGAACTGTTGTGACTTGTCCATCATCACATGACTGGACAGTGTCCGAGGTGAGATTTGTACTCAGGTCTTCCTGATTCCAAGTCCAGTGCCCTGTGCTGTCTTACCTAAATGTTCTGTCTTCCCTGGTACCTAATAAAGTGCCCTGTTTACAGTTCGTACTTAATAGATGTTTTTAAGCTGGAGAAGGAAATGGCAAACCACTCCGTTATCTTTGCCAAGAAATTCCCAAACGGGGTCATAAAGAGTAGAACATGACCAAAATGACTGAACAGCAGCTATTTTTAGAGTAAGTGAATGAAAAAAAAATAGAATAAGTGAATGAGTATTAGACATAAGTAAGCCTCAGTTCACAGGATCTGTGAAGGAATTGGATTAAGAATAATTAACATTTAAGGTTTTGGTTTTAAGATTTTTGCTCTATCGAACCTGACAACAACCTTAAGATGTAAGTACTGTGGGCATTGTCCCTATTTTACAAATGAGGAAACTGAGGCCTGGAGAAGTTAAGTGACTTGACCAGGGTTCCACAAAGGCAGAACTCAGTCAGCTACTCCAAGTATAGAATATTATCCACTAAATCACACTGTTAGGGATAGAGTCAGGATTCCTCATTTGGCTTCTGTTCTGAAAACTGTAAGGCCCACCCTTGTGTCTGGGCTTCTGTTTACTCTGGATGTCCTTGGGACATAGCCAAAAAGTATTTGAAGGGCTGGACCTGACATCTGGGACTTCATGATGCTTGGTGAGAGTTGGGGCCTGTGAACTGTGAGCCAGAGAGACCATCGTGGCTTCATTTTCTCCAGAAGTAAGCTAAGTCGATTACACATTTTCTCTTATGTTTCTGTCCTTGGTAGGGAGATGGATTGAGGGCTTGTGGAGGGTAGGGTGGGGGCTTGGTGCCCAGTCACTAGATACTTGAGCTCTGCTTTACCCAGTGAAACCAGAATGAGCTATCTCATGAAAAGTCAGGAATGGAATGGAAATTGGCTGTAAATCTCCAGGCTCCACTTCTCCTGTCCCTATGCCAAGTGTTGTCCTTCTCAGCATTTAGGGTTGGAACTGATAGGAAGGAGAGGGTTTTCTAGACATACTATTGGGCACCTCTTACCTCAAAGATGTCAGAAGCAGAACAGTATAGTGGTTAGACTTTGAGTCAGGAAGACTTGAGTTCAAATTCCACTTCTGCAACTCACTAGCTTTTTGATTAGGGAATGATCAAGGCTTAATGGTCCCATGACCTATTTCACAGGGTTTCTGTGAGATTCACATGAAATCGGATGTATCCTTTTAAGGCTTTTGTTTTTATTTCTCTCGTGAGTTATCTTAAAATGTTTTCCCTTGGGCTCTTCCTCCTGCTTTGGTTTCAGGCAGGTGATGGGCAGGGTCCATGGACCCTGTCTCCTTTCTTGCTCACCTATTATGTGGCAGATCCTGCTCTTTTTAGCATCGGCTGTCATCACCGTTTAGAGCCTTAGAGGCTAACATCCATCCAAGACCAGCCATTTTATCCAATTCTTACTCCTTTTTTATAGCTGTTTTTCAGGTGGCCTCAAGTGGGAAGGAGTTATAGAGTTCATCAGGTCCTATCCCCTGCTTGATGCATTAGTTATAAGGGTGTGGATAGGCATTTCCTAAAGATATTTTACCCTTTCATCTTACGTTACAATAATACCTAAACCATTTTTTTTTTAGCTCAAAGGTTGGTTGCTTTTCTCCTTTAGGTGCTAAAGCAGTAGTGAATCCAAGGAAGCATCCATTTCTTTTTTTTTCCCCCTGCTTCTGTTGTACCCTTTCTGATTATGTGCAGTTAATCCTTTTTCTTCTGTTTCTGCACAGAAAACTTTCCCAGCACCGTCAGTGACCCTTCTGGACATCTATACCCACTGGCAACAGTAAGTCTGTACTTGGGGCTCCCAGCTTGGGCTAGGGAGAAGATAGCAGGATATCAGATCTGGAGCATACTGGGTTCCACCTCAGGAGACCCTAGGATGACCCCCCTGAGTAGGATGGCTTGGGATTAGTGCTTGATAGATTGTAGGGGTCCCCATGGAAAACATAGAGGGGCAAATATGCTTACGTATCTGTTGGATAGAAATACAGAGGGTAGGGTGGGGGTAAATGTGCGGCCTGTGGGGTCAGGCGGGAGGATGAATATAAACCAGGAGGCTTTCAGTCAGCCCAAACTTAGCTTTGCAGAGAGTTGACCTACTAAGAATGGGGAAGGGACACTCCACATTTAAGTGATTAAAGAGGGGCTCTCTGTGAAATTTTGTCTCTCTGGTCTCCCTTGACTCCGGTGAGAAGAGTCTTAAATTGGTTTGGTTGTGTTCTCTTTGAATTTATGGGAAGGAGCCATTAACCCTAGATTACATGCTCAATCAATCAATCAACATTGATTAAGTGCTTACTATTGGCCAGGCACTATACTGAGTTCTAAGGATGCAAAAAGAGGCAAAAGACAGTCCCTACCCTCAAGGAGCTCATATGCTGTCTTAAAAACCTTTCCACCAAGATGAGTAACTTCAGATGTTGTTTTTTTTTTCCCTGCTTCATAGTGTTTTTAAATAGAGGATGTAAAAGCAAAAGGTATCAATAATATTTTTTAAGATGATGACTGGAGAGAGTAGTTCCAAGTGAATGAGGTCGAAATCCAGGTTGCAGATGGTTAAGGAGTAAGAGGAGCAACAGAGGCAAGGGGATGTAGTTGGCTTTTTCTAGGAATTTGACTAGATAGCTTGTGGGGATGGCAAGGTTAAGTGAGAGTTTTAAGGGTGGGGGAAATCCAGGTGTATTTGTAGGCAGCAGGAAAAGAAGCAGTAGATAGGGAGAAATTCAAAGTTAGAAAGGAAGAGGTGTGGAGGTCAAGCTTCTAGTAGACAGAAGAAGGGGTAGGATAGAGAAGTTGGCCTCGGTAGAGAGGAAGGGCACTTGAGGCAGGGGAAGAGGGGAGGGAGAAGTGTCAAGGAATTTTGAGATGTAGACTAGGAGACAAGAAAGTGCTTATTAACTTCTGGGCTTTGTTTTTTGTTTTTTTCTTTATATACATACTCCACAGGCTGTTGTGAGGATCAAAGGAAATAATATGAATGGGAAGCAGTTTGAAATTCATAAAAACAAAAACAAAAATATATTAGTGGTTTTTTTTGGTTTTATATCATTTACATTTTCCAGGATAACCTTACCCTCCCACTCCCAGAGAACCATCCTTTATAATAAAGACTAGAAAAAGAAAGAAAAAGAAGTCTCCCAGAACTAATCAACACATTAAAAAAAAAAAGACTGATGTTGTATGTAGTAGTCCATCGCTATGGACCTCCCTTCTACAAAGGAGGTGTGGAGAATTGTTTTCTCATGTCTCTTCTTTGAGGCCAAATTTGATCTCTCAGTTTCCATTTTTGTTGTTATCCTTTCCATTCATATTGTCATAGTCATAGTATAAATTGAGAGGTACTGAGGGGGTTAGTTCAGGAGTCTGAGAAGATCTTTGCAACAACCACCATGTGAAATGTTACTTAGGGATGAGGCAAAGGATTACTTTGGGGAAATGAGGGCTTAGCTGATATTAGATAATAGAAATTCATAATGGTTTCCTCCAGCGCCAGTGAGCAGCTTTTGACTAGGAACAGGGAAGGTGTAATTCAGAATGGGGTTCACAAGGCCTGAGTACCGATTGGACATGGGTACATAAGGAATTCGGAGATGGTTGGAAGACAAGACATTTAGTTGAATTAATTATAGGGTAAAGATTGGGAAGTGAAGTTAAAACAAAAATAGTGGTCCAGAAAGAGCACTGAGAGATGGAGGGACTGGAGTTCATGGTGAGTCTGAAGATGATGATGAAGATGATGATAAATAATAAATTATATTATTATCAATCAATTAAATGATAAGTGATAAATTACATAAACTATTATATATTAACTCTATGGAAAATTATATATAAAAATAAATTATCATCATAGCCAACATTTATATAATACTTAATATATACCAGACACTGCTAAGCATAAGTTCTTGATCATGGAAATAGAGTACTATGAGTTACTTTCTATCTATTCTCTATAACTGATATGTACCTAGTTATTCATATGTTATCTTTCCTGGTAGAATGTGAGCTCCTTGAAGGTAGGAACAGTGCTTTTGACTTTCTTTGTATCTGCATTGCTTAGCACAATGCCTAGCAGGTAGAAGTAAGCCTTTAATAAATTCTCATTGACCTACCCATGGGGATTGAAGTTGATGAACCGGAAGGTCAGTGTATTTGAGTGATCATCAATATATATATTGAAGTCCTCAAATACAAGGGCAGGAGTTTGGGTAAAAAACTGAGACCAAGTTCTGAACTCTGAAAGAGAAGAGAGAATGACCTGGGGCCATGAGGTAATATAGCCAAGCTTGTGGGGTAGGGTTGGGTGCGAATGACTGGGTGTGTTTTATTACAAGATTTGCAGTGTGTTCACTCATGTGGTAGTCTCTACATTACAGGGGCTAATAATAATCCTATTTCGCTTTTGTTTTTTACTTTATGAATTTCAAACTGCTTCTCATTCATACTTTGATCCTCACTACAGCCTGAGGAATAGATCAGACAAATATTATTATCCATAATTTATTAATGAGGAGACTGTGGTTTAGAGGTGAACTCACTTGCCCAAGATCACATGGCTAGCGTATGGAAGAGCCAGGACTAAAATCCAGGTCTTTGACAGGATCACAGTCCAACCCCCTAATTTGATAGAGGAGGAAGCAGACCTAGAGAGGGGAAATGCTTTGTCCAAGTTTACGTAGGTAATGAGGTCAGAGGGGGATTTGAATCCAGGTTCTCTGACTCCAAAGCCAGTATTCTTTCTACCGTACCAGCCTGACTTCCATACTAACTGCATTATCTGCGTGGATCTGGGGCCAGGCAGCAGGGCTGAGGAGGGATGGCAGGCGCTAAAGCAGGCGTTGTTCTACACTTTTTAGTTCCTTCTCTTAAATGTTCCTCCCAGCATGGAGAATTCTCTGCCCCTCCAAGTTCCTTCATTGATAAGCTTCCTTCAAGGCCCAACTGAAAGAGACCTCCTTGATTCCTTCTCCCCCAAATTACTGTATGTTTCTTTGTATATGGGTTGTATTTTCTTTTTATTTATGTACATACTGTTTTCCCCAGTAGAATATACGCTCCATGAGAGCAATGACTGTTTTTGTTTTTCCATTGTTTTCTCAGTGACTAGCATAGTTCTTGGTCTTTGGCATTTAGTAGGTGCTTAATAAATGCTTGTTGAATAAATCATTGTGTTATAGACTTTTTTTTTAAGGAGAGGGCCCAGACTCCGCTTTCTGTGTATTCATAGGTGAACTGTGATAAAGTTCTCATATTTGTCTTTCAGATATATCTGTATACACCAAAGTGAGGCCTCAGTCCTGGGAGCAAGGTAGGAGGAGGGGAAAATGTAGACCTACTAAGCTCTTCCTCCTCCCCCACCTCCAGTCCCTTCCTCCCATTGCCTAGGAAGAGGAAGGACATTGAAGCTTGGGCCAGTTTAGTGCTTGCCCGGTCACACCTTGTCTGACCCAGCTGGTCCTGACTGGCACGAGGAGGTGAAGTACTGAAGGAGTCAGGAAACTTGGTTTCTTTTCTTTCTTCTGTCTTAGACAGGACAGTTGGCACTTCCTTGGATGAGCTTTCCTTTGCCCCATTTGAAAAGTTGTGCTAGAGTGAGGATTAATTGGTCTGTAAGGCCCCTCAGAAGAAGGTGCCTTATAAACACAGGATTCCGGCATTAAAATTCTCTCTTCTGCCTCGGCAACCGACTCCATTCCAGGTAACACTTTTCTTTGCTGTCAGTGAGAGGAAGAGTGCTGTAGTGGATAGAGGGGTGGCCTTGGAGTCAGGAAAACCTGAGTTTGAATCTTATCTCAGACCAATACAAAATGTGAGATTGTAAGCAAGTCATCAGACCCCATAGCACCTCCGGCAGCCCTTTTAAAACTCTTTACCAGTTGCCATATCTGTAGAGGGAGTTTCCACACTGGAAGTTCCCTATGTTGATAAAATCATAGATCTGGCAAAAAAGACCGAAAAGGTGCAATGGTGGGATTTGGGGCCACATAGTCACTGGTAGCAAGAGCTGGAATGGCCTTTAGTGAATGCTTACTTACTGTCCACCTTGAATGGGGCTGGTATTGTGAGGGTGTGAGGGATAAAGCAGAGGTTAAGACATGGCCCTAACTAAAGCCTGGCTCCATTGGAAGACCAAAGCACAGTAAAATACAGTATATAAAACCCATATCATCCAGTGCTTAAAGTGGATGGTTTGGAACAGCAGTCTCCAAAATGGGGCTGTGGAATATAGAAGATGAACCATTGGAGTCCTGGAAACAATATTACAAGTTCTCTTTATATTTTTTAATCTAATAAGAAGGAAATTAAGTTTTACTATTATTTAAAATGTAGATTGACACCAGTGCCCTGATTCATTATTCCCACATGTCACAAGGTATCCTGAGAGAAGAGGGAGAGTTTCCCAACTCAGAAACATTGACATGATCATCCTCATTCCTCTACTTTCAGCAGGTTGCAGCCTATTGTAATTTATGTGGAACAGGTTAAGCAGATTTACAGATTGTGATTTTTAGCTAAACTAACCCTTATAAAATGGACATGTAGGTTAAAAAGATTCCTGCAAAGAAACTGCAGAGTGAAAATAATACTAATAATTATGAGCACAAGGGAAAAACTAAAAAATAGCAGAATTCTCACTTCTCCTACTGCTAGTTAGAAGCTTTTCTGTCAGCCACATTGTAAGGTAAAAAACCATGATGAGCTAATCAGATTTGACAGAAGTAGGCCAAAATAATCTGAAAATATGAAGATTATTTGAAATATGAATTTGTATCCACTGTCCTAAACAGGGAACCTATGCTTAAGTGTTTATTGTACTTTGAAATATTAATGATAGTATGAAGCCATTATGATTAGCAGGACATATCAAAACTAAGCATTTGTTAAAAAAAAAAATGATGTGTCATTTATATAAAAATTCTCAGATCTGTGCACTTTGAAAACCTGGAAGCAGAATTCCCTAACCTCTTAAAAAATCTTCCAAACAATGAGTTTAAGTGGGATTTGAAAACTATTTGTTAAAAATAGAAAAATGTAACACTTTAATGAGTTTGCAAGAATAGCTGAGTAACATGAGGGAAGATGGAAATTGACAAGCCAGATTTTAGCAAAAACCTTTGCATAATTGGTGGACCAAAATTGAAAAATGAGTATCATGATTTAGTAATTGCCGCCAACTATGTACTTCAGTTTAGATTTACGAATCTTTGTGAGGAATCTTTTTTTAGCTATGCTACCCTTTAAAGCTAAAGTTTGTTGAAATAAACAGAACTTAGAACCAGACCTTTGAATTGCTATATCAAAATGTGCTAAACAAGATTTTTAAAAATAATGAAGCATATTCATTCACACAGTAGTTGCTTAATAAATGCTTTATCTACGTTGCTCTCACTACAATATTATTATTAATATAATAATTTAATATTTTTGTGAAAGGAGACTTTGTACTTTGATGAAATAAAAGTATTTTTAAATACTGTATATTTCATCTTTAGCTCCAACCTTTTTTTTTTAATTTATGTTTGTGTATGTTTTCTAAGGACGGCAAGGTGGCACAGTAGATAGAGTGCTGGACCTGGAGTCAGGAAGACTGTCTTCATGAGTTCAAATCTGACTTCAGATACTTATTAGCTATGTGACCCTTGGCAGGTCTCTTAACCCTGTTTACCTTAGTTTCCTCATCCATCAAATGAGCTGGAGAAGGAGATGACAAATCGCTCCAGTATCTTTGCCAAGAAAACCCCAAATGGGGTCATAAGACTGAAATGACTGAACAACAATGACAAAGATGTTTTCTGATATATGTAATATTAGTGCAATAGGCAAGTATATAAATTATGAATAAATATGCATATATTTAGGGTGCTTGGCCAGACATGTTCATTAATGGGTTAAAACAAAAGGTTGTCAACCCCTGTCTTAGACTGTGAGATCAGAGAAGGAAAGTATCAGTGTGGGCCTGAGTAGTTAGGGGAAGGCTTCCTAAAGGCAGTGAACTTGATTTTAACCCAGACAGAAGGTTGTCAAGAGTTTGGATTGGTAGGAGTAGGAAGTATGTTCTGTAGGACAGGGTGGTAATAATACTTAAAGTGCTTTTGAGGTTTATGTTATAATAGCTCATTTTTGGATATGAGCTACTGTAACATAAAGACATGAACTATAATAAGATACATGAGCTGTTATAAAAATAATATGGTATAATAACAGAAGTTTAAAGTTTATGAAATACTGTCCTCATAACCACTTTGTCAGGTAGAATGAGACATGTGTTATTATCCCAACTTTATAGATTAAGGGACTGAGGTTCAGAGTGGTAACATGACTTGTTCAGAGTCACGCTGCTAGTAAACGCTACAGCCATGACTTAAAACAACTGATTCTACTCAGAGACTAAGAGGTTTGCTCTGCTTGGCCTCAGCGGATGCAATTAGAACTAGTTTGGTACAAGAAAGGAGTCTTCCAATTCCCAACATTCAGAGCTGTCCAAAGATAAAATGGGGCTGCTGTGCAAGGTGACTTATAACTGGAAGTGTTGAAGAGGAGGCCAGAGAACCAATTGTTGGGATGGGGTAGAAGGGCTTCCTGCGTTAGGTAGAGATTGGACTAGGGGACCTATGAGATCCCTTCCAATTCCTGTGATCTCATGATCTTATGTAGAAGGTCAAAGCAATCTGCAGTCTCATGGACAGGGCAGTTCAGACCTTGAGCTAGGTACAGATAGAACTGGACTATGAATCAAAACATGACCCAAATATTAACTTCTTGGCCAGTCTCACGTTTTATTATTGCTTTTAGATTTACCCTGCCAGTGTAAAATAGATGAAACCTGTATTTTCTTATTTCAAGTCCCCATTTCTTTCATTTCACCTTTAAAATCAATCTGAAAGAGTTCTAAAGGAAACAGATGGAACAGGGCAAATCTGGTACTATCTTATTAAATTTGATGTGCTTTTAAAAAACAAACTACAAAAGAGAAGTTCATAACTTCATAAACAACCCTTTTCTCCTTTTGAATATTGAAATGTTTATTGGTGATTAAGCAATTAGAAAAAAGGAAATGATATAAAAATAAAATAAATCTGATAGGAAAAAATAGAACCCAAAATATATGTTACCTACTGAAGATAATAAGAGGACCAAATTCACACAACATGCATACAAAGAATGTCAGAAGGGATTGAGAAAAATGGTGATGTGGCTATTAATACATTAAAGTCATCTTTGGGGGATGGCATTAATAGTTGTTAAGTAATGGAAGTTACAGATATGGACAGTCATTTACAGTCTTGGTGTTTCAGTTTGAACTCGTGCTTTTTAAATTTTTATTTTCTTCTATACTTGTTCACGTATTTGAATGCTTGTATTTGTCAATGGAAGGCAAAGTAAAATTTGTATTTAAAGGAAAAATTGGTCTAAGTCCCAGCTGAAGTGATGAAGAGGTAGGTTTTGAGGCTGTTGATTTTTGGGGACTCTAACAGGCAAGATCTTGCCTGTTCTGGGAGTCAAAAACCTACAGGAACATAAAGGAACACATTTCCTTAGATTTCTTAATTCCCAGTTAGTCAAGGAATTACAGATTTAGAGCTAGAAAGGACTTTAGAGATCATCTGTCACAACCTCCTCATTTTATAGATGAGGAAACTGAGTCTGAGAGAGAGGTGAAGTGACTTGTTCTAGGTCACAGGGGTGTGTAGGAGCAGAGCTGGAAATCAGACTTAGCCAGTCATCTGACCAGTTCAGAGATCATTTCCCCGAACTACTCCGTGCTCTTCCACTCTTTCCTTCTGTGAGTTGCTAGGTATGTCACGTTGACAGAATGATGTTTAAAAGCATAGGTCTGACGGTGTCGTTTCTCTGCTCAAGAAGCTCCAGTGGCTCCCTATTTCCCACAGTGCCTGGCACATAGTAGATGCTGAATAAATGTTTATTGGTTGATTTACCTGAGCATTTTACACAATGAATGCTTTGAAAAAAAAATTTTTTTAATTATATGTTCACTTGTGCTTTAAGGCCCCTAGCATAGTACTTTGTACATAGGAGGTACCTGATAAATATTTGTTGAATTGAATTGTTAGTTGTAGGGATCAACAGCACAGGATCCAGCCTGCAACATAGGTAAGAGAAAGGTGAATGAGTGAGGTGAAGAGGAAGGGCCTAAATATAGAGAAAAAACATGGGGACAGCTTGTGGTATATAGTTTTTAAAAAACCCACTAAAATCAGAAAGACCTCACAGTGCTGTAAACAATCTGTGTGACTCTGAACATTCAGCCTTGTTTTTTCTTTGTTTGTAAAATGGAAATAACGTGCCAACTTGTGCCAGTTAACCTCTCATAGAGGTTACTGGTTTTTCACAAGTGTGGGGGAGGGGAGGAACGAGGGGACACCAGAACTTAGGTCTTTTTTTTTCCACTTAGTAGTATTTTATTTTTTCCAGTTACGTGTAAAGATAGTTTTCAACATTCACTTTTATAAGATTTTGAGTTCCAAATTTTTTTGTCTTTCTCCCCCCCCCGCCCCAGACAGCAAGCAATCTTATATAGGCTATACACGTACAATCATATTAAAAATATTTTCACATTAGTCATGTTGTGAAAGAAGAATCAGAACAAAAGAGAAAAACCACAAGCATAGAACTTAGGTCTTTGAGACAGTGCTAAGAACCTGGAGGCCTAGCCTAGGTCTATCTATTAGTGCTGTTCAGTCCCTTCTGCCTTCAGTGGATGGAAGCATTTCTTTTTTTTTTTTTTTAATTTTTATTTAGAATTTTATTTTTTTCCAGTTGCACGTAAAAACAACTTTAACATTCATTTTTAAAATTTTGAGTTCCAAATTCTCTCCTATTCCCCCTCACTCCCCCACTGAGAAGGCATGCAGTTCGATATAAGTTATACATATGTAGTCATGCAAAACACTTCCATAATATTGTTGGGGCAGCTAGGTGGCGCAGTGGATAGAGCACCGGCCCTGGCGTCAGGAGGACCTGAGTTCAAATGTGACCTCAGACACATAACACTTACTGGCTGTGTGACCCTGGGCGAGTCACACTTTGCCTAGCCAAAACAAAACAAAACAAAAACATAATCGTCGTGTTGTGAAAGACTAACTATATTTCCTTCCATCCTATTCCCTCCTGCCCCATTTATTCTATTCTCTGTCTCCTTTCACCCTGTTCCTCCTCAAAAGTATTTTGCTTCTGACTATCCCCTCCCCGAATCTGCCCTTTCTTCTATCATCCCACCCTTCTTTTGTCCCCTTCCCCTCCTACTTTCCTGTAAGGTAAGATAGATTTCTATGCCCAGTTGAGTGTGTATGTTATTCCCTCTTTGAGCCAATTCTGATGAGAGTAAGGTTTTCTCACCCCTTCTCCCTTCCCTCTTCCCCTCCAGTGTAAAAGCTTTTTCTTGCCTCTTTTATGTGAGATGATTTACCCTGTTCTACCTCTGCCATTCTCTTTCTCCCAGTACATTACTTTCTCACCCCATAATTTAATGTAATTTAATTTTTTTGCTTTTTGGTGAAGCAATTGGGGTTAAGTGACTTGCCCAGGGTCACACAGCTAGTAAGTGTCAAGAGTCTGGGGTCACATTTGAACTCAGGTCCTCCTGACTCCAGTCCTGGTGCTCTATCCACTGTGTCACCTCGCTGCCCCAGTTTTATTTTTTAGATGTCATTACTTCATATTCAGTTCACACCTGTGCCCTCTATCTATATTTATTCCTTCTAACTACCTTAATAATGAGAAAGGTCTTATGAGTAAAATATCTTAATGGAGGCATTTCTTTTTTTTTCCAGACAACACTGTTTATTGAAAGTTATTGCAAACAGGCTCAAGGATACTGATGTTTTAACTATGTTGTTTAAATACACACACACACACACACACACACACACACACACACACCCCAAAGTGAAGCAAAAATCCTCCCCCTGACTCTGGGGAGACAAAAAAAAAATACTGTGAAAAACCGAGCCAAACAAAATCTCAGAGACAACTGATTTCTTAGGATAAGACACAACATTCTCAAATGAAGAAACATAATCAATTTTATAGGTAAGAAGGAAAGTGGTGACTGATGGATCAAATAAGGCAGCACAGGGAGTCCAGGAACTGTCCTACCTGAAGATCATTTCTCAGGGCTAGAAGCCATCATTCTATCTTAACTTGATCTCTTTTGGGGATTCTTTGTAGGAATCGGGAGAGAGTGCCACAACTGTGGCTACATGCTGGTGTTCCCCTTGAAAGTTCAAGTCACTCAGGCTTTGAGAGTTTTAGTGGAAGGGACAGTTCCAGGGAAAGGGTACCTGACCATCACAATCAGAGGAGGTCTAATCAAGTGAAATTTTTTGTTACTCTTCTTGGGAAATAGGACTGTCAGCTGGAAACAGGTTTTTTTTAAATTTTATTAATTTATTTTGATTTATCAACAATCACTTCCATATGCTTTAAATTTTTTTTAAAAGTTTAAAATTTTTCTCCCCCTTGCTCCCCACCACCCTCCCCAAGATGGCGCACAATCTGATATAGGCTATACATTTACATTCCTATTAAACATATCTTCACATTAGTGAAGTTGTAAGTAAAAATTAAAACCAATAGGAGGAACCATCAAAAAGAGGAAACAAAACTCAACAGAAGAGAAAAAAAAATGGTAGCAATTCAACTTCCATAGTTCTTTCTCTGGATGCAGATAGCATTTTCCATCACAAGGCCTCTGGAGATGTCTTAGATCCTTGTATTGCTGAGAAGGGTTAAGTTTATCAATATTAGTCATCATACAGTGTGGCTGTTTTATGTTCTGCTCACTTTACTCAGCATCAGACCATACAAGTCTTTCCAGGTTTTTCTGAAGTCAGCCTGTTCATCATTTCTTATAGCACAATAGTATTCCATTACATTCATATACCACAACTTGCTCAGCCATTCCCCAATGGATGGGCGTCCTCTCAATTTCCAATTCTTTGCCACTACAAAAAGAGCTGCTATGAATATTTTTGTACATGTGGGTCCTTTTCCCATTTGTATGATCTCTTTGGGATATAGCCCTAGAAGTGCTATTGCTGGATCAAAGGATATGCACATTTTTATAGCCCTTTGGGTATAGTTCCAAATAGTTCTCCAAAATGGTTGGATCATTTCACAACTCCACCAACAATGCATTAGTGTTCCAATTTTCCCACATCTTCTCCAACATTTATCATTTTCCTGTTTTGTCATGTTGGCCAGTCTGATAGGTGTGACAATCAGAGTTGTTTTGATTTGCATTTCTCTAATCAATAGTGATTTAGAGCATTTTTTCATATGACTATAGATGGCTTTAATTTCTTCATCTGAGAACTGTCTGTTCATATCCTCTGACCATTTATCAATTGGGGAATGGCTTGTAGTCTTATAAATTTGTCTTAATTCTCTATATAATGGAGGCATTTCTTAAAAGAACATTAAACAAGTCAGTGATTTGGAATGTAGTACAAAGCATTCTTATTGATCAGGGGAACATGATCTTGGGGAATGGGATGTTGGGCAGCATGTCACATCCTATCATTTGTTAATTGCACTTACTGTACCATCTCTGTCTTCCCTTGCAAAATCTTTCCTGCAGAACTTCAGAAGTTGCTAAGAAACGCAAGGCAGAAGAAGCAGATGGAGAGATTCCCTGTAAGGTCAGAGTGTCTGATCCCACAAGCAGCTCTGAGAGCTCAGAGGAGGAGAAGGAACAGCAAGAGAGAGGGGAGAAAACAGTGAAAAGTAAGTCTGGCATGTAGGCCTGAAGAAGAACGCGAGGAGCCACGTGAGGTCTCTAGCACCCCAGGCTTTGAATTTGCAGCCCTGTTTCGCCCCTCCCTTCTGCCCATCCCAGAACTCTGGCAGGCTGCCCCCTTTCCTAGTGGTGTTGGTGGTTCATGTTCATCGAATCTAAGCAAGTGACAATTGTACCTTTGAGTTAAAAAGACGACTGAGCCTCTTGGGATTGGCTCTCCCCACAACCTCTCTTTTTAATTAAGCTCTGACAATACTTTGGTGGGTTTTGGCTACCTCAAGTGGTATTTTACAGAGGTTGGGATTGGGAATGTCTAGCCAGAAAGGAAGCCAGCAGAGGAGAAGGCAGAGGAGGTGTTAGTATGGGTCTCGTGTGTAGGAGAGCTGTGTTGCCTAAGAAAACTAGCAAGTTTTTTGTGTGTTCCTCTGTGAGGGCATCCTTCTGAAAACCTGGAGAAAATCCATCTGGAGCCTAGTTTGGATTTTCTTGTAGTTAAAGATAAGACTTGCGCTAGTACAGGGTTTATTATTATTAGTGGAAAAACATCCTGAGCCTTGATGAACCACAGTAATCTGGAGTCTGGACAGCGTTTCTCTTGTCCCTTGAGCCCTATGTCTAGACTGTTCCCTAGATAATAAATATCCATTTTTATCCTTGCATGCCTGCCCTGGCTGGGAAGGGGGTGGGTTCTTGCCTAACCAAGCTACGATTGACTCTGGCCCCTTCCCCATGTTTCAGCTACCAAAGTGCTATCCTCCAACTCTGTGTCTGTGATAAAGGGCATGCAATGCAAGAATTCACTGTCAGAACCTAAGGAGAATGTCAAGGTGAGCAAAAAGACGGCTTCTCATGAATCGGTGTGTTTGTGTGCTACAGTCCTGGCAGCTGACATCCTGCACAGTCTCGTAAAAGCCTGGAGTTAAGTGTAGATGACTAGGCCTGGAGAAGGAGGCCAGGGAAGTACACTTCCTGGTGGTCCTGTAGTTGCTTCATCTAGGCTATCAGTCCATTTTTCTACTACTTGCACTTAGAAATCATAAAATTTTAGAGCTGTAAACAACAGTGGTTTTCATACTTTTTGTTCCCAGGATCCCTTTAAACTCTTTAAAATGATTGAAGACCTTCCGAAGAACTTTTATTTATATGGATTATATCTATCAACATTTATTTAATTAGACTTTAGAAGTGTCTTAGTATGATTTTGAAAATAGTCTTGACTTCAAAAACCCCCTGAAAGTGTCTCAAGGACCCTCAAGGGTCACTGGACCACACTTTGAGAACCTCCACCTTAGAAATTAGTCCAAATGCCTCATTTTGCAGATTCCCCCTCTCCTCCCAGAGGCCCCATATAGCTACTAAATGGTACAACCACTAGAACCCAAATCTCCAGACTCTAAGGTTAGTGTTTTTTCCTCTGTATCTTAATTCCCCTTAGTTGTCTATCTCCTAAATTTTCTCATCAGGAAAGAAGAGATCAATTGCCTTTATAAAATGTCACTGAGGGAAAGAGAAGAGATTTAGATACAGGCCTCCCAGAAACCTTCACTTGTAAAGCTTCCGTTGTCAAAACCCACCGTCTTCATTCCCTCATTTAATAATCTTTCAATGCCTGCAGTATGCAAAGCACTGCCATGCACTGTCGGAGATAGGTAACTAAGACCTGGTCCTTACTTTTAGGGAGCTAACAGTCTAGCCAAGAATACGACACATGCACAGATATTCAATGCTACATAATGTATGATGACTAATGCAGCAAAGAATACTGTAAGAGATGTACAAAGTGCACTGAAGTTTAACAAAGGAAAGGATGTCTCCAGCTGGGAGTACCAGAGAAAGCTTTAGGGAGGGGTTGGCATTTGATTGGAAGGAATGGGTAGGATTTTAACATGCAGAGATTGTGGGGGAGGATATCTTAGCTATATGGAACAATTTGAGTAGAGGCCAGAGAATGTGGGCTATATATGAAGGAAAGCAAATACTGCAATTTGTTGGAATAGCTTAGCGTGGAAAGGAATAGTATGAGATAAGATTGGAAAGATGGAGAGAGGTACCAGGCTGAGGAATAAGGACTTTGTTTAATAGGTAATAGTACTTTTAGCACAGGAATGACAATAGATTATAGGTTCATAGATTTAGACCTTGGAAGGGACCCTTGAAAGGTGACTTTATTTTCAAAGAAGAGAAAAACTGAGACCCAGAGAGTCTTGGTTCAGGTTCACTTGGGTAATGCTACTAACAAGCGGTAGAGCTTCAAGTCAAACCCAGGCTCAATACCACCAAGTCTAGTGCTCTGTCTGCTGTACCATGACTGTCCCTGTTCGTGGATGAGGAAGACAAATGTGGCAGTCATGTGGCAGGTCTCAGGTACAGAGACTGAGAGACCAGTTAGGAAGCTGTTTCCAGTAGTTGTGCACGAGGCTGGTGGCAGGAGGCATGCAGAAGAGGGATAGTATTGTCCAGGCAGATCATTAGTATCAGATTTAAGAAACCTTAGAGTGGAAAAGCTCCTCAGTGGGCATCGAGTCCAGTCTGATCTAATGTATGAATCCTCTTTCTAATCCTGTATTCAGTAATAGCAGCAACATCTGCTTGAAAAACTGCCAGTGACAGGGAATTTGGGTGAATTGAGAGGGTAGGGAACAGCTCAGGAAAAAGCTTCTGGCATTAGCAGATGTGAATTCTAACCAGGTGGGATGCCTCAATTTGGCATTTTGTCATTCTTTTTACCCAGCCTCTCAGTGCTTTGCTATTAAGGCAGAAAGATGTGGGTATCCTGGGCACGGCCCATCTGTTATTCCTGATCTTAAATAGAGAGTAACTAATTCCCGCCACCAAACCCTGAGGCTGAAAATCCCCATGTGCTGTGTGGCACTAATAGACCTTCATTGTGCCCCTAGGAACACAAGGGCTTTTCCAGCGAGATTGTGAGAGCTCGGGAGCTTGGCCTCAAGGGCCTTGAGGTCCTCTTTGCTTGGTACCCTCTGCATTAGGAGCCCCCAAACTGTAGGCTGCCAGTGGTCAGCCACTACAGCCTGTGCAGAGAGAGAAGTCTAATCCAGAGTTTCCCTTGGATCTGTGCAGGGACAGACACTGTAGCCCTCATTCCTCTGCAAATGCCATTGGGTAATTGAAGAGTCAACCTTAGAGGTCATCTCGGCCAACTCACCTCGTTTTACAGATAAGGAAACTGAGGCTGAAAGAGTTTTAAGTGGCATTCCCAAGGTCACAGAAGTGGTCATGCATCGAGCTGAGGGCTGAGCTTAATACAGAAGAGTGGAGAGTGGAGCAAGCCTGTGAGGATGGACAGAAGGTTGGCAGAAGGAATGGGGGAGGAAGGAAAGTGTCCTCTTGAAGGATTGGCTGGCACTTTCAGCTATGCAGGGGACTGTCGTCCAGCTTCACACACGTAGGATGAGCCCCAATCGGAACTCTTTCTGTTGCACCCAAGAGCGGGGCCCTTGCTCTGTGCCTGGGGGAGGATAGAAAGCCCGTAGCCGGCTGAGGTGGCAGGGGCTTGGCCCGGTTTCTTGGCAATGACATGTGCCGCTAGATCACAAGCAGCTCTTGGGAGGAAGGCTGGGCACTTGCTGTGTGACTGTGGGCAAGCCGCGTAGCCCCTTTTGGCCTCAACTTCCTCATCTGCAAAATGGAAGAGGTTGGACTAGTTGACCTGAGGTACCTTGTGGGTCAAACATGAATCCAGTTATTGTGACCCATGGGACCAAGTCGAAAAAGTCTGCAGCACTTTAACAGAGGGACTCCTTCACAACAACCCTATGAGGTCATCATCATTCTCATTTTATAAATTAGGGAAAATGAAGGTCAGACCTTTTAAAAAAGGATTTACTTAGGTTGCAACCTGCTGTAGGTCCCCTGGCTCCCAAGTTTAGCATTCTTCCCATGATATCATTGAGTTAAGATATTAAGCAATAGCTCTCCTGTCATTTTCTTCCTCTTTTCTCCCATTCCTGCTTCTCCAGGCCAAACATTCCTTCATCCCATTCATCAGTGTGAATGTTGTAGAAAGATCCAAGACACTTTCTAGATATCTCTGTCTATTATCTGCAATTATGGTTGTTTCTCTTTCTTATGTAGACAAAGAATAAGAAAGGAACCATTAAGACCGTGGTGACCTCTGCCTCACACCCTGACCCCCTTGAAGCACAGACCACCTCTGGAAAGCCAGGTCCAACCGTGTCAGTACAGTCCCCTTCCAAAAAGTCCCCAGCAGCCCCCAGAAAGCAGGCAGCACAGTCTTCGAGCAATAGCTTGGCCACACACAGTGAGGAAAAGGTTGCTTCCCCTGTTGTTCCAAGACCTGGTAAGAGGATTTTCTCCCATTACCTCTTGAATTGTTGAGACGTTCCTGGGTTCAGGGGAAGGCTGGCTTGTGCCCTTGTCCTCAGAGCACAAGACCTTATCCCTGAAATGAAGGGACCAGAAGGAGTCATCTTTTCTTGGCAGGGCAGGAGTTATCTTCCCTCCTGCCCCACCTCCCTATACATTACATAAGCATCTTGCTCCTTCCTTTGGGTTATGATGTGCTTATAACAACATAGGGGAGGAATGGGGGACCAGGTGATGCTTTGTGGTGCCTGTCAGAGATGCTGGAAAAGGAATTCCTGCCTCGGGTTCAAGGTTGGCCTAGGTGACCGCAGAGGTTAAAAGGTAGTTCTGAGGTTTGAATCTTCCTGTTTTCCCAGTCTGCTTCATGTCCCTTTCTGCTGAATGGAGAGTACAGCCTAAATACAGTTTTAGCCCCTGAAGGAGCAGAGATGCCACTGGTGAAGGAAAGAGACAATGAGCTTGTTCTGGGTCCCTTCAGTCATTATTAGACATTTGCTGTGTGCAGGTACTTGTAAGGGATACAGAGATATAGAAATGCATGGGAGGAGTAAGCCTTTATGTAGCACCTACTGTGTGCCAGGCACTGTGCTAAGCACTTTACCAATATTATCTCATTTGATCCTCATAACAACCTTGAAAGGTATTTGCTATTATTATCCCCTTTTTACAGTGGAGGAAACTGAGGTAAACAGAGCTGAAGTGACTTGCCCAGGGTCTTACAGTTAGGATGTGCCTGAGGCTGGATTTGAGTTCAGGTCCTCCTGATTCCCTGCCTGGCACCACCTGCTGCCTGCTGGAATAAGGCACAATGTCCCCATGTTGTGGAATTAAGCCTTAGTGCATTCATATACATATATTGAAACAGCTCTAGGCAGATGCTTTAACACATAAGGAGTAGAGCAACTAAACAAAGATAGTTATGAGGTTTGGGGGTCACCGCTCTTGGTTGGTATTTGGCTCCCTAGCCTTTAGGGAGATAGGATCTGTTCTGATGAGAGAGCGGTGGCAGGCGCGCATCTCACATCTCCCTCCTGCCCCAGCCCCAGTGCCTCCAGACAAGAAGACAGAGAGCAGCAGCGAGGACTCCTCAACTGATGAGACAGATATAGAGGTAATTGCCACATTCCTCTTTCTATCCTGGCACCCCTCTCCCCTCCCCAGCAGCCTAGTATTGATGGCAGCCAGTCCCCCCAGCTGCCTGTAGAATCAGTGTTTTTTATGTCTTTATTCGGTAAATATTGAGTATCCAGTCTGTGCTAGGCCTTCTGGGGCATACATGGTCACTTGCCCTCATGGAGCTTACAGTTTGTTAGGGTGGGTAACACAAGTAAGACAGTGGCCTGATCTCTTCCTTTTAGCTATTATCAGATTATATAAGGCACCCTTGGAAACTGTAAAGCTGTGGCACGACTTTTACTATTTAGTTTGATGTTTTGTTTTTTGCAGGGGGGGAGGGGAGCAGGATGGGGGGCTCTCGGCAGCACAATAGGAGGGAGAATATCCAGACATCCAGACATATAAGAAATGTTCGTTTCATTCAACGGTTGACTATTAGAGATCGCCTCTCATCATCCTCAGCCCTGTAAACTCCTGGACAGCGGGGGCCATAGCTCATTTGTCTTCATATTCCCTTAGCGTCTAGGAGGCTGTTCCATATAGACACCAACAAAAGTGTTGGTTGATTTTGTTGCTGGTGTCAAATTCTAGTAAAACCAAAACCATTTTGTTATTCCCTTGCTGACTAAATGGTCTTTGGTTTTCGAATAAAAATGTTGAATGCTCTAAATCTATTTAATTCTAAATCTGGTTTTTTCCAGTCCTTTGCATTTTAAATTAATAAATTAATAGGGTGATCATGTATTAGGTGATCAGAGTGAGAGAATGTTTGTGTTGATCTTTTATTTTTTATGCCCTGGTCTCCTAGTCATGCTGCAGTGGAGCTCTGTTACTAGACCCTGAATGGTTCCCCTGGAATTTCATTGAGCTCAGTGTAGACAAGTAGAACAGAGTGGGAGAATATGTTTTGATGCAGTTAATGCAGTAGTATACTTGTCTGACTTCTACTTTTGCATATTTTCCCTGCCCCAATTAGGTCACTAGGTTGGACCACTAACATAATGTCCCTTCCTTTGATCAGATGGAGAAAGCAGTGGGAACTCCCCAGGGCAAGTCTGCCCTGGTGAGAGGTGACTCTGCTGCCTCAGTTCCCACCAAGGGGTCCCAGAAGAAAATGATCACACCATCTCCTGGGAGATTGGTGACTGAGCCTCTGACAGCCAAGGAGAAGCGACCAGAAGAGACCTCTGAGAGCAGTGATGAATCTGAGAGTGATGAGGATGTCCCAACACCTCAGGGACAGGTGAGGCTTTGGGGGAAGGGCAGCGTAGGTGTAGCTGGGTTATCAAATAAGCCTTTGCTCAGGAAGAATATACTTCTGAATTGATAAAGGCCGAGTCCTGAGGCTTCCTCTTTCCTTTGGACCCTGCAGGGGGGAGGTTGAGGTTTCCCCTAGAATAGCCCTTTGAGTTGAGACAATCACTTTTTTATGTATCCTGCCTTAAAAAAATTGAAGCTAGTGATGATGATGGTGATCTCCCATCAGTGGAAACTCTTTAGCTGAAAAGCTACCATGAGGTTCCAGGGGAAAGGGATTGGCTTCAGCTTCTTGGGGAGGGGGCAGTGCAGGGCTTCTTAAACTTTTTCCCCTTGAGAACCATGGTTTAAGAAGCACTGGGTTAGAGAACATAGCCCAAGGCCATTCAAAGCTGGGCAGCCCCTGGAAAGCCCTCAGAGCAGGCCAATGCGCAAGGCATCCCCAGTGTGCTAAGGAGAAGCGTCTCTCTCACTCAGTCCTCATTAACCACAAGGGAAGCATTTGTAAGTTTCCTTGCCTGGTGAGACGTCTTCATTCTAAAAAGGGTGAAGGAACTGCTGACTCCCATTACCCTCATTTTCATGTTTCAGCATGACATGGGGGAAAGACCAGTGGAATTTTAATCAAAGGTTCTGGGTTTTTATCCCAAAAGTGCCACTGATTAACTTTGTGAGCTTGAGCAGGTCATTTAACTTCTGGGGCCTCAGTTTCCTCATCTGTAAAAATTAATGGGTTGGGCTAGTTGGTCTCAAAGTTGCCTTCTGGTTCTAGAGCCTTTGAGTTCTGCTTTATGATTCTAGACACAAGTGAAAACGCTTCATCTTGGTGAAGTACCAGGGAGGGTAGGCAAGACCACTCCAAACACGGGGAAAACTGTCACTCCATCCTCCAGACCAAATTTGGGACTGCCCTCCAAGGCAGAGGAGAGCTCAGAGAGCAGCGAGGAGTCAGAAAGTGAAGAGGAGGATACAGAGCCTCAGAGACACCAGGTGAGACCTGGGGGAGGGATTAGGTTAAAACAGGGGTGGGGAACCTGTGGCTGTGAGGCCACATGTGGCCTTCTAGATTCTTGGGTACAGTCTTTTGACTGAGTCTAAGTTTTACACAACAAATCCTTTTATTAACAGGATTTGTTCAGTGACATTTGGATTCGGTCATAGGGCCACGGTTGAGGACTGAGAGGGCCACGTGTGGCCTGAAGCCTGAAGGTTCCCCACTCATGGAACCTTGTTGATCTCCAGGTAGTCTGGCCTATTCTAGGTCTTTGTGACTTGGAAATGAATCAGTCCTGGGGTCCAACAGAGCTACTTGACTGGGAGTGGGAGTTGTGGGTAGAATTTGACTTACTTCTCATCTTATTGTGCCAGTATCCATCTTGAAATTTGCTTTCCAACAGAAAGTGCAACTTTGGCTCCCAGTTAGAAGTCCCCTTAGTTCCTGACCTCCCTTTGTCTTCTCCACACGGTGTAAAGCTGACAATGATAGTTCTCTAGGTCAGCTTTGAGGGGAGGAGGCTCTTGTCACTCCATGTTCCATCAGGACCCACCCCAAAAAGAGAGTGACTGGCTTACTCCTGCTCTCTAGAAATTAAGTAGCTGTCAAGGCCAAGATGAAAGGGCCTAGACCACTGAGAAATTAGGTGACTTGCTCAGGGTCACACAACCAGAGGGAGAATATGAAGTTGAACTCAGGTCTTCCTAGTTTTGAAGCTAGCCCTGTCCTACTACATTGTGCAGTCTCTGACAGTTACATTTTTCATAGTGTTTCATTGTTTCCAACTACATGTAAAGACAAATTTTTAATATTAATTTAAAAAATGTTTTTCCTCCCCTAAAACAGTAAACAATTTAATATAGGTTATATATGTGCAGTCATGTAAAACATTTCCATGTTAGTCATGTTATGAGACAAGAAACAACTTTCCAGTTCTCATGGAACTTTGGAATTGTCTGACAGTTATATTAATGTGGCTAAATCGGGTTTGGTATAGTGGAAAGAGGAAAGCACTTGTGTTCCCTCCCAAACTTCTTCAAAAAGTAGTCCTTTAGTAGCTCCTAATTCCTCACTCTTTTACTCATTCCTGGATTCTGCTTTCTGGATTCTCCCCCACTCAGTATTAATGGAATCACAGAATTGGAAAGTTGATATAGACCTCTGGTCCAACCCATACTTGAAAGAACTCAACTAAAATTATTCTCTCCAGAACCACTATTAGCTTCCTGATCATCAGTTCTTGACTCTTTTTCTCAATCCTTATCCTTCTTGACCTTTCTGACACTTTTTTTAAAGTCTGGATCTTCCTGTTTTGCCCCATGCTGAAAGTACAGGGGCTGCTCAGGTGGTCGGTCTCACTACTGATTGACGGGGATCTTTGACCCCCATTTCCAACCTGGGCAGGTTCACTCCTCCTTAGGCAACCTCGCAGGTAATCCCAGGGCCCACCATATTAAAGCTAAATTCAGTGCTGACACCCAGTTGGCTCAGCCCACTGCATCCCAGAACTCCCCGGCTTGAGATCCAATAACCTTAGCATCCCTGGCAGCAGTATACAGGGAGAGGCTGCCACATCTGGCATCATTTTTCTTAATGCTGTCTCCCTCTTTGACTTCCCTAACCTAGAACTTTTATAATACTACTGCCTTCCTATATTTTTTGTTTACCTCACTCATCTTCTTTCAGTTTCCACCCACTCAATAGAGAGAACCCCCTGTCATTGCCCATGTTCTGTCTTAGAAATATCATCTACTTCCGCATTTTCAAGTTCCACTTCTTTGTAGAGACTTTCAGGTCTGCCCTGAGCTTGAGACTTGCATTTCCAAATATTAGAGACCTTGATGTGTCCCACATGCCCCTCAAAACTCATGTCCAAAACCGAATTACTCCTATCTTTCTGGCTGCTTCTGTTGATTGCTTTTTTCTGTTAATAGCACCACTACTCTCTGAGTTTGACCCAGGCTCTTCATCGCCGTGGCGTCTTGCACTGCCCGCTCTCCCTCATCCTGCACATTGAATGAGTGTCCAGGCCCTGTTCATTCTCCCACCACAGTGTCTCCCAAACCCCTGTGTTTATGCTTCCATTTGTCATCATCCTGCCTTGCCCAGGAGTTGGTTCTTAACCTCCTTTGTGTTCTGCCCTTTGGCATTCTAGAGAAACCTATGGCCCCCTTCTCAGAATGGTTTTAAATGTAAGAAATAAAATAAGTAGGATTATTTGAAGAAACAATTATACTTAAATGCAGTTACCAAAATACTTTAAAAAAACAAGTGCACAGAGCCACCCCCAGGTTAAGAGCTCCTGCCTCACCTACTACAGTTGTTCCTGGTCTCTTTCCCCATAATCTATTTTTTACAACCCTGCCAGATTGAGATCCCATATATTGCTTCATAGGAGCCTTGTGAGAAGGGTAGTAAAAGCATTATGATCATCATTTTACAGACAGCAAGACTGAGGCCCAGAAAGGTTAAGTCGCCTACCTGCCTATCACCACATAGCTAGTAAATGTTAGAGGTGAATTTAAGGCCAGAAGTCCAGCCCTCTATTGGTTACACCATCCTTTCCTTTTCAGTCAGGGGGTATAGAAAGCCTGAAATCATCACACCTGGATTTGCATTCCTGGTTCTCCTTTGTGACCTTGAATGAGGTACTTAACCTACCCAAGTCTTAGTTTATCCATCTATCAGATGAGGTGTTTGAAAAACTCTCTGATTATCTTAAGGTGATGGTATCAAAATGAAACATCTATGTATGTGGTGTTTTGTAACCACCAAGCGCATGTACCTGTAAGCCTGTAAGTTACGTAAGACAATCTCTCTCTCTCTCTCTCTCTCTCTCTCTCTCTCTCTCTCTCACACACACACACACACACACACACATACACACAGCATGCGAATGTTTAATTTTATAGTAATTAAGATTCATAAAAATAGGACAATTTTTTCACACTCCTCCCTCTCAAGTATTTTAGGCCAAAGTGCACTTTCATGAATATAAACTTTGTTTCTTTTATTCATCCCTTAATTTTGTCTCCTATCCCTAACTGTTGAGATACTATACATTTTTAAAGACCCTGATTCAAAGTTGCCTCTCCCAGGAAGTCTTCCTTGATCTTTGCAGATCTGTTAATCTCTCACTCATACATTTCTTACACTATAGTTATTTACATCTCTCTAAGCTTCCATATAGTTATTTACATTTATCTCTAAGCTTCCATACCAGACTATAAGCCTCATACATATCTTTTTTTGGTCTTTGTCTCTTCCTCAGAGCCCAAGCATAGTACTCTGTACGTGATAAGTGGAGTTTTTTTTTTAATAATTTAATTTAATTTAATTTTAGTGTTATTTGGTTATTCCATGTTTGATAGGCATCGTCAAATATAAGCATTTCCATAGACACTGTACACAGAGGAATAAGGCGGGAAAAAAGGATTGTGCATAAAACCGTGAATCTATTATTTCAGCTGGTATTTTAAAAAGAATATAATAAATTCCACATGTTAGTTTTCAAGCTGTCCTGCTTATCTGTTTCCATCTGAACCTCCTTCTGTTTATAAAATTTTAAAAATGCTACGATGATTCTGAGTTTTTTTGTATTCCTCTTGCTAGTCCCCATCTCCCTCCCTTATCCCCTCCCCTACCATTTTTTTCCTTTTAAAAAGAAGTTTACTTGTTTTGACGTGCGTTTATAATCTGTTCCATTGACTACCCCCTCCATACACACATATTTAAACATATGCTGAACAATAACGAGAGGAAAAAAACCTTCAAGAAACAAAACCCTCATCATAAACATGTGTTGTCCAGCAAAACAAATTCCTACATTGGCCATGTCCCAAAATGTATGTCTCTTTCTGCATTTTAAGGTCATTTGTGCTAAGATTGGTGGTATGCCTTATCTTCGGTCTTCTGGACCTGTGGTTGCATTGATCAAACTTCTAACATCTTTCGAAGTTGTTTTTCTCTACAGTGATGTGTAAATTGTTCTAGTTCTGCTTACTTTATTCTGCATCAATTCATAAAGCTCTTCTCAGTTTCCTTAAAAATTGTCCATTTTATCATTTCTTGTGGCACAATAATATACAATAAGTTCATACAGCATAACTTCTTAAGCTTTTGTTTAATAGGAAGTTAACCCCGTGGTTTCCAGTTTGGGGCTGCTGTAAAAAAGAGCTGTGGTAAATACTTTTGCACACACAGATCCTTTTTCTCTTTGGGGGGTAGGTCTGGTACTGGTATGCCTGGGTCAGAGGGTTGCAGTTTTATAACCCTGGAGAGTGTAGTTACAAATTGCTTCCTAGGATGGTAGGACCAGGTCACAACTTCACAACAGTGCAGTACTGTGCCTATTTTCCAAAGCCCCAACAATTGTCATTTCCGTCTTTTATCATCTTTGCCAGTTTGATGGATATGATGTGAAACATCAGTTGCTTTAATTTGCATTTCTCTAATTATTAATGATTTAGTCATATCAAGTCAGTGCCCAGCACATAGTAGGCGCTTATTGACTAGACTTTAGAGCATTTTTTCATATTGTTTTTGATAGCTTGGATTTCTTCTATAGGAAACTGTCTTCATATTCTTTAATCATGTATCTGTTGTTTCCCTCCAAAGTTAAAAATAAAAAACAGCCCTTGTAACAAATAAGCATAGGCAAGAAAAATAAATACACGTCCGAAATCCTGTACCTCCGTTTCTTCCTCAAGTCTCCTGCCTCTTGTGTCAGGTGTGGGCAGCTTGCCTTGTAGTCGCCACCTGGAGTAGCTGTTGGTTGTTGCGTTGGTCACGATCCTTGCATTCTGTTTGTTTCGTTCTGCATCAGTTTATTTACCAGGGCTTTTCAGGTTTCTTTGAAACTCTCCTTTCTCATTTCTTATGGCATAATAGTATTCCATTACATTCATATACCACAGTTTGTTCGTCCATTCCCCAATGATGGTCAGCCCCTCACCCCCTTCCCCACTCCCTACCCCCAGTTCCCAATTATTTGCCACTACTAAAATTGCTGCTAAAAGATTTTTTGTACATAAGGGTGCTTTTCCTCTTTCTTTGATCTCCCTGGAGGCTGGGGGGATAACAGGGAAGGTATTATTGAAAGCCTAGGAGTGTTTAGAGCACATATACAGTTTAGTGAGTTTTGGGGCATAGTTCCAAATTGCTTTCCAGAATGGCTGTACCAATCACAGCTCCACCAACTGTGAATTAATGTGTCCATTTTCCCTTAGACCTTCTAACAGTGATCATTTTAATTTTTTTTCCACCTTTGCTAATTTGAAGGGTTTGAAGTAGAAAGTTTTAATTGTTTTAATTTGTATATCTCTATTGATGATTTGGAACAGTTTTTTCATATGGTTGTTGATAGCTTGGATTTCTGTCTTTGACAACTACATATTTTTTCTTTTTTTCTTTTTTTTCAATTTTATTGATGTATTTATTTTTAGTTTTCAACATTCACTTCCACAAGATTTTGAGTTCAAAATTTTCTCCCCATCTCATCCCTCCCCCACCCTAAGATGGCATGCATTCTTTTTTTTTTCTTTTTTTTTTTTTAGGCAGTTGGGGTTAAGTGACTTGCCCAGGGTCACACAGCTAGTAAGTGTCAAGTGTTTAGTCTGAGCCTGGATTTGAACTCAGGTCATCCTGACTTCAAGACCAGTGCTCTATCCACTGCGCCACCTAGCTGCCCCTGATGGCATGCATTCTGAATACTCCTTCCCCTAATCTGCCCTCCCTTCTGTCTCCCCCGCCCCCTTCCCTTATGCCTTTCCCCTTCTATTTTCCTGTAGGGCAGGATAGATTTCTGTATCCGTTGCGTGTATATCTTATTTCCCAGTTGCATGTGAAAACAATTTTTAACATTTGTTTTTAAAACTTTGGATTCCAAATTCTCTCCCTTCCTCCCTCCTCAACCACCCTCATTGAGAAGCAACTCAGTGCAAGTTATACATGTATAGTCATGCAAAACACTTCTGTAGTAGTCATGTTATGAAAAAATTAACTATATTTCCCTTCATCTTATGCCACTCCCCATTTATTCTATTCTCTCTTTTAACTCCATCCCTTCTTAGAAGTGTTTGCTTCCGATTACCCCCTCCCCCAATCTGCCCTCCCCCTATCATTCCCCTGCTCTCTTAGCCCCTTCCTCCCTATTTTCCTACAGAGTAAGGTAGATTTCCATACCCAATTGAGTGTATATGTTATCCCCACCTTAAGCCAAATCCGATGAGAATAAGATTCACTCATTCCCTCTCACCTTTCCCCGTTTCCCCTCCACTGTAAAAGCTTTTTCTTGTCTGTTTTATGTGAGATAATTTACCCCATTCTACCTCTC
Organism: Phascolarctos cinereus; assembly: GCF_003287225.1. Classification (NCBI taxonomy): domain Eukaryota; kingdom Metazoa; phylum Chordata; class Mammalia; order Diprotodontia; family Phascolarctidae; genus Phascolarctos; species Phascolarctos cinereus. Next base: position 382,913,604 of record NW_027555625.1, read on the forward strand.
CCTTTCTCTTTCACCCAGGACAACTACATATTTTTAAAAAGAAAATAAAACTACATATTCATATTCTCTGGCCATTTATCTATTGAAGAATGGCTGTTCTTTTTTTTTTCCTTAATTTGTTTTTAGTTTTCAACAATCACTTCCATATGCTTTTGAGTTTAAAATTTTTGTCCCCCTCCCTCCCCAAGAAGGTATGCAATCTGATATAGGCTATACATATACATTCCTATTAAACATATTTTCGCATTAGTCATGTTGTAAGGAAGAATTAGAACCAATAGGAGGAACCACAAGAAAGAGGAAACAAAACAGAAGGGAAAAAATAATAAATAGTATGTTTCAATCTGCATTTAAACTCCATAGTTCTTTCTTTGGATGTGGAAAGCATTTTCCATCATGAAACTTTTGGAGATGTATTAGATCCTTGCATTACTGAGAAAGGGCTAAGTCTATCAAAGTTATCACACAATGTGGCTATTATTGTGTACAATGTTCTTCTGGTTCTGCTCACTTCCCTCAGCATTAGTCCGTATAAGTCTTTCCAGGTTTTTCTGAAATCTGCCTACTCATCATTTCTTACAGCACAGTAGTATTCCACTACATTCATATACCACAACTTGCTCAGCCATTCCCCAGTTGATGGGCATCCCCTCGATTTCCAATTCTTTGCCACCGCAGAAAGAGCTGCTATAAATATTTTTGTACATGTGTGTCCTTTTCCTATTTGTATGATCTCTTTGGGATACAGCCCTAGAAGTGCTATTGCTGGGTCAAAGGGTATGAACAATTTTGCAATCCTTTGGGCATAGTTCCAAATTGCTCTCCAAAATGGTTGTGTCATTTCACAACTCCAACAATGCATTAGTGTATGGCTCTTGTTCTTATGAATTTGAATCAATTCCTTGAACACAAATCTTGGACACAAGACCTTTATTAGAAAAACTTGTTGCAGAAATTTTTTACACATTACCTGTTTCCCTTCTAAGTTTAACCATATTGGTTTCATTTGTACAAAACTTAAAATTTTATACAACCAAGATTATCCACTTTATCTTTCGTCATCCTTTCTATCTCCTTGTTTGGTCATGAACACTTCTCTGATTTGTGGATCTGAAAGGTAATTTCTTCTTTTTTATCTCTGTTTATGATACTACCTTTTATATCTAAGTCATACATTCATGTAAAGCTTGTCTTAATACATGGTATGAGATGTTAATCATTACCTAATTTCTGCCAGACTCCTTTCCAGTTTTCCCAGCAGTTTTTAATTAAATAGTGAGTCTTTACCCCAGTAGCTGGGGTTTTGGGGTTTATTGAACACTATAGGGGAAAGACAGTCTTGTCACATATCTATCCCTAGGTCTAAGTGTTTGTTTCTGTGTGTTTAAATGAGAGCAGGAAGTAGCCTTCAGATGGGTTGAATTCTCCATTGTCACATTTTCTCTCCTACCAGGAATTCTAGGACCCTTTAATTTGAGACTTTGCATCATCTAATTCTTTGCTCATCCCGTTTCTTTTTCTTTGAATGAAGCCATCTGTGAAGAGGACTGCAGTCCATCCCTCACATAGTTACAAAAACTAATTTCCCAGGTCCCAGGTCTGACTTTGTCATTCCCTTCTCCAGAACCATCAGTGACTCCATGTTGCCTCTTGAGATAAAATACGTCCACTTAGCCTGACATTTCAGGCTCTTCACAATCTTGTTCCAGTCTGTCTTTCTCCTCCTTGTTCATATTCTTCTTTATACACTCTGAATTCCAGCCAGACTGGATTGCTAGCTTTTCCTTTCATTCAAAGTTCTCAGCAGGGCAGCTTGGTGTAGATGTAGTATCAGACCCAGAGTCAGGAAGATCTGAGTTCCAGCCTCCCCTCAGACACTTAATAGCTATGTGACCCTGGGCAGGTCACTTCACCTCTGTCTGTAAAATGAGGATGATAATAGTACCTGTTTCCCAGGGTTGTTGCTTGGCTCAAATAAGATATTTGTAAAAAGTGCTCAGCACAGTTCCTGGCACATAGCAGACTCTCTATAAATATTAGCTATGGTGGGGATGATTACTTGCTTTATTTGCCTTCGAGGTTCGGCTCATGAGCCACCTCCCTCACAAAGTCATCCTTGAGTTTCCTGCTTACCCTCTGATTTTCACTCCTAGCTGAAAGTATTTTCTCCCTCCTTTCTTGCCTTGTATTACCTTCCCCTTTCCTTTTCTTTGTATCCCTGTTGACTAACAGTGCTTTGTACATGGTAGGTGATTATTGAATGTTTGTTTGTTTGTTTGTTTGTTTGTTTTCTTCAGGTTAAAACCACCCCAGCCTCTGGTATCAAAGTATCCCCATGGCAAGGGGCCCTTCCTGTTCCTGGTAAGTCAGTGACTTCGAACCTCCAGGTCAAGGCAGCAGAGCCCAGAAGTCAAGAGACTAGTTCTGAGAGCAGTGATGAAGACGTCTCAGCGCCACAGGGACAGGTGATGCCTCCCACCAATCCCCTGGCACCGGGGGCTAAGCTGCCACTGCCTAGTGAGCCCTGCAGGTGTGCAGCTCTGTAGTAAAATGTATGTCTCCGTTGGGGCTGGTTGTTTGTTACTCAGGGAAGGCTATAGATCTGAAAGGAATACTCACTGTGAATCTCAGATTTCTTTCCCTTTGTCTTCTTTCCTTCTGATCTTAGGGAAAATCATCCACGAAGACTCCCCAGGCCAATGCCATGTCAGGAAATAGAGCCCCTGCCCCCTCAAACATCACTAAAGTGCCCCTGGGAAAAGGGGCCCTCCAGGCCAAGATAGGACCCTCAGCCAGGACACCTGAATTTAGTTTTCCAGAGACTAGTTCTGATAGCAGTGAGGAGTCCGAGAGTGAAGAGGATATCATAGTGCCCCAGAGACAGGTGATACCTCATACTTTATACCAGATCCTTTGGTATAATGACCTATGCAACTCTGACAAGCAATTTATGTCTCATTTGGAACTTGTTTGCTGGTCAGGGAGAGCCATGGAAATTTGCAAAGGAATGATTCTGAATATGATTTCTTTCCCCTCTTATTCTTTTTCCTTGTGATCTTAGGAAAAATTATCAGAGAAGACTCCCCAAGCCAATGCTACACCAGTGAAAGGGACCCTTCTTGCTGTTGGAAAACCAATGACTTCAGCCCCCCAGGCCAGGACAGGGCCTTCAGCCCCCCAGGCCAAGCCGGGGCCTTCAGCCCCCCCGGCCAGGACAGGGCCGTCAGCCATGGTATCTGAACCTGGAAGTTCAGAGACTAGTTCTGAGAGCAGTGAGGAGTCAGACAGTGAAGAGGAGATCAAAGCACCTCAGGAAAAGGTGATGACTTAGACCATGCCCCTAGTTGAAGAGACCAAGCTGCCACTGGCTAGTAAGCCGTTCAGGCATGCAGCCCCTTAGTGAAATTGGTGTTTAAGTTGGGTCTTGTTTACTGGGTAAGGAATTCGCTAGTATTTGAGGGAGTCGTGGCTCTGAATCTGATTTTTTTCCCCTTTTTCTCTCCTTCCTCATTATCTCAGGGAAAATCAGCAATGAAAGTTTCCCAGATTAATGCCATTACAACAAAAGTTGCTCCTGCCCCCACCCAAAGGCCCCTGGGGAAAGAGGCCCTTTCTGCCCCTGGAAAATCAGGGACTGTGGCTTCTGAGGTCAAGGCACAATCAGCTGCTGAAACCCTTGGGTCAGAGAGCTCTGAGAGCAGCGAGGAGTCAGAAAGTGAAGAGGAAACCCCCACACTCCAAACCCAGGTGAGACTTGAGAGAGGAGGAAATGATTGTATGGGACTAGGGGTCAGGAAACATTGGCTTGAATACCAGCTTTGCCTTCCCCTCTCTGAGTCTTAGTTGTCTCATCAGCAAACTGGGAGGATTGGATCATAGGATCTCTGAGACTCCTTCTGGGCAACTAGATGATGGTGGATACAGCCCTGGGCAAGGAAGCAGGAAGATTTGTCTTCATGAGTTCAAATCCCGCCACAGACACTTACTGGCTGTATGACCCTGGGCAATCACTGAGCCTTGCTTGCTTCAGTTTCCTCATCTCTTCAATGAGCTAGAGGAGGAGATGGCAAACCACTTACTAAGAAAACCCCAAATGGGGTCTTGAAGAGTCAGATATGACTCAGCAGCAACAGAGGGTCCCTTCCACCTGTAAATCCCCTGCTCTCTCGGGGTAGAAGCACTAAAGTGGCCGCTCACTTTCTTCCCTTAACAGTTCTGATGCTCTAGTTAGTTGATTCAATTTTGCGTTGTCCTACACTTTGACTACCTTATCTCCTTGTCCTGTTGCCATACCTGCTCTGCTAGTCCTCCACCCTGGGTCACCTCTGCCTTCGCCACTTGTACTCCCAAGCTGCTGAGCGTTGTGGAGGAAGTCACACCACTGAGCAGACGGGGTCCACCACAAATTCCTGTCTCCATTCTTAACTGATCCCTCACTGTTACTCAGAAGTACTCTTGTGTTTCTTTGATTGACAGCCTATCCCATTCCACTTTGTGACTGTCCCATGCCCTTCTTTCCTTAATCCCCCAAATGCCTCCCCTTTCTTTTGACAGATGTCCTTTACTTCTGTGTAACTGAGAAAGTTGAAGCCATCCTTCATTTCCCCTACTCCACAATTCAAAATCGCTCTACGCTTTCACCCGTTTCTCCTGTTTAACTCCTGGACCCTTCAGGGCTTCCCATTTCCCTGAGGAGCCTGCCTCATCAGTCAGTCTCTCATCTTCAGTCTCACCCTATCAGCTGTCTCTTTCCTTCTTCCCTACAGATGTGTCCAGGTCTCCCCTGTCCTTAAAAAAAAAAACAAACCCAAATGCCTGCATTTGATCCTGCTATACCCTCAGGCAATTGTTTTATTTTTTCCCTGCCCACTCAGTGCTCCATTCTGTGCTATCTAGTTTCTGACTCTGCCATTTTTCTTTGTACAGTGATATTTTTTAAATAAATAAAGATATTTTCTCTCTCCCTCCCCCTGCAGTGAAGGGGATGGGGAGAATCCTTTTAACAAATATGTTTAGTCCTGGAAAGACTTATATGGACTGATGCTGAGTGAAGCAAGCAGAACCAGGAGAACATCGTACACAGTAACAGCCCAAGTTGTGCAATGAGTAACTTTGATAGACTTCTCTTCTCAGCAATGCAAGGATCTAAGACATCTCCAAAAGTCTCATGATGGAAAGTGCTATCCACATCCAAAGAAAGAACTATGGAGTTTGAATGCAGATTGAAGCATACTATTTGCTGGGTTTTTTTCTTTTGTTTTGTTTCTTCTTTCTTGTGGTTCCTCCTATTGGTTCCACTTCTTCCTTACAACATGACTAATGTGAAAGTATGTTTAATAGGAATGTATATGTAGAGACTATATCAGATTGTGAGCCATCTTGGGGAAGGAGGGGGAGAAAAATTTAAAACTCAAAAGCTTATGGAAGTGATTGTTTATAAATTAACATAATTAGTAAAAATTTTTTTTTAAACCGTGTTTAGTCAAGCAAAATATTCACCATGTCCAAAAAGTATACATCTCAATCTTCAGCCTGAATCCTCATGAGTCCTGTGGCGTTGTGGTTCATCATTGCATTGATAGGCGATCTTAAGTCTTTCAGAGTTGTTGTCTTCGTAGTCTTTGTATTGTATCCTGGTTCTGCTCATTTCACTCTATTTCAATTCAAATCTGTCTTGCTAGGTTCCTCTGAAACTGTCCCCTTGCTCATTTCTTCTAAGAAATACTACTCCACTGCATTCCCATGCCCCCAGTTTATTCAGTCATTTTCCAATGATGGTCGCTCCCCTAGTTTGCAATTATTTGCCATTACAGAAAGATGTGCTATAAATTTTTTGTGCATATGAGTCTTCTTCCTCTTCTTTTATCTTGGAGTATAGACCTAACTAGTAGTTATAAGGCATGGTCTAAGAAGATGCACAGTATATTAGCTTTTTGTGTCTCTGCTGTCTTGTTCAAATGGCACACTTCAGAGTTCTCGGTGGTCGCTTAATTTAATGACTTTTTCTCAATTCTTATCCACCTTGACTTCTCTGAAACCTTTCATCCTATTATGTTATCCCCACTATATTCTCTTCCCTTGGTTTCCATGACATGTTTCTTGAACAGTTCTCTTTCCGGTATGGCTGTTCCTTCTCTTTCTTATTTTCTGGATCATCAGTGTCCTACACCCTGATGAGGCCCTGTTCCAAGCTATGTGTTGTCTCTCAGATGTAGATAGATAGATGTATAGCTATACATATAGACAGATAAATAGATGTATGTATAGATATAGAGATTGATATATGTATAGATAGAGATAGATATAGGTAGATGGATAGACAGATATAGATAGATGGCTAGAGAAATACATGTCCTTAACTGCTGTCCTGAACCCTTCTTCCCACTCCAGTCTAACTGCTTTCCAGACAGCTCCACCTGAATGTGCCTTTACCATCTCAAGCTCAATATGTCTCAAAATGATTCTTTTTTTTTTTTTTGGCTAGGCAGTGGGGTTAAATGACTTGCCCAGAGTCACACAGCTAGTAAGTGTCAAAGTGCCTGAGGCCAGATTTGAACTCAGGTCCTCCTGACTCCAGGGCTGATGTTCTATCCACTGCATCACCTAGCTGCCCCTCAAAATGATTCTTGTCAAGCTCCCTTCCGCTTGTTTAAATCTCCCCTTTTCAAGAACTCATCTATTTCTGTTGACAACGCTGCCATCTTCCAAGTCCTTCAAGTTTGTGACCTTGTAATCATCACTTCCTCTTCCCTCTTCCTATCCTTCTATATCCAGTTAGTCCCCACGTCTTATCCCTTTCACATCTCCCTCATCCTTTCCCTTTTTTTTCCATCCTTTTAGCTATCATTCTAGATCAAACCTTCCTCGTCTCTCCCTGGAATTACTATCTAGGTGGCGTTGTGTGTGAAGTGCTGGGCCTGGAGTCAGAAGCTCATCAGTTCAATTCCTACCTCAGACACATATTAGCTGAGTGACTGTGGCTGAGCAAGTCAAGGCTGAGCTATGCCTCAGTTTCCTCATCTGTAAAATGGGGATAATAATAGCATCTGCCTTCCAGGGTTGCAGAGATAATGTAACTAAAGGACTTTGCAAACCTTAGAGTGCTATATAAATGCTAGGTATGGTTATTATTATTGTTATTATTAAAATATCCTTCAAATTGGACTATTTGATCTCCTTCCATGGTTCCTAATTCCTTGTCTGAACTTATTCTCTCCCTCTAGGTGAATCCTCCAGGGAAAACTCTAACCAAAGCCATCCCTGCCCCACCCACTAAAAGCCCTTTAGAGAAGGGGGCTCTTCACACTCCTGGGGGAACAGTGAGTGCACCTGCCAGTGCCAGGGTGACACCTGCAGCCAAAGGAGTGAGACCCGGGGGGTCAGAGGAGAGTGCTGAGAGTAGTGAAGAGTCTGAAAGCGAAGTGGAAACTCCTGTGTCCCAGGGACAGGTGAGGAGTCTGGAAGGGAGTTGGAGGGAGGTGAAGACGCGTAGGGCCAGAGCAGATGCCCTCCGTCTGACCTCCCTTCTAGCTCTAACTCTTGTGATCTGTCTGAACCTGCTTTCTCATCTGTTAAATGGCGATAATAGATCCTTGTGCTAGCTACCTGACAGGAACGGTTCTAACACCCCGCGTCTCTTCCTCAGGTTCACAGCCTGCAGCTGTGGTTACACAGTCTCTTGGGAGGTTGTTTAGTTATTTGTTTGTTTGGTTTTTAACCAGCCCTTACTTGAGGAGGCCTGAAGACTTTACCAATAATAATGCCTTTTTGTTATCACACCTCGAGTTCCCTCATGTGTGTGACTGGAAATCTAACTCTGGATAGTTCTTGGATTTGAGATAAAGAAGATGGCTTTGCCTCTATTAGCATTAAAAGTAGTCCAAAATGGGCCACTTGATTTTCCCATTTGACTCCTAATTTCTTCTCTGGTTCTGTTTTCTTCTCACTAGGCAATATCAGTGAAAAATCTTCAGGTCAAAACCTCGCCAGCATCTGCTACCAAGGGGCCCCTGGGGAAGGGAGTTCTTCCCGCTCCAGGGAAGTTAGTGACTGCAGCTTCCAATGCCAAGGGGACATCTCTGACCAAGGCAGTTGGGCCTGGGAAACCAGAGGAGAGTTCTGAGAGCTCTGAGGAAACAGACAGTGAGGTTGAGGTACCTCTGTCCCAAGGACAGGTGAGTCGTCGTCTGTGGCTGACTTTGCTTCAGACCTGTCCCCGTGTAGAATAGGAGCAGCTTCTGGCTAGAATACCGATCTCTAAAGTCAGCCAGTCAACTAGTATCTATTAAGCACCACCTGTGTGCTGGGCACTGTGCTAAGCCCTGCACATACAGAGAAAGATGAAAGACAGTTTCTGCTCTTGGGGAGCTCACACAATCTAATGGGAAAGATAACATGCAAACAACTATGTAAAAACAAGATATGTATGGAGGATAAATTGGGGATAGTCACTGAGGGAAGGTACTAAGAGTAAGGAAGAACGGGAAATGCTTCCTGCTGAGGCTTGAGATGAGAACAGGGCATTCCGGGTATGGGGACAGCCAGGGAAAACGCTTGAGGTCAGAAGCATCTCATATAAGGAACAGCAAGGAAGACAACATCTCTGGATCAAAGAATATGCAGGAATGCATAAGGTATAGGAAGACTGGAAAGGGGGCAGGTTATGAAAAGCTTTGTCCAGCAGGATTTTACATTTGATCCTTGAAGTGATAGGGAACCACTGCAGTGTGTTGAATGGAGGGAGTGAAGGGTAGTATGTGACATGGCCAGACCTACAGTTTAGGGAGATCAGTTTGATGGCTGAGTGGAGGCTGGATCAGACTGGGGAGAAACTAGAGGCAGGCAGAGCCCCCAGCAGGCATTGTAGTAGTTCAGGCATGAGGTAATGAGGTTCTGCACCAGGGTGGTAGCAGCATTGAGGAGGGACCCAGAAGTTGTGAAGGTATAGGGAGGGCAAGAGATCGTGACTGGGAGGATGGTGTGGCCCTCCAGGGAAATAAGGACCTTGGGAAAGGGGGAGCCTCTGTTTAGAGAGAAAAATAACAAGTTCAGTTTTGGACATGTTGAGTTTAAGATACCTACAGGATATCAGTTCAAGATATCTATTAGGCATTTAGAGAGCAGGAACTAGAGGTATTGGAGACAGAAATTAAATCTGAGCTAGTAGATCAGAGAGTCATCTGCATAAAGATAGTAATTGAAGCCAAGGGAGCGCATGAGATCATCTAGTGAAATAGTAGTGAGAGAAGAAGGACCAGGACAGAGCCTTGGGGGACCCCTACAATTAGTGGGCATGACGTGGATGTTTAGTAAAGGAGACAGAACGATTGGTCAGATGAGCAGGAAAGAGCCAGGACAGAGAAGTATCTGGAGGTTTGGAGGTGAAAGTTCTTCAAATCCAATTCATGCTTAGCTTCTTTTGTTCCAGATCTCAGTCTCAGCAAAAGTAGGGTAACTTCCAGCCTGTTTCATTGGCAATGACAGGGTTGGGGGTCACAGGTCAGCTACCCTGGGAGTGGTGAGGCAAGTGTCTACAGATCTGGATCTCTTCTGATCTGGCATTACAAGAGATCCTCAGACAAGGATCTCCTCTCTACTAGAGGAGAAACAACCTTGACAATCTTATGGTCAGTGACCACAAAATTATCTTCCAGAAGACAGACAAATGCACTCTCATGTTTACTTTTCAAAATCAAAGCTTTTTTGTTAAGTTCTTGAACTTTTAATATGGCAGGGAGGGGGAAAGTAACTGTACCGGTTTGTATCTTTTCTATCATGCCTGAGCTTCTGGAAACTGAGCCCACTTGGCCTATGCCCTGATGATTTTCAGTTCTTTGCATTTGGAGTTTCTTTTTCTTTCCCTTCCCTTTCCCTTCTGTGTACATGCCCCCCCCCGCTTTCCCCCCCATTTGTAACACATAATAAATAACCCCTTCCCTTTTCTCCTCACCTGTCCCCCCACCCCTTCACACTTTACCCCCCACCCCGACCTTCTTTTCTAACAAGATAATGCTCTATCTTTTTTCTTCCTCCCCTGGGAAAATACAGTAAAACAATAAAGACATTAGTATTGAGAAAAAAAAAAGTGAGACAGTTTCATCCCTGGCTAGGAATCCCCTAACATTTCTTCCTGTTCTACATTTTCTTTGTAACCTCAGGCAAAGCTGGCAGCGAAAGCTCCTCAAATCAACACCTCCTTACAGAAATCAGCCACTGTCATCCCCATCTCCTCTAAGGGCATTCAGGGGAGAGTGTCTGCTCCAGCTCCCTGGAAGTCAGGGCCTGCGCCCCTCCAGGCCAAAGTAGCAGGACCTGGGAAACCCAAGGCCACTTCTGAAAGCAGTGAGGAGTCAGAGAGTGAGGAGGAGAGCCCAGCATCCCGGGGACAGGTGAGGCCTGGAGAGGATCACTGGGTCATGTTTAGAGCTGGAAGGGAGTTGATCCAGTGCAGCTCCTTCATTTTACAAATGAGGAAACAGAGGTTAGTTTTCTCTGTCCAGGTACCTTCTGGCTTGGAAAGGGACATTTCCTCATGGGAAAGATAATGAGTTCAGTTATAGAGCTGTTGAGTTTGAAATGTCTATGGGATATGCAGTTGGAAATTTCCAATAGGCAGTTGGTGATGCGCACTACCCAGGCTAGAGTGGAGCTCAGGAGAGAAATTCTGGACTGAATATTTAGCTGGGACAGTCTGCACTGAGATTCCAATTAAAGCCAAAGTTGCAGGTGAGGCCCCCATGAGAGAGAACATAAAGGGAGAAGAGAAGAGGACCAAGGACAGTTTGGGGGTACAGCCATCATTAGGGGTGCTGCATGAAGGAGAATCTAGTAAAGGAGATGATGAGGGAGTCATCTGACACAGTTGGTTGGTGGAGAACCAGGGGAGAACAAGATCCCCAGGACAGCAAAAGGAGAGAGTGTTAGATGCTATCAAGAATGATGAAGATTAAGGTACAGCCATCCAGTTTGACAATGAAGAGATCGAGTAACTGGTTTCATTGAATGATGAGGTTGGAAAACCAGACTGGGTAGGTTTGAGGAGTGAGTGAGAGGGGAGAGGTGCTGGGCTGCTGCTTCCTTCCCCTTTGGCTCAGCATCTGCTGTTCTTGATATGTTCTCATCAATTTGCTTTCCAAATACATGGGCAGCTTGATTCCTAGATCAGAGTCCTACATTCCCAGTCTTCATTTATGTTATTTTCTTTGTGTAATCTTAGGCAAAGCCCACAGTGAAAGCTCCCCAAGTTGATGCCCCTCCAGGAAAAGGGGCCCCTGTCACTCCTGTCTCTGCTAAGGGCACTCGGGGGAAAGTGTCTGCTCCAGCTCCCTGGAAGTCAGGGCCTGCGCCCCTCCAGGCCAAAGCAGCAGGACCTGGGAGACCCAAGGCCACTTCTGAAAGCAGTGAGGAGTCAGAGAGTGAGGAGGAGAGCCCAGCATCCCGGGGACAGGTGAGGCCTGGAGAGGATCATTGGGTCATATTTAGAGCTGGAAGGGAGTTAGTTGATCCAGTGCAGCTCCTTCATTTTACAGATAAGGAAACAGATTAGTTTATCCTCCAAGCCTGTGTTTGTCCAGGTACTTTCTGGCCTGCACTGAATGTTTTCTGGCTTGGAAGGGGACCTCTGAAGCCAGAGGTACAGTGGAACCAGAAAACAGACCAGGAGCCCAGCTTTCTTCCTGCAGAGATGGGATAATCCCTCTCTCCCTAAGCATTAAGTGTCTACTGTGTGCCAAGCAAGACAAAAAAAAATGATATAATCCCTGATCTCGAGGAACTTATACTCTATCCATGGGTATAGACATACAAAGTAAATAAAAGGTTACTTTGAGGTGAAGGCACTCATAGCCGGGGCAGGGATTAGAAAAGGCTTCTTGGGGCAGCTAGGTGGTGCAGTGGATAAAGCTTCAGCCTTGGAGTCAGGAGGACCTGAGTTCAAATCTGGCCTCAGACACATGACACTTACTAGCTTACTAGACCCTGAGCAAGTCACTTAACCTGGATTGCCTCACCAAAAAAAAAAAATCAAATTAAGAAAAGGCTTCTTGTAGAAGATGATGCTTAGAGGAATCAAGGGATTAAAAAATAACAGGGAAGTTTGGAAGAGAGGTGGGTTTGGGGGAAAAGATAATGAGTTCAGATATAGACCTGTTGAGTTTGAAATGCCTATGGGACATGCAGTTGGAAATTTCCAATAGGCAGTTGGTGATGCACTACCCAGGCTAGAGTGGAGCTCAGGAGAGAAATTCTGGACTGAATATTTAGCCGGGACAGTCTGCACTGAGATTCCAATTAAAGCCAAAGTTGCAGGTGAGGCCCCCATGAGAGAGAACATAAAGGGAGAAGAGAAGAGGACCAAGGACAGTTTGGGGGTACAGCCATCATTAGGGGTGCTGCATGAAGGAGAAATCCAGTAAAGGAGATGATGAGGGAGTCATCTGACACTGTTGGTTGGTGAAGAACCAAGAGAGAACAAGATCCCCAGGACAGCAAAAGGAGAGAGTGTCAGATGCCACCAAGAGATCAAGAATGATGAAGATTGAGATGTGCAACGGCTTAGGCAGTGGAAGCACCTGCCAGGTCGGACAGAGTGCCTGAGCTACACTGCTGCCCCCTCCCTCCAGGACCCATTGCAGCTGCCAGTGCCCCTGACCCACGGTAACCATGTGTGACCACAAGGCCATCGTCAGAAACGCAGACATGTTAGAGGAGATGCAGCAGGAGTCCATGGAGTGTGCCACCCAGGCCCTGGAAAAGCACAGCGTCGAGAAGAACGTAGCAGCCCACGTCAAGAAGGAGTTAGAGAAGTACAGCCGCACCTGGCACTGCATCATGCGGAAGAACTTTGGCAGCTGCATGATGCACAAGGCAAAGTGCTTCATCTACTTCTACCTGGGCCAAGCCGCCATCCTCCTCTTCAAGTCTGCTTAGAGCATGGCCTGTGCCTCCTGCCCCGAGAGCCATCCAGATCACAAGGACTGCAGCCTAAATTCCAAATACTAGAGACTGCGCTATCTTCAGCGTTGCCATGGGAACACCTCCAGTTCTAAGCCTTTATTGTGGTGGTGGTGTTGTACGGGGCATCCTATGTACTAGTTTGTTGTGGCTATAAAACAATTAGCAAAAATAAAATGATGAAGATTAAGGTACAGCCATCCAGTTTGACAATGAAGAGATCACGAGTAACTGGTTTCATTGAATGATGAGGTTGGAAAACCAGACTGGGTAGGTTTGAGGAGTGAGTGAGAGGGGAGAGGTGCTGGGCTGCTGCTTCCTTTCCCCTTTGGCTCAGCATCTGCTGTTCTTGATAAGTTCTCATCAATTTGCTTTCCAAATACATGGGCAGCTTGATTCCTAGATCAGAGTCCTACATTCCCAGTCTTCATTTATGTTATTTTCTTTGTGTAATCTTAGGCAAAGCCCACAGTGAAAGCTCCCCAAGTTGATGCCCCTCCAGGAAAAGGGGCCCCTGTCACTCCTGTCTCTGCTAAGGGCACTCGGGGGAAAGTGTCTGCTCCAGCTCCCTGGAAGTCAGGGCCTGCGCCCCTCCAGGCCAAAGCAGCAGGACCTGGGAGACCCAAGGCCACTTCTGAAAGCAGTGAGGAGTCAGAGAGTGAGGAGGAGAGCCCAGCATCCCGGGGACAGGTGAGGCCTGGAGAGGATCATTGGGTCATGGTTAGATCAGGAAGGGATTGTAGAGGTGATCCAGTGAAACTCTTTCATTTTGCAGATGAGGGAAGAAGACTTGGTCAAATTTTAAAGCCATGTCCAGATAGATTCTGGGCCTCTGAAATCTGAGGCATAAAGAGGAATGAGATAATGGTCTTCAGAGCAGAGGCTCTCTGACTTCAGGGGTGGCTCTTGTCATGCTTTCCTATGCCTTTGGTCCACCTTCTGTCGGTCCTGGTAGCTTCTCATCAGTTTGATTTTTGATCGGTGTGGGTCTGTGGTAAGCCCTGACTCTTCGATCTCAGTCCTTGATTCCTTTCTTAGGCAAAGCCAGTAGTGAAACCTGGCCAGGCTGACACCCCATCAGGGAAAGGGACCTCCATCTCCCCAGTGTCCCTCAAGGGCTCCCAGGGGAAAGCGCCTACTCCATCCCCCTTAAAATCAGGAAATGCACCTCTCCAGACCAAAGAAGAGGTCCAAGTCAAGGCAGCATGTCTTGGGAAAGCAGAAGAGACTTCAGAAGAGGATTCAGAGTGGGAAGACAGCATCTCGGTATCTCAGGGCCAGGTGTGTCCCTTATGTGTACTTGTCCTCATCCAGTCTCTTTAATCTAGAGGGGACCATTACTTCTTCTCTTCCCCCTCTTACAGTGCTACCTCTTGGTTCTAGGTAAAACCCGCAATCGCAGTTTCTCCAGGTTTGGAAGGAGGGAAGGGGACCACCATATCATCTCCTAAGAAGTCAGCAGTTGCCTCCCTTCAGGCCATCAAGGTGGATTCCAGCAGCTCAGATGACAGCTCTAGCAGCAGCGATGACACGTTGATCCCTGCATCCCAAAGACAGGTGAGCTCAGAGGGAGGGGAGGCAGCAGTCATGCTACAGCTTATTCCTGGCTACTGAGGCCATGTCAGATTGGCCTCTTCCCCTACTTCAGTCTCCAGGCAGAGCATCCAGATGGCAATGAGTGTGATGCTGACTCTCCATTCTCATCTTCCTTCCTTTGTCACAACACGGTTCCTTTTTCCATATGGCTCAGCTCTTAAATCTCAGTATAGATCACTTGGTGCACTGGAAAGATCACTGGTTTGGGGGGCAGTGAACCTAGATTCAAATCTCAGCTCTACCACCTGTGTGACATTGGGCAAGTCACTTAACCAAGAGAGGGCCTCAGTCTCCTCATTTGTAAAATGAGATTGTACCTTCGTGCCTTTAAGGTCTCTTCCACTCTAGGTGTGTGGATCTTGTAACACTGTATAATTCCCTATATCCTTTTGTCACGTTTCTCTTGCCAAAGGAGGCAAGACAAGTTTCTGGAAGGTCTTTTCAAATCCTCCAGTCTGCCTACACCTTCATGGTTACCACCTTCAGACAACTTGGGGTCTGTGACATTCACAGATTTCGTCAGCTTCCTGTCTCTGCTTGTTGAATTGCATTGACGATGCTTATATCTCAGCCATTTGTAAAGACATTGATCAGAACTGGGTTAAGAACATGTCCCCATGCGCACTCCAGAACCCCGTTTTCCTGGTTGGGTTTGAGCCCTTAATTACCGCTTTGGACGTTTGGTTCTGCAGCAAGTGAGGTAGTTAATAATGATGATTGTGATGATGATATTAAATTCTAGAGTTCTCCAAGTATTACGAAACAGCATCCTCAGCACAGACTTAGGAGGTGAGAGGCTTAGATCTTATTATTCTCTTTTTACAAATGAGGAAATGGTCTTAAAGAGGTGATTAACTTGTTCAGGAGCAAAAGGTTAACCTAATAATTGAGAGAATTAATTAAAGATTAACCTATCAAGGAGCAAAAAGTAAAAGTGCTTGTAGGTGTATAAAAAGTAAAGGTGCTCATGCCCGTATGTGTGTCTATCTGTATCACAGATTGGAGATAAAAATAGTCTTGTTTCTTTCCATGTCCCCTCCTAAATGTTTTTGACTGCATCTGTCAGGGCTTTGTTGTTGTTACTATGTAATGGTAGTCAGTGTATGTGTTCTTATGGTTCTTTTCTTCATTCTGTATAACTTGAAGTAAGTCTTCCTGTATCTCTCTGCTTTGTATATTACTATACTCCAAGTTGTCAATCTATTTCCCAATCTTTGGACACACCGATTTTTTTTGTGTGTGTTAAGAAGAGTACTGAAATATTTTTGTATAGATAGGTCTTCCTAGCAGTAGAATCTTTGGGTCAAAGGGTATGAACAGTTTTGTGGTTTTTAAAGTATAATTCCACATTACTTTCTTTTTTAAAAAATGTATTTATTTTTAGTTTTCAACATTCACTTCCATAAGATTTAGAGTTCCAAATTTTCTCCCCATCTGTCCCCTCCCTGCACCCCAAGACGGCATGCAATTTGACATAGGCTTTACATATACATTTATATTGAACCTATTTTCACATTACTCATGTTGTAAAGAGGAATTAGAACCAATGGGAGAAACCACAAGAAAGGGAAAAAAAGAGGGAGAGAGCAAATAGTTTGCTTCAATCTGCATTCAGACTCTATGGTCCTTTTTTTGGATGTGGACAGCATTTTCCATGAGTCTTAGGAGATGTCTTGGATCCTTCCATTGCTAAGAGATATGTCTGTCAGAGTTAGTCATCGCATATTCCATGTTACTTTCCAAAAAGGTTTTGCCAGTTCAGAATTTCCTTGCCTACCCTCATTGAACCACCTCTTGTGGCAAAGAAAAACAGATCCAGTAGAGTGACCACATCTAATGATGTCTACTGCCGTATCACTGTTACTCTCCAGCCCCTCTGCCCCAAGCAGGGCAGTGTGTTTCCTTATGTATTCTCTCAGACCTTCATTTAAGGTTTTAGTTACTTAGAGTTCATCTTTTTAGTGATCTTCCTGTTTTCATTGTTGTAATCGTTATGTACATTCGTAATCGTTATGTACATTCTTTTGTTTCTGTTTAGGTCACTGTATCAATTCATACACATTTTCTCTATGTTTCTAGGAATTCCTCATTCATTATTTCTTTCTTCTCAGTAATAATTGACTTCATTCACATATCATAGTGGTTTTTTAGCCATTCCCCAGTCAATGGGAATCTGCTCTGTTTTTAGCTCTTTGCCACCACAGAAAATGCTACCATGAATATTTTGGCATCTATGGGGCCTTTGTTTCTATTATTGACATCCTTAAGGTGTATGCCTAATCATAAAATTTCTATTTCAAAGGAATTGGCCCTTTTTCTCCTTTTTTTTGCTTAATTCCAAACTGATAGGGGCAGCTAGGTGGTACAGTGGATAGAGCACCAGCCCTGGAGTCAGGAGGACCTGAGTTCAAATCTGGCCTCAGACACATAACAGTAGCTGTGTGACTCTGGGCAAGTCACTTAATTGCCCCACACACACACACACACACACTCCAAACTGATAGAAAACTCTAAGCCTCAGTTTCCTCATCTGTAAAATGAGGGCACTAGACTTCATGGCCTATTTTTGATGGAATATCCATTCTAGGTCTGAATCTATGATCCTTTGTTAGCATTCTGACCAACGGACAGGTCTCTAAGCATTGTATTAGGGTGCTTTTCTTCCCATGCCTTATCCAGTGTTTACCAGTCTCATTGTTGTCATCTCTTCCAATTTGCACCCGCTTACTTAAAAAAAAATACTTAATTTTTTCCCCAATTGCAGGGGGAAAAAGTTTTTAAAGTTTATTTTTAAGCTTTGCCTTTCAAATTCCTCACCTACTTTTTATATGTAAAAATATCTGTAACTATTGAGGCAAAATCATGTAACTTCCTCTCTATAAATTGCAATATACTCCATTCAGACCAGAGTTTACTTCAGTGCTTTAAAAGAATTATTATTTCTTTGATGTGGGTACTCCCTGTAAAGCTGAGTCAACAGTTTTCAGGGCCAATTTTAGAAGAAATAGCTCACAGATGCCATTTAAGTATCTAGTCCACTTACTTAATTGCACCAAGTTCTTATTCACTAAATATTGTCAAGCTCATTGTCCTCATCTTTGACTGCTCAGGCCCTTCGCAATGCCTCTGACTTCTTGGTTCTGATAGGACCTTGTTTGTCTTTAACTATTCCTTAGAATTTAAGTGTATTGGTTACTTCCTTAACATCCCTCTGCTGTTCACACACTTTGAGTTTTAATTTTTTCCAGAACTCCAAAACACAGTCTCTTCTCATTAATAGCTCCTCTTGTTGTGAGGGTGAGGTACTTCATGAAATAAATAAAGATGATTGATGAGGTGACACATGTAAAGTGCTTTGCAAGCCTTGGAGCACTGTGTAAATGCTGGCTGTTATTATTGGGGCACCTGGGTGGCGCAGTGAATAAAGTACTGGCTCTGGAGTCAGGAGGACCTGAATTCAAATCCAGCCTCAGACACTTACTTGCTGTATGACTTTTGGCAGGTCACCTTGTTTGCCTCAGTTTCCTCATCTGTAAAATGAGCTGGAGAAGGAAATGGCAAACCACTCCATTGTTTTTGCCTGGAAAACTCTCAAATGGGGTCACAAAGAATCAGACATGAGTGAAATAGCTGAAATACGACTATAAGTTATTGTTGTTGTTATGATGATGATTCCTGCATATCTGGAAGAGACCTTAGTGCTTCTAAATCAGAAGGTTCTGATAGATGATAACTGCTTGGTCCTGTGTATCCTGACTAATGGAAGGATCCTTTTATTCTTGAAAGGACTAGACTCCTGAGTTTTCTAAACATTTCAGGCCATCAAGAAAAGCAAGATATACCCAGACAAAGTCATATAGATTTCTTCACAACTGCCTTAGTCCTTTCTTTTTTTCCTTTTAACTCCAGGTGAAACCATCTGTCCCAGCCCCCCAGGGCAAAGCTGCTGAGAAGCCAGCAGTCCCCCTCACCACAGTGGAGGAGACGTCATCATCGGAGAGCATGGAGGACACAGAGAGTGAAGAAGAGGAAGTCCCAACTCCTCAGGGGCAGGTGTGTGTGTGTGTGTATCTGTGTGTCTGTGGG
Source organism: Phascolarctos cinereus (assembly GCF_003287225.1). Taxonomy (NCBI): domain Eukaryota; kingdom Metazoa; phylum Chordata; class Mammalia; order Diprotodontia; family Phascolarctidae; genus Phascolarctos; species Phascolarctos cinereus. The sequence continues at coordinate 382,932,237 of NW_027555625.1, forward strand.
GGTAGGTGGGGGTGTTACCTATACTCAGTCCTCCTGGTCAGAGGGATCAGATTACAAAATACTTATTAAGTATGTCTACTGTGGGCCAGGCCATCAATACCAAACCAAAAACGAAACCTTTCCTGCCCTTGAGGAATTCACATTCTAGAGAGGGGGAAATGTGTGCATCCAGTCAGTATATTCAGAATAAGGATGAGGTAATATAAAAGCACCAACAGGACTATAAAATGTGTCACGTGGAAAGTAAGGCTTGATCATTTTTCCACTTTTTTTTTGCATGATTTCACATATGTAATTGATATCACATTGCTTGCCTTCTCAATGGGTGGGAGAGGGGCAAAGAAAGAATTTGGTGCTCAAAATTTTTTTTAAATGTGAGAGATAAAGATTAAATTCATTTTTGAAAAATAAGTGAAGCTTGAGCAAAGCTTTGGAGGAGACTAGGGCTGCTGAGGGGTGGAAGCAAGAAGGAAGTACATTCCAGGCATGGACACAGAGCCCTGGGCACAGGAAGCCGTGAGAGGCCATTCTGGCTGGGCCGTAGAGTGCGAACGAGGACCTGTGTGATGAAGTAGGTTGGAGCCGGTTTGCAAAGGGCTCTGAATGCCACACTTCTGCCGGGCATTTGGCTCTAGAAGGAATAGGGAGCCATGGTGGTTTGTTGACTTCCAGAGGATCCCCTACTCCAAAGGAGCCTTTTCTCTCTCTCTCTCTTTTAAAACTATAATATTTCTTTGTGGCTTAAGGTAAAAACTGCAGTGAAAAATACTCATGTCAATCCAGCCTCAGGAAGAGAGAGCAAGGACACACCAGCCTCAGGAAAGTCCGTGTCTTCATCAAAGACCACAATAACAGGGCCTATAAAGCCAGAAGAACATTCTGAAAGCAGCGAGGAATCCGAAAGTGAAGATGAGGTGGTCTTGGTGTCTGTGGGGCGGGTGCGGCATCTGTTTTTGTCCTCTTCAAGTCATTTTCCCAGGAAATAGCCCAGTTTGCAGGAGGCTCCTCACACTATATGCCTTTCCCTTAAAAATATTTCCTTGTGGTTTCAGGTAAAACCTTCAGTGAAAACTCCTCAGGTCACTGCAGCCTCAATAAGAAAGAAAGAGCCCACACCAGCCCTTGGGAAGTCTGTGGCTCCATCCCCCCAAACTCAGGTGGGGCCTCAGGCCAAGGTCATTGGAACTGCAGTATCAGAGGAGAGTTCCGACACCAGTGATGAGTCTGAGAGTGAAGGGGTGATCCCTGTGTCCCAGGAGCAGGTGAGGCTTAAGTAGGGGCTGGCCATAGCCCACACCTATCTCCAGATGCAAGTTCTTTTTTTTTTTGGCTAGGCAGTGGGGTTAAGTGATTTGCCCAGGGTCACACAGCTAGTAAGTGTTATATGTCTGAGGCCACATTTGAACTCAGGTCCTCCTGACTTCAGGGTCGGTGCTCTATCCACTGTGCCATCTAGCTGCCCCCTCCAGATGCAAGTTCTAAAGCCATAGCACTCTAGCCTTTTACATTATCCTAGACTTTTAGAGCTAGCAAGGACCTGAGAGCCACGCTAGAATAAACCCCTCTTTTTACAGATAACAACCATAACAGGAACTGATGTTATACCACACTAAAATTTGCAGGATGGTTTAGACACATCTCATTTGAGCCCCAGAGCTTAAATAATGTTCCCATGGTCACACCGTTGGTTAATATCAGGCTAGATTTCAACCTGAGTCCTCTGACCTTAGAGCATGTGTTCTTTCTACTTTGCCTCCTCTGAAGAAGCTTAAGCCTGGAAAGGAGGAAGGGGCTTGTCCACGATTTCAGAGCTGGTCAGTGGCATTGTTACTATCAGGACTGAGACTTTGAGCCCACTTCTCCTAATCCTCAGGCTGCTGTTCCCTCCACCGCCCACTAGGACTGCCTCCCTCTACATACCCCTAAAATGAGCTGTCCCTTCACCCTAGAGCTGGTTGTGTGAATCCTGAGGTTTGAGTCAGGTGAGGGAGGAAAGGAAATAGGAGTTGTTTTTACTTTTTAAAAAACAGGGTAAAAGTAGTTTACATACGCGTACAGTTTAAGTTTCTAGATGTGTTTTTGGATTTCCATTCATAGTAGAAACCACTTGTTTGGGGTCGCACACAGGGCTGCAGCTTATTTATTCACCATTAACCCCACACACTCTCTGAAAGAGAGATTTCAGTGTCCTCTTTTTTGTCTTCTTATCTATTCTGACCTTTACTGTATAAATCACACGCATTTCTTATCAGTCTGATCTGTAACTGTATGGTTTTAGTTAACCTCTGTCTCCACTTGGTTCTACTTGCTTAACGCCAAAGACTCTTCCAAACGGTGCATTTGCCTGTCAGACAAAGGCAGGACCGAACACGCTGGCTGTGCTTCCTTCTGGGCTGGGCATGATGAGCCTGGCGTCAGCTCTACAGCTTTTACCCAAGCACACCCTGGCTCATGGTTCTCCCCGACCCTGTCATCTTTTCTGCATCCCACCTCTTCCCCTGTAATCAAGCAGCTTTTGAGCCATACCTGAGCCATCTGTCTTTTTGTGGCTTTAAGTCACATCTCCGGGAAGTTTGTGTATCTACTTAATCCCCAGGTGGGAAATAGCCTCTGCTAATGTCCTCCTCTGATGTCTCGTTGTGAAGGTAACTCTCTGTCATTGAAATCTGTGCCCGGAGGCTGGCTCTGACTGTGGCAGGGCTTACCAGCCTGCAAAGTCTTTGCATATAGGCAATCTTTTTTTCCCCCAAATTTAAAAGCACTAGATTTGGAATTGGAGGATTTGGGGTCTTGTCTCAGCTCTGTCCTCTACTTCTGGTGTGACCTTGGGCAACACTTAATCTCCCTGGGCCTCAGTTTCCTCACCTGTAAAACGAGAGAGTTGGACTCATTGGGCTGGGCAGTCCCTTGCAGCCCTGAATCTGTGAGCTGTGTTACCTGGCTGCTGCAGAAATCCATCTCACTAACACTTAGGTTTTCCTGATGCCATGTGATTGGGATGCTCTAATCCCAGAATAATCAGAATCTAAAATTACCTAGCAGACTAGTACCCATTTCCAAGGATAACTGACATCTATTAAGTGGCATCAGAGCCACCACCCAGGAAGTAGATAACCACAAAAGGACTTGAGTCCACCAAGTTTTAAGAATGATCCTCAGGGGGAAGGGAACAAGTGTTTATTAAGCACCTGCTGTATTCGGGGCGCTGTGCTAAGCCCTTCACAAATGCTATTGCATTTGGCCGTCCCAGCAACCCTGGGAGGTGGGTGCTATTATTACCTCCATTTTACAATGGAGGAAACTGAGCTGAACAGTAGCCCAGTCACATAGCTAGGAAGTGTAGCCAGATGTGAACTCGGGTCTTCCCAACTCTCGATCTAAAGCTTTGTCCACTGCACTACTGAACTGGGCAGTATGGGGTGGTACGTTGGTGCTCGCAAGATACCGAGCAAAGCAGAGGAAAGGCCTCTAGCATGTTGTGTGGGTGAGAGATTTGTGGAAGCACGTGTACACAAATAACCCTATGTATGGCCTGGACGTGCTGTGATCAGTTCTGCCAGCCCCCGTGATGTCATCAAGCTGCAAAACACTCAGTACAGCAGGCGGGGAGAGTTGGCCGCTTCCATCTCCCAAGATTGGGGTTGCCCTGGAATGACTCTGGATTCTTGGAAGAGCTAGCATGTGATTTCTCTCTAGTGGGAGACTTGAGCCTCCTTCCTTCTGTGCTTTCATGAATGTCAGCGTGGAAACAGGGAAAGAGCACCTCCCTGGAAGTCAGAAAAAGGGTTGGAATTCTAGTTCAGGCCCTGCCACTAATTCCTGGGGATGAAATCTTGGCCAGGTCCCTTCATTTTCCTGGGATAGAGACTGGGCCTATAATTTCATTCTTATACCTTGGGACACTCCTCTACCAGTACAGATTGTTGCCTTCTCAGCATCTTGCCTGGTGTAAGTATGATTGTGTTGAGAATCATAGGCTCATAATTTTCCATCTTTGAAGGATGAAACTAGTCCAGTCGGTTGAGAATATATGTGTAAAAGTATTTTGAAAAAGCACTCGTATTAAATCACTATCATTAATGTATATTGAGATCTCTGGGCAGATGCATCATTTTACCTGCGGGTAGCTTTTTCTCTCTCCTTGCCTCATCCTCATTATCCCAGGTTTCATCAGGGAAGACAGATGAGAAGGCTGCAGCTGCTAAGAACAGTGTGGGGAAAGTGTCTGCCGCATCTTCAGACAAGCAGTTGGCTTCACCTGGTGCTACCAGGAGCCAGAAATCCAAAAGTAGCAATGGAGAGCCGCCAGCTGCCCAGGTAGGGCCCTTATACTCTAGCGTCTCTCTCTTTCCCTCCATCCAAAGTTGCATTATGGTGCTTGTGGCTGGGCTACAAGGGGACACTCAACAAACATTGATTAAGTACCTACTGTGTGCAGAGCATTCTGCTAAGTGTTTAGGGAGAGAAAAAGTTTGAAATAAGACAGGATCTTTGTTCTCGTGGATCTTATAGCAGCATTGCAATAAAAAACAAATAAGCAACTAGGTGGCACAGTGGATAGAGCACTGGCTCTGGAGTCAGGAGGACCTGAGTTCAAGTCCAGCCTCAGACACATAACACACTAGCTGGTGACTCTGGCCAAGTCACTTAACCCCAATTGCCTTACCAAAAAAAAAAAGACACAACACAAATAGATAATTGTGATTATCAGCCTCGTTTTTCCTTGCATCAGAAATACCCCTTTGGGGTGAGAGAGGATTACACCTGGAGAAGGAGAAAGGGAGAGGTAGAATGGGGTGAATTATCTCACATAAAGCAGACAAGAAAAGGCTCTTACAGTGGAGGGGAAACAGGAGAAGGTGAGAGGGAGGGAGTGATTCTTATTCTCATAGGATTTGGCTTAAGGAGGGAATAACATACACATTCAATTGGGTATGGAAATCTGTCTACAGGAAAATAGGGGGGAGAGGGGACAAGAGAGCAGGGGGATGATAGAGAGGAGGGCAGATTGGGAAAGAGGTTAATCACAAGTAAATACTTCTGAGGAGAGACAAGGTCAAAAGAAAGAATAGAATAAATGGGAGGGCAGGATAGGATTAAGGGAAATAGAGTTAGTTTTTCACAACATGTCTACTGTGGACGTATTTTGCATAACTGCACACGTACAACCTGTATTGAGTTGCTTGCCTTTTCAATGAGGGTGGGTGGGGAAGGAGGAAGAGAGAAAATTTGAAACCTAAAGTTTTAAAAACATATGTTTTAAAAAATGTTTTCACATGCTACTGGGAAATAAGAAATACAGGAAATGGGGTACAGAAGAGGATAAGAGAAGGGGGGGAGAGACAAAAGGGAGGGCAGACTAGGGGAAGGGGTTTTCAGAATGCATGCCATCTTGGAGTGGGGGAGGGGCGAGATGGAATGAAAATTTGGAACTCAAAATCTTGTGGAAGTAAATGTTGAAAACTAAAAATAAATAAATTTAAAAAGAAAAAAATAAAATAACTCTTAAAAAAAAGGGCAGCTAGGTGGCGCAGTGGATAGAGCACTGGCCCTGGATTCAGGAAGGACCTGAGTTCAACTGCGGCCTCAGACACATAACACTTATTAGCTGTGTGACCCTGGGCAAGTCACTTAACCCCGTTGCCTAACCAAATGTAAAAAAAAAGAAAAATACCCCTTCGGCATTAGGAGGTATAAGCCCCCACACTAGGGGGGTAGACTTTTTTGCCTCATTAATCTTACCATCCTCTCTCCTCCTCCACCCCCAGTATTCATCCTTTCATGTCATCTAAATCCTCTCTTCCTAGAGAGCCCCTCTTTGTATTTTGAAACCTTGCAAGAGTATTTAGGGGAGAGTGTTGGACAGGTTGGAGGGGAGGGTTCAAAGGGAAAGACCCTCTTAAGGCAAGGGTTCTTAACCTTTTGTATGTCATAGACCCCTTCTCAGAATAATATTTTTAAATAATTGAAGGAAATGCTGAATTTCAACTAGAGGTTAATGAAAATAAAGAAGTAATTTTTTACCTGTCCAGGTTCACAGGTTCTCTCAAATCTGTCTATAGACCTCTTGGGGTCCCTAGCCCAAGACCCCCTGTTCTAAGGAAAATCAAGTGTGTTTTCCAGACTTTTCTATCCCATCCCACTTCTATGGATAACATGGAATTCACTTCTCTGTCTGCTACTTGCTCTTCAACGTTTTTGTTCCCTAAGCATGAGGGAAGTCCCTCAGTCGATACCAGGGAGGCATACGTTGTTCCTTAGCCCAGTCTGGCATTATTCTGTCATCCAGCAGTTTTCTCAGCACTGGCACACTGGGGAGGCTCGTCACTCAATCCCTTCCCTCTGTCTGTAAGATAAGGCTGGTGGGGACTCCCCAGACACACAGCCCTTCCTCCCTTCCCTTTATCAAGAAAAACAAACAGGACTTCACCCCCTTTGACTGTGGTCCAAGCTCACCCAAAGGCTTCATCATTCATCAGGGAATAGAACCTGATAGATAGGTCATAGTCACAAAGCTGAGCCCCAAACTGAATCCTAAGTTGCCATATCTGTATGTCATTGAATTAATGCTTCTGTGATACATCAGAATTATAGGGGTCAGTGTCACAGTCATTATACTGGCGGACTCTCAACACTGCCTTACATATAATATCTATATTTGCTTCCTGGAGGGTTCTAGTAGCTAGGCTGTTAGTGTATATGGTTTTACTGAGCTTTTGTTTTTTTTATACCTATGCTAATTCAAGCCATTCAGTCAAGCAAAAGTATTTATTATGCACCTACTATATGCCAGGCACTCTTCTAGGCATTAAGGATAGAAATACAATGAAAGAAACAATTCCTACTTGTAAAGAGCTTGCAGTGTAAGAAAAGAGAAAACAAGGGTGTGTGAGTGTGTGTGTGTGTGTGTGTGTGTATAAGAAGATATTTAGACATGGTAGTTTGAGCACTTAAGGAAATCAGCAAAGGCTTCATGTAGAAGGAATGAAATGTTTTTATACTCGTGGTTATGTTGGTTATCTATAAAATGTCTGTTTCTATACTCTTTTTTTAATCTTCAGTAAAATGGAACTTTGACCGCACTAATTTAATTTAGCAGATAATGCAGCCATTTGGCTTGAAGCAACAATTGTACATTCTGAGGCCAACTGAGATATGGGCCTCAGACATTTATTGGCTGTGTATGATCCTGGGCAAGTCACTAAACCCCTCTGTGCCTCAGTTTCCTCATCCATAAAATGGGAATAACAATAGCACTTACCTCCCAGGGTTGTTGTAAGGATCAAGTGAGACAATATTTGTAAGGCATTTTGCCGATTTTAAAGTACTATCTAAATAGTGGCTCTTTTTATTGTTTGAAGATTCTAGAATCTGTTAAAACTTTTAAAAAATCTTTACAAGACATCTAAACATTCCCTCTGAGGTATTGAACTAGAGTTAGAGAGTGGCCTCAGGAAAACTGCAGAGTTTTTGTTAGAGTTTTTATTTTTATTATTGTCATCACATTTATATGGTTTTATGGTAGCATGATTCTTTGCAATTTTTATAATTACTTCAGCAGTCCTCAGGAAGCTAATCCACCATGGCTATGTACAATGCTAATGTGAGCTCCTCGAGAGCTGCTTTTCTTTCTCAGCTCCCTCGCTAGCTTGCCCAGTTGCGTGGCACAATGGAAAGATTGATGGAGGCAGGAGACTTGGTCTTGATCCTGGGCCCGTGATAATTAGTTGCATGACCCTAAACCAGGCTTTTTCAGCTTTGTGCCTTTTTTCTTCATCTGTAAATGATCAAATGATAGTATTTGTAACGTGTTTAAAAATCTTAAATGCACTATGTAAATATTAGCTTTTATTATTATCTGCAAATAATGGGCTGGAACTTGATGGTATCCCATGAAGTAGTAATGTGTTGTGATTTTGTGATTTGCTCTCACCTAACCTCAAACTTCCCTCTTTGTGTTAAGTTAATAATTATACTTACCCAGCTCTTGCATTCCATAATTCCCCTTCCCAGAGTTGCTAGGAGGCTTTGTTAATTGTTTGCCTGCTCAGGGGACAGCGCCATGGCCCTTGGGGCCTTAGAGAACAGCAGCACAGGGTCATTAAAGCCAGATGGCAAAGGAACCAACCCCTTTCCACGAACAAGACTGAGGTGAAACAAAGCAGTAACCACGGCTCAGAGCGACACGTTTCCAGCTTCTGAGTGAACCCACTTGACGTTCTGCTTTGGGGTACTGAAGACATTGCACTTTACAAGCCATCCTCTTCATGGCTGTGCTTGGGCTTTCCCTCTGCCTCCCTGCCTTACAGGCCTGAGGGGGTTTGGACGCCAAGAAGAGCGACCTCTCCTTCCTCTCTTCAGGTCCCTTAGTCCACATGCAAGAAAGATGCTCTCTGACTGGGGAGCTCAGTATCTCATCCCTTTTTTGTCTGTGTGTCAGCCTTCCCCATGGCCCAGATCCCCTCTCCTCTCCCCTCCAGCTCTCCATTTGCCTAAACCCCTTTTCTTCTGTGGCACTGAAGGCCTAAAAGAATCCAGATTCATGGGTCTGGACATCCCTGCACTGCCCCCTGAACCTCTTCAAGCTTGATTGCATAAACATGTTCCAGGAGGGTGGGGCTCGCTGCTGCTAGATGCTTGCTGTCTTTAGAACCTGTGGCCACAAGGGGGTGCCAGAGAGTCACAAGTAAAGTGTTTTCCCCACCCCCAGCCTAAGCTCAGATTTCTCTCTCCACTTATCTCTGGCTCAAACTTTGTGGCTTGGTTTGTAAGTAGACGCTCAGATCAGCGGGGTGGGGGGAGGCTGGAATTTCCTGTGGCGGGCTCTAGAACCGTCCTTGCCTAAAACTCCTCTGGCTTTTGGCTGGGCTAGGAGTTTAGAGTGGGTGGAAATGGAAAGCTCGTTTGGGGGAATACCAGGCTTTGGACTGAACTGGATTACGGCCAGCAAGCCTCAGGAGGACAGGACGCTTAGCTTCCCTGAACATTCCAAGATCCTGTTATCCTTAAACAGGGTCGGGTTGTGAACAAAATGCTTTGTTACCTTAACAAGGCCCTTAAGATAGATCACCTGCTTTGATTCTCACAGCAGTTCTGCTGGGGTATCCCCATTTTACAGAAGAGGAGACAGGCTCAGGAAGGGTGAGCTACATGGTCACCAGCTAGTAACTGGAGGAATGAACCTAGGTTCTCCTTGACTACAAGTACAGGGGCATTTCTATAAAATGCTGCTGTGTTTGGAAATGTGAGCTATTGTCAATCTCAGGCCTTGCCACCTCTCTATATTCCCAACAAACCACTTCTCTCTCTTTTCGTATATAGGGATTTTTCTTGAAAGGACTGATCTTTGTTTGGCTTTATAGCTCTGCTTCTCTTTAAAGACCCATGCCTGAGACACAGAGAAGAGTCAATAGCATGGGTGGGCGTGGATGGCCTGCCATCGACATCACTGGTAGGGGCTCCCAAATCAGTGAGAATACTGGTCTTATATAGAATGCCAGAAGGGACCTCTGAGGTCATCAGGTCCACCGCATACCTAATGGGAAACCCCCAGTACATAGCACTCCTAAGAGTCATTCATTCTCTCTCAAAAATTTCCATTCATAGATAGCTCACCTCACCTTCTCCATTTCTTCTTTTGGACAGTCCTAGTGTTAGAATATGGACTATTTTCGCCGCTTTTGTCTTCATCTCTACAGCATTGGGCACGGAGTAGGCACTGAGTAAATGTTTGTTGACATTGGGAAGCTTTTCCTTACTCGGATTAACACAAAATCTATCTCCCTTTCACCAGCTCTTTCTGAATTTGGTGTTCGGGTGCCAAGGAGAAGAAGCCTAACCCCTTTTCCACTAGATAGCCCTTCAGATATATGAAAATTGTGGTCATGACCCTCCTGTGTCTTCCTCTAAGGGCTTTCTCAGAACCTTATGATAGTTCCAATCCCCCTCACTATCCTGGTGGCCCAGTTCAGCTAGTCAAAGTCCTTCCAAAAAACAGTGCCAAGAACTAGATATAGAAATTCCACAGGCAAAATAAGTAAATAAATAAATGGAGATAGGAATGAATTCTAGTGAGGTCCAGCCAGGGCACAGTAGGACTGGAAGATTGTTCCTTCACTCATTCTGGATACCAGGCCTCTCATAATGTAGCCCATGATAGATTTAGAGGATTTTTTTTTTGACTGCCGGATGACTCCTGATAAGTTTGTAGTCACTAAAATCCATTACAAACTAATCTTCTCACCCCTCTCATCCTGTATCTTTTAGCCACTGAATCATCTCACCATCAAAAACATTTAACTGATGGGGGGGGGGGTTGTGTTTTGCTTTTGTTTTTAAAGTTGATTAAAACCCCTCTGATTTTTGTTGACCCTAATCGTAGTCCAGCTGGCAAGGCTGCTGTCCCCATGAAAGCCAGGACAGCCCCGAGGAAGAGACAAGTATCAGAGAACAGGGAGCAAAGCTCACCTGAGAGTGAGGATGACGGTGTGATCCCGACACCCAGCACCCAATTCTTCCCAGTAAGAGCCTGCCCTCTCCTCAGTCTCCTGTATATATCAAGGGCCACTGAGGTCAGACGTTGGGCTCGTGGCTGCAGGTGGGTGGGAGTTGCAGGGTCCTACGTCAATCTCCCCTTTGGTGTTTTAGTTTTGGTCCCTCTTGAAGGGACATTGGCTAGCCTGTCATTGGAAAGGTATGAAGAGACTTGCTGTTGGAAGTCACCAAAACACCATTTGATTATCTTTGGGGAAATGCTTCTGGTAGCATGAGCAAGAAGCATTTTGGAAACAAGGATACTTTGGACACCTTTGCCAGGGTCCCCTACTTATATTGTTATGCATGTGAATGAATGGTGAAGAGGGGGCGCTGACAGAAACAAGGTGATAAGTGGGAGTTCTTAAGTTTGACCTCCTTGCATTGTAGGTGGGGGATACAGCATAGACCTGGCCCGTTCTCTCTCACACCTAACCCAGTCTCCCTCACTCTTACCTGTTCTAGCAATAAAAACCGTTTTGGCAGAAGTGGCCCCCCTCTGCCAAAAGGCCAGCTGTCCACCCAGCCCCAGCCAGCCTGGAGCTCGTATGGACGACTCCAGTAGTGAGTCCACCCCTGAGGATCAGGTACCTGGAAGATGGCCACGGGGAAGGGAGCCTAACACGAAGCTTGGTGCTCCTGCCCAGCTTCAAGTCAACCTGAGTATAGCTTGTTGGCCTTCACACGACCTCTCCTTGGAGTGACAGGGTGACATAGGGGGTAGAGTCTAGGCTTAGCATCAGGACACCTTGAACAGGGTTCAAGTCGCAGCCCTGTCCTTTACTGGCTGTCTGATCTTGGGCAAGACGCTGACCTTCTCAAGTTCTCAGCCCCTGCCTCTGTAAATTGGGGATGCTTGTGGCACCTCCCTATCTCTCAGGGTCTTTGTGAAGCACAAATTAGATAGTGCGTAAAGCATTTTTATAAAACGTAAAATGTTATGTGAATACTAGCCGTTACTGCTGCCTGGAATCCAGACTCCAATTCCAAGATTTTTCAGGTTCCCTGACTCCATCCTATGTGTTTCAGACTGTTTCTACAGTCCCATACAGTTTACAAAGGAATATCTGCACTGGGCCTGGGAGAGCAGTAGGGAATATCAATTGTACCTTAATTTTTTGTAGCTGACACGCAGGCCCACTAAGGGAGCCATTCAAAAGCCAGGGACCCTCAGCGAGGTTTGGAAGTGGCTCCTTGTTCAGAGTTGCTGTAGAGCAGGGCTTCTCCGCCCTTTTTGTGTGTCGTGGCGCCCTTTGGTAGTCCGGTGACACCTGTGGACCCCTAGATTTTTCACTGATGTTGAAATACAGTTGTCAAAATATTTTTTCAAAACATTCACCACTATCGTAGAAAACATCCTGGTCAGATGTGGGTTTCACTAGATGGCTTCTAAGGTCCCCTTTAATAATTGGGTTCTCCTCAGTATTTTAGAACCAGAATCTGAGCCCAGGGCTGCTTTGCGATTCTGAAGTCCAGAGTTTCCTTAGAGGGAGGTATAGGATGGGTCTTGACTACCTAATGTACCTTTAAGGACATGGACAAGAATAGAGTTTTTCCTCCCCTTTTCCTTTATTCTTCCCCTTTGGTATAATAAATGTTTCTAAGATGTGGTTGAGGTTTTTTTCCCATATGTATTGGAATACCAGGACAGAGAGGAAATTCCTTTTTTGGCTTTTTTCCCCCCCTTTTTTGCTTAGCTAGCACAATTCATAGGATTTAAGAGCTGGAAGGATCCCTAGAGATCTAATGTAATGCAGCCTCATTATAAAGACAAAGGAATTGCTCATGAAAAAATAGTTTCTTACATCTGCTTAGCATTTCATACTTTTCAAATCATCTCAGCATCCTAGAGCAGAGGTGACAAACATGTTCCATAAGACTCAAGTGCAGCCTAAACCAGGGGGGAAATGTTAAAAAAAGATAAATAAAAATACAATAAAACGTAGATCATACATGGTTTTCTAAGTCAATACGTGGGTCACAGATCCTTATATGTGATTTTGTGGCCCCCTTTTCTGTTTGAGTTTGACATCAAAATAGACAACATCATGTTATCATCCATATCTTATATAGATGAGAAAAGATATACCTAGAAAGCCTAACAATTAATTGTGTGGGATCATGTAAGCTCCATGGTAGAATCAGTACTCAAACTCTTGACACCAAAGCCATTACTGTTGACACTTTCAGTGTCTCCAAAACTTCTCACCAGCTAGCAGTCAGAGCCGCTTTTCTATTTAAGAAAATACTTTTATTCTTCTTAGTAACCATCATTAAAAACAAATATGCAAGTAAACCAAAATGTGTAAATAATAGTACATAAAACAATGAACTCTGAATTTTATGTACAACTTATTTTTTGGTATTTTTTTAAACAAAGGAATAACAATGTCCTGCTTGCTTTCCTTTCTCATTGCTTAAAAAAAAAGTTTTACTGGTGCTTCTTGTCGTATGGGGAAGGGGGGGGATCCCCTTCCCCCCACTGAATTCTCCCTTGTAACGAAGAAATGCAGTTCAATAAAACCCTTTAACACGGTGACCACTGATAGCTGACAGCATTTCTCGCTCTAGAAGGAAGCCATGTCTCCGTATTTCTCTAGGACTGTCATTGGTCTGCAGAGCACTCAAGACGTGTATTCCTCTTCAAGATCTTTTCACTTATGTTATTATCATTTCTTCTTATAATTTTTCCTGTGTACATTTGAAGCATCCCATCGTCATTTATTATATTAACGGTAGTCCGTGAATATATTATCCATTTTTTTACATCTTCGTATCATTAGTGTAGGACAGGTACTTCCTTCATGGATAGATCTCGGCTCTGGGGGATCCTTGTTCATGACCTCCCGTAACATCACCATAAGGACTAGACCCAGTTGGCAGTCCCTGTGCTCTCCTGACGTCTAGTAGACCCCTATAGCCCTCCCATAAGCCATCTCTCGTGCTTCCCACATGACATACCCATAGTCCCTCAGGGTCTCTAATGACATCCTCCACGCTGCCTCTTTAGGACCACTTTACAGAGAGTGACACAGGGGGAAGGTATGTCAGGTCCTCTGTGCCAGAAGTGTCAAACTCAGAAACAGATCCCTGAGGGCTGCATATTGACTTCCAAAAACCACAGATTACTATTATCTACCATTGTACTGTATTTTTCTTTATTTTGTTAAAAATGTTTCCCAGTTGCATTTTAATCTGCTATCTTGCGCTTGGGACTTTTGCGGGCAGTGAGTTTGACACCTTTGATCTAGTCTACCACGTATTTGAGCAAATTCCTTTGACAGTCAATATCCCTGACAAGGAATCCAACCTCTGCTGGAAGACCTCCACTGAAGGGTAATCCAAGAGCTCCCAGAACTTCTCAGTCCAATTTTGAACTGCTAATTATTTAGATACATTTCCTTAATTAATACTAAATTTACCTCTATAGTTTCTTCTTGTATCTCCTGGCTTTATTTACTGTGGCCAACCAGGATGAGTCTCTCTTTCCCAAGATAACCCCCCCCCACCCTTTACTGGAGGTCTTACAGGTAAAAGCTGGAGGACCTTTTACCTAGGATGTTGTAGAAAGGTATCGGTTTGCACTTTGTGGCCTTTGAGGTTCCAACATTCATTCTAATTCCTTCAGTCATCTTCAGCTAGGTGGCAGAGTGGACAGAGTTCTGGGCCTGGAGTCGGGAACACCTGAGTTTAGATTCGACCTCATACACTTACTAGCTGTGTGACCCTGGGACAGTCACACCTCTGTCTTCCTCAGTTTCCTCTTCTGTCAAATGGGGATAATAATGGCACTTACCTCCCAGGATTGTCGTTGTGGAGATAAAAGGAAATAATTTCATAAAGCACTTTGAAAACTTTAAAGTGCTATATAAATTCTAGTTATTATTATTGTTGTTGTTATTATATGGCATGGCCTCCAATCTTCTCACCACCATTTGCCCTGCTCTAGCAACATTATAAAGTATTAAAATGAATAGAAAGAACCATGCCACTATACTTTCCTTCCTAAAATGGAGAAGTGAGCATGATGTTTTCAGCTGTGATCTGACCAGGGCAGAGAACAGCAGGACTATCACTTTTTCATTCTGGAAGCTGCTGCTCATTTTTCTTAATGAGGTCTAAAATTGCCTTAGTTTTTTTTGACTGGCATTGATTTATCTTGAGTTTGCAGACCATGGCAACACCCCAACCCCCAGCCCTGGTTCCACTCTGTGTCATTGTGCACTCCCCTCTAGGCCAGCTGCTGTCCTGACCATCCATCCCCTTGTGTTGTACAGGATGACTAAACGCTTCCTGCTGTTGGATCTTCTCTCTTATCTCTTGTCAACCCTTGGCACGTCTTGCTGTTCTGAACCTAACACGCTTTCTGCCCAGACCCCACTCCAGCAGTGTCATTCTTCCTCATCCACAAATTCCTTGCCATGCACCATCCTGCCTTCCTCCCAAAAACCTTCTGCAGCAGCCCCCACCCCTCAGGGAGGGCACTCAGCAATGTTCATTGTGCTTACTTTATTGGCCTTCCTTGTAATCATCATCCCTTACCTTGATATAGAACTTTCCAAAAGGGTTTTTCCCTGTCCTTTTCAAAGGGTTTTTCCTTTCATTATCTCATATAATCCTCCATAAAGCCCTCTCTGAGCTATCCCCTACACACACACATACACACACACACACACAGAGCTTGCTGTTGTAACTGTCTCAGATTTTCTTCCTTTTCTGTACTCATCCTTTACTAGTCAGCCCCCCCCAAAGCTGTTGGGGGAGCACATTCTTTCTCTGCTTCTCCATGGCTGCCGATACTCCTTGCTTAAGCTCCTTGTCAATGCCTCCTTCTCCCTCCAAGCTCTGCAGCCTGTGAATTGTGGTTGAAGATCCAAAATATAAAGTTATAGAGCACAGGCCTTCTGTCATATCTCTAAATTAGAGTGACATCTGTCACATCCCAGTGACTCCCCCCATCCCCACCCTGGACCCTTTCTTATTACAAGTAAATAGAGAAAGCACAGTCAGGTAGAACAGATCAACCCACTGGCTGTGGCTGGAAATAGATTCTCCGCCCCTTCTCTGCCCAGAAGCAGGAAGGCCTGCTTAACTCAGAGCCCTGAGCTCACCATTGGTCAGTGCCATGGTGACGGTCAGTGCAGTTTTCTCTTCTCTTGGTCATTGTGCATATTGGCCTCATGGTTCTGCTTTCTTTCCAGGGCTCAGGGTCAGGTTGTACAAGTATTCCCAAGTTCTTGGAATTCTTTCTATTTGTCATTTCTTATAGCACAAATAATGTCATTCCACCATTCCCCAATCAACAGCTATTCACTTTTCTCCTTGTTGTTCTTTGCTGTGACAAAAAGTGCTGCTATAAATAGATCTGTGTGTATAGATCACACTACTGGGTATGTATCTTAAGGAGGTCAAAGACCTAATATAGCTACTTATATCAGTATTAGTATTGATATACTCCGGGGCCTACCTTGGAGAGATTGTGAATTCACTTCCGGGCCACTGCAATGAAGCAAGTCACACAAATTTTTTGGTTTCCCAGTGCATATTTATACTATACTATAGTGTATCAAGTGTAGAGTAGACTTATGTCTAAAAAAATACATACTTTAATTTAAAATTTTTGCTAAAAAATGCTAACCATCATCTGAGCCTTCAGTGAGTCATAATTGATTCTTTCTGCTGGTGGAGTGCCTTGCTTCGATGTTGATGGCTGCTGAATGATCAGGGTGCCTGTTGCTAAAGGTCGAGGTGGCGATTTCTTAAAATAAGACAGCGATGAAGTTTGTTGCATTGATTGACTCTTCCTTTCATTTGAACACTTAGAGACCGGTGTAAGGTTATAACTGGCCTGATTTCAATATTGTTGTATCTCAAGGAATAGGGAGGCCTGAGGAGAGGGAAAGAAAGCAGGGGATGGCCGGTCGGTGGAGCGGTCGGAACACACAACATTTGTCGATGAAGTGCGCCATCTCATATTGGTGTAGTTTGTGGCTCCCCAAAACAATTACGGTAGTAACGTCAAAGATCACTGATCGCAGACCACCATAAAAATGAGGTATGCATGTATGTCAGTTGACATGGATACATAGTAGCAGTGTTGATACAGATTGATATTTAGGATCTTTGACCTTGGAATATATACCTAGTAGTGATATCACTGGGTCAGGAGAAATAGACTTTTTTCAACTCATTTTCTAGAACTCCTGCACCAATTCACAGTTTCACCAAGAGTGCATTAGTACACCAGTCTAATCATAGCTCCTCCAATATCTACTATTTCTCTTTTTTTCATCAATATGATTGCTGAGGAGAAACCTCTGTATTTTTTTCATTTGCATTTCTTTTATTATTTGTGATTTGAGCATCCTTTCATAAGGATGTTGATAGCTTACATTTCTTCTTTTGGTAACTTCCTATCCATATAGTTTGTTTTGTTTGGGGTTTTTTTTGGGTTGGGCAGTGGGGGTTAAGTGACTTGCCCAGGGTCACACAGCTAGTAAGTGTTATGTGTCTGAGGCCAGATTTGAACTCAGGTCCTCCTGAATCCAGGGCTGGTGCTCTATCCACTGTGCCACCTAGCTGCCCTCCCTATTCATATAGTTTGACCAGTTCCCTATCAGGTCAGTGGCTTTTATTCTTAGATGTTTATATGAATTCCCAACATATCTTAAATATCCACTTTATCAAAGATATTTGCTTCATAGATTTTTCCTCCATTTAATTGTTTCCCTTCTAAACCTAGCTACCTTGATTTTGTTCATACAAAATCTTTTGAATTTGATACAGTTGATTACATGGTTTTCAGAATTTATCGTGTTCTTTATTCTTTATGATGTACTAATATTCCATGCCATTAATATACCACAGTTTGTTCAGCAATTCCTCAGTTATTGGGCACGTATTTTAGTTCTAGCAGAATTAAGTCAAGTCTCAGAATAGTAGAAATTGATCAAAAAGAGGATGTGGGAAGATAAGACTACTTGAACTAAGGCATGAACAGGATCTACACTAGACTCGAGTTTTGAATGCTTAATTTGGACAGGTACTGAGTGTATATGAGGAGGCAAGGCACGAAGTGACTATTTCCCTTCCTCCTCCCTTTCCTCTCACCATTCCTTTGTGCTTTCCTTGGATTAAGATGCCATTGTCTCTAAAAGACTCTTCATCTTTATTCCATAGACCACTTGTGTGATGAAGAGCAAAACAGCTAAGCAGGACAAGAAATCTAAGCTTGCTGGGGGGACCCAAGCCACGCCTGCTCAGGACAGCTTTTCTGTGACCACTAGTAATGGTACAAAGAGTGAGAAAGAAGACTCAGACATAGTCAAAGCAAAGCAGACACAAAATCTAGGTAAGGACACCTAAAGAAAAATGGCCCCATGCCTAATCCACTATCCCTTGATAACGTGGGAAAAGCAAACTTCTATGGGCAGTGACAGCCAAGGGTGGGGATATCTGGAGGGAGGTTGGCTGTTCTAAGACAAGAAGAATTGTAGGGCAGAGGGAAGAGTAAGACCTTCTCTGGGTTTGTTTCTTCATGTTTCATGTCAAGTGAAAGGTTGGACAGTTGTTATTGGCTCCTCATTGGATTCAGAGTTAAAAGAGATCTTGGAGATAAGAATCCAGTTCCTTCATTTAGCAGATGAAGAAACTTGAGGCTTAAGAGAAGTTAAATGACTGTGCCCAAAGTTACCCAGTGGATTACTGGCAAAGCCAGGACTGTAGCCCATGGCTTCTGACTCCATATTCATCAGACACACATCTCTAATTAATGTGATTGGGCATCATTGCCATTTTAAGCACCATCTTAAGAGAGTCCAGACCCAATCTTCTCTACAAATGAAGGCAATGACAGTCTAGATAAAATGGGAGGTTAAGAATAGCCCCAGAACATTTTAACTTTGCTGATATAGGGAATGCCTCTTAATAGTGTTCAGTTATTTCTAGAACCCTGAAAGTTTGTGGAAATCCACCTAGAACAGGGGTGGGGAACCTGTGACCTCGAGGCCACATGTGGCTTTCTAGATCCTTGGGTGAGGCCTTTTGACTGAGTCCAAGTTTTATAGAACAAATCCTTTCATTAAGGGGGTTTTTTCTCTGAAGTTTGGATTCAGTCAAAGGGCTGTGCTTGAGGACCTAGAGGGTGGCCTCGAGGCTGCAGGTTCCTCACCCGTGACCTAGAAGGAAAACTTATTGAGAGATTTGAAGACAGGACAGGGAAAGTAAGCTACTGGTTTGGTCCCCAGAAGAAGATGACTGGAGAATCTAGTAGATGGGGGGATGAATGAAAGGTGGGCAGAGAGATTGAGCGAGAAATTTCAGGAGAAACCACCCATGAGAATGACCATATCCTGTAAGCCACTAATGAGGATTTTTTGCACTAAATCTCACAGGACCAACAGGTTTCGTAAACTTGTATGCTTCTCCTACAGGTCCTTCCCCTAAGGGCAAAGCCACTGTGAATACAGAGAGCCCAGAGGATTCCAGCGAAGAGGAAATGATAGAGCCTTCCCAGGTAGGTTTGAGGGGCCAAGAGGGAAATTGCTCTGCGCCTCTGAATAATGCTATTAACTCTTGTTATTAAAGATAGAACATGTAGAATGTATAGAGAGCTGGCCTTAGAGCCAGCAAGACCCAGGTCCATTCTGCCTCTGATACACTTTGTAAGCCTGGATGTGGCAATTAACCTCTCAGTGCCCCAGATGACTCTCTAGGATTATAAAGTGCACAGAAGGTGCTGAGGCAGAGTGGTGCAAAGAGGCAGAGGACTTGGGTTCAAATCCTACCTCTGGTGCCTACTACCTACCTATATGATCTTGGGCAATTGGCTTTGCTTCCCTGGGCCTCAGTTTCCTCATCTGTAAAATGAGGGAGTTGAACTATAGGTAGCTTCTGAGGTCCCTTCCAGCCCTAGATCTGTGATTCTGTCATCTGGATTGATAGAGGAAGTTTCCTCCTTGGGAGCTCCTCTGCTAATGAAACCACAGGCACAAGTCACTGCAGGAAACCAGGGTTTACCAAGGACGTTTGTTGTCAGCAATCCTGTAGACTTGCACCATTTTAGCAGTGAGGAAACTGAAGTTCAGAAAAGTGAACTAATCAACACTATTAGTTATTTATTTATTTTTGTAGTGACGAGCGATTTCAGGGAGAGCTGTGAACTCAGTGTACCCTGACAACAAAGTAAGGTTTCTGTTTACAAGCAGCTTCGTGTGTGTGTGTGTGTGTGTGTGTGTGTGTGTGTGTGTGTGTGTGTGTGTGTGTGTGTGTCAAAATAAAGGTGGAAAAATCAAGAGCAATTAGGCTGAATCACATGTTGCTAAATGAAAAAAACAATATTGCATACTAAGACATTTATGAGCAAGGCATGCAGTTCTCAGATAGGGTGCCATAAAATTTTACAGCATTGCTGATCATCATTTGCAAAACACTTTTGTGTATTTTCTCATTTTATGCTATCAACAGCTTTGGGAGGTAGATTCTATTGTTAGCCCTATTTTACGGATGGTGATACTGTGGCCCAGCGTGTTGTGACTTGCTTAAAATCACACAGCTAAATAAGTATCTGAGATAGGATTTGCTCTGGAGCCTTCTGATTCCAAGTCTAGCCCTCTATCCATTAATAAAAGGAATACTGATAGTAACATCTTATGAAAGCATTAGCAATTAGGACCACTACATAATTCTTCAAAATGTATCCAGTATATAACATATTGTAGTCTTTTAACTTCATTATTTAATTGGAGAGGGTACATTAGGTCTTTCATTTCCACACTGTTCAACAAATTCTGTAGTATTTGAGCAAAGATTTGAATCGGTGTCTGACTCTCTTTAGGTCCAGTGGAGTTCAGTCCTATGTTACCCAGAAGTATTAAATTAACAAAAGAATGGCTTTTTTAAAAATTACTTTTTTAATTGATAAATTTTGTTTGACATTTTACTTCCCAATAATCTCCAACCTCCAATGGTTTTCTCCCTGTAAGGAAAATAAATGTTAATCAAAATTTGCTGTTAATAGTGATTGTGACTGATAATACCTGTAAATTTTCACTCATAGTTTACTGTTTCTTCACAGGAAGGAAGGAAGTATGCTGTCGGTTATGTATCCGGAGCCAACATTGGCCATTGTGTTCCCCTAAATCCATTTGTTTTTTAGTGTTGTTTTCATTGACATCATGGTAGCCATTGAGCATATTTATCTTTTGGTTCAGTTTCTTAGAATTCCTCATGTTCATTCAAACGGTTTACTGTTACTATTATTATTATTCATTCTTACAGTATATCTATATTCCTTTGCATTAATATTCCACAGTCTGTTCCTCCATCCCCCATTCAGTGGTCGTATTTGTTTCCAGCTTTTTGCTTTTTACAAATAGTGCTGCTACGAATATTTCAAAATGTATTGACCCTTTCTGTGTTGACTTCCTTGGGGCATAAGCCCAGGAGTGTGGGATTATTGAATCAGAGGTTGTGACCATTTTAGAAACTCTTCTTACATAATTCCACATTGCTTTCCAGAACAGTTGGACCAATTCCCAATTCTGCCAGGTGTGTTAATGTGCCTTTTTTTCCACAGCCCCTACAGTATCAACTATTTCTCTTCTACCTTATTTCCTCTTTTGATTCATGTGAAGTAATACCTCAGTGTTGTTTTAATTTGCATTTTGGAATATTTTTATGTGGTTGTTGATAATTTGCATGTTGTCTTTTGAAGACTATTCTTATACTTTGCAGGGGTTTTTTGTCTTTATTATTACTGTTATTTTTGATGCGGGCCTCCCTATCTTGTCCAGGCCAGAAGTGTGGTAGTCACTTAAGAACCTGATCCTACCACTGATCAGCCCAGAAGCTTTTACTGACTCCATTTCTGACCTGGGCCAGTTCTCACCTCTGTGAGCATCTTGGTGGCCCCTCTGGTCTCGAGGGTGCTGATAGATTCAGTGTAGAGCCCAGTTTGGCTTTAGCCCTACCACAGCTCAGAACTTCTGAGTTCAATAGATATACCATCCTCAGCTTATCTCAGTAGCAGAGATTACAGGCATGTACCACCACACCTGACTATTCATGTACTTTGACCTTTTATCTATTATAAACTAAGGGCTCTTAAACTTGAGTGATGGTTGGTTCCTCTGTACAGTCTGTTCAACCTAATAGTTATTTTGAGTAGGAAGACTCAACTTCCTGAGTTCAAATCTGGCCTCAGATACTTATTAGCTGTGTGACCCTGGCAAGTCTCTTAACCCTGTTTGCCTCAGTTTCCTCATCTGTACAATGCGCTGGAGAGGGAAATGGCAAACCATTCCAGTATCTTTGCCAAGAAAACCCCAAATGGGGTCACAAAGAGTCAGACACAACTGGAAAATGACTAAACAACAGAGACTGTACAAAAAGGCCCTGCCCTTCATTTAGGAAAAGTAGAGGCAGAAGCCCACTTTCATATGATGGATTTGGAGTCAGAGGTTCAGGTCCCAGCTTTGCTACTCTCTACCTTTGTCAACTTGGGCGAGTCACTCCCCTTCTCTGAGATAGGGTTTCCCAATCTTTGATATGAAGAAGTGGAACCATACCGTCTCTGAAGTCCAGCTCTGGGCCCTGTAAGTTGCTGTTCCAATGATCCTGGCACCAGGCTATGGGCAGAACGCCAAAACTGTGAATTCTGATAGTAACCTTGACTCTACGCTGATCTCTTGTGTAACATGATGTATCTTGTCAGTCTGTCCTTTCAGGTTATGCATTTCCCAGTTCATCTCTCCCTGTATCCATAAACCCTCAGCTACAGAAGGCACCTCCCAAGCAAAGACTTGCAGCGATTGCCTCTGCAGGCCCAGCTCTGCCAGTGTCTTACAAAGGAAGTCCTCAGAGTGACAGCAGTGATTCTGAGGTAGAGTGCAAGACAGAATCAGAAGAGCAGCCTCCCCAGACTGGTAAGTATAGGGTCTGTGCTGGAGGAGAGAAGACTTTGGGGGATTAACCAAGCCTGTTAGCATGAACCACCTTACCTGGAATTCCTAGCAACTGTAGCTAGGGGCAGTGTTAACTAGCAGCTTAAATATGGGCTGACTGTGCCCCCATGTTAGTGTAGGCAGGCCTGCACAGCCTATGGCCCACAGGCCGCTTGTGGCACGCCAAAGGATTTCAAGCAGCCCGTGAAAAATGTAGGGGAAAACATCCTTTGTACGTAGAGGAAATCCTTTGGTGGGCCACAGGTTGCGCAGACCTGGTGTAGGGGCTTTCATTACATTTTCTTCAGAGGTTACTCAGAAATACTCAAGTAGACATGGGAAAAGCATACTACTGTCCTAGGATCAGATGGCAGTAATCATACCTACAAGAAGTAGTTGTAAGAGGTGTGTGTGTATATGTCCATGCATGTGCACACATAACATAACATTTGCAGGGTTTAGAGTTCATCATTGCTGGTGATTATAAGACTGGTCTCTGTTGTTCTGCTTAGGCAGAATTGGCGTGTATATCATCCCTGGACTGTTTATAAGAGTTAACTTGGAGCTGTGTCTTAGATTCAGATGGCAGGCCATAATTGGTCCCATCTCTTTCATATCCTTCTGAGGGACATTTCATGTTTAGTTCATGAAATTAGAAGTGCAAGAGATGAATCCTGTCTTTCCTTTTTTCCACCCTCGTTCCAGGAAAAGTATACATATTGCTAAAGGTGCTGCTAGTTTTATCTGTTTATAGGGAAAGGACCATGTAAGAGCTGAAGAGGTTAACAGCCCTTCAGAAAACTAAACGTGAAAGGGGGCAGCTAGGTGGCACAGTGGATAGAGCACCAGCCCTGGATTCAGGAGGACCTGAGTTCAAATCCGGCCTCAGACACATAACACTTATTAGTTGTGTGACCCTGGGCAAGTCACTTAGCCCTATTGCCTAGCCAAAAAAAAAAAAAACTAGGCGTGAAAGACCAGCCATCCCAGATGTCATTAGTTTCCTAATTTAAGCACAAAACAGCAGTGAGATTCCCAGAATTTGCTCTTAAATCTTAGCCAAAGGAGACAGTCCTAGCTCCCTGCGGGATGGACACTCTTGGGGGGGAGAGGGGGTGGGAAAATTGGGGGTCCTTTTATCTTCACCAGCAGTCTCCTGAAATAAAATCTTAGAAGGGAGACATTTGTTTTAGATGCACATTCTTGTGTATTACTTAGGCACTTCTAAAGTTATGTTGAGCTTGTATACACCTCCTGAAGTCTGTGCATTTTCCTTTGTGTTACAGTTTTTAAAGGGGCAGCATGACATAGTGGGTAGGGAGCTGACCTTGAAGCCAGGAAAATCTGGGTTCAATCCCTGGGTCTAACACATATTAGCTCTATGACCTTAGATAAGACTTCATAGTGTCCTGAGCGACTCTCTAAGACTGTTAAGTTGCAGGAAAGGTACCATCTTAAAATGATGGAAGGAGCTCCCTCACCTGAGAGTTTGCTATAAAATTACCTAGGTCCGTACCCATGAAATTACAGATCCGATCTTTATCCCTATCAGAATGTTTATCATCAGTCCACAAGCATTTGTTAAGCACTGCTCTTTGCCAGGCACCATTGCTGGGGATACAAATACAAAGAATGAAACAGTCTCTCCTCACAGGGAACTTACCTCTTTTATTTATCTATCTATTTGTCTGTTTAATTATTTTTGACATTCATTTTTTAAACTTTGGAATTCCAAATTCTCTCCCTCCCTCATAGCGCTCTCCTATCCATTGAGAATGCAAGCAATATGATATCAATTATGCCTGTGAAATCATGTAAAATATATTTCCATATTAGCTATGCTGCCCCCAAAAAATAAATAAAAAGCAAGAAACATAAAGTGAGAAAAAGTATGCTTCAGTCTGCACTCCGTTTATCAGTTCTTTCTCTGGAGGGGGACAGCGTTTTTCATCACGGGTCCTTTGCAATTGTTTTGGATCACTGTATTGATCAGAGGAGCTAAGTCTTTCACAATTGATCAGTCATCCTTACAATATTGCTATTACTGCGTACAGTGTTCTCCTGGTTCTGCTAACTTCACTTTGTATCAGTTCATATAAATCTCCCCAATTTTTTTTAAACCATTCTACTCCTCATTTCTTACAGCACAATAGTGTTCCATCACAATCATATACCACCACTTATTCAGCTGTTCCCCAGTTGATGGGCACCCCTCAATATCTAATTCTTTGCCACCACAAAAAGAGTTGCTATGAATATTTTTGTACATCTAGATCCTTTTCCCTCCAGAATGGACTAGCTCACAACTCTACCAACAGTGCGTTAGTGTCTCTGTTTTTCCACATCTCCTCTAGCATTTATCGTTTTCCTTTTCTATCATGTTAGCCAATCTTAAAGGTGTGATATGGTACCTCAGAGTTGTTTTAATTTGCATTTCTCTAATCAGTAGTCATTTAGAGCATTTTTTCATTTGACTACAGATAGCTTTGATTTCTTCTTATGAAAACTGCCTGTTCATTTTCTTTGATCACTTATTAATTGCAGAATGTCTCCGATTTTTATATAAATTTGACTCAGTTCCCTATATATTTGAGGAATGAGGCCTTTATCAGAGAAATTTGATGTAAATTTTTTTTCCCAGTTTCCTACCATCTTTCTAATTTTAACTGCATTGGTTTTGTTTGTGCAAAACTTTTTTAATTTCATGTAATCAAAATTATCTGTTTTATTTCCTATAATCCTCTGTATCTCTTGTCTGGTCTTAAACTCTTCCCTTATCCATAGATCTGACAAGTAAAATTTTCCATGCTCTGTTAATTTACTTTTGATTTATCACCCTCTTTAGAGCTAACTGGTTTACCCATTCTGACCTTATTTTGGTATATAGTGGGAGCTGTTGGTCTGTACCTTGTTTCTGCCAAACTGATTTTCAGTTTTCCTAGCAATTTTTGTACAGTGGTGAATTCTTGCCCCAAAAGGTTGGATCTTGGGGTTTATCAAACACTAGATTACAATAGTCATTTACTACTGAGTATCATGTGCCTAATCTATTCCATTGATCCACTGCTGTCTTAGTCAGTACCAGATTGTTGTGATGATTACCACTTTGTAATATAGTTCGCAGTCTGGCTTTGTTCGGCCACCTTCCTTCACACTTGTTTTTTCTCTGGTTCCCTTGACATTCTTGACATTTTGTTCTTCCAGATGAATTTTTTTTCCAGCTTTACAAAATAAATTTTCGGTGCTCTGGTATGGCACTGAATAAGTAAATTAATTTAGATAGGATTGTCGTTTTTATTTTATTGGCTCCGACTCATGAGCAATTACTATTTCTCCGCTTGTTTAGATATGTCTTTATTTGCGTGAAAAGTATTTTGTAATTGTGTTTATTTAGTCCCTGGGTTTGTCTTGGCAGGTAGACTCCTAAGTATTTTCTAATATCTGCAGTTATTTCAAATGGAATTTCTCTTTCTAACGCTTTCTGCTAAGTTCTGTTGGTAATATATTGAAATGCTGCTGATTTATGTAAGTTATTTTAGAACCTACAACTTTACTAAAGTTGTTAATTGTTGAAGCTAGTTTTTTGCTTGATTCTTTAGGTTTCTCTAAGTACACTATCTTATCATCTGCATTTTGTTTACTCGTTGCCTGCTTTTATTCCTTCAGTTTCTTTTTCTTATCCTGTTGCTGTAGCTAGCATTTCTGATACAATATTAAAGAATTCTGGTGAGTTTCCTGAGGCTTGATTGGATATTATGTGTGACAGTTGAAGGCCAAACATAAACTGTTTTATTCCAGAGTCCATGACACCATTTTTTTTTTCCTGATCTCCAGGGAAAAAATTGAAGACCTCAGTCTCCAGGCATCAGTCGATTGGAAAGGGGTTCAAGTCAGGCGCAGTCGATTGTAAACCTGCCTCACCCAAACATGGGATCAGCTGTCAGAGTCCCGTAAAGTCTATGGATCCTTCCAACCTCCCTTCTCTAATTCGGCTACAGATCTCAAGTGCTGATGAGAACTCAGAGCTTAACAATGCATCTCTCAACTCCAAGGCCTCTGGAATAAGAATGCTCAGTGACTTGCTGAAGCTAGAAAAGAAGAATAAAAGTACTGAATCCTCAAAGTCAGGCAAGGGGAGCAAGAAATCAAAATCAAAACGAAAACTGACAGAAGACAGCCCTGTTGCTAAAGCCCCCAAGAGCAAGAAGAAGAAGTTGATGAGTGAGGTCCCTAAGGAAGGGGAGACTTTGCAAGAAAAAACCATTGGGACTACCAAGGTGGGGAAAAAAGAGAAAGCAAGTGGTGATGCTAAAGAAAAGAAGCCAAAGGGGGTTCATAGCTCCAAGAAGAACAAAGAGAAGCCACAAGGAAACATTACAGTCACAGTGGGAGAAAGTGGAAAAACGCTAGGCCCCAAGACCAAAAAAGAGAAGAAGCAAAAGAAGAAATCTGACAAGAGTAAGTGCCTGATATTCAGCATCTAAAATCTATCTTTCAGGACCCTGTGAGAACATGGAGCCTCGTGTTCCCTGTCGAGAGTCAGAGAAGTCCCCAGACTTCTCAGGGGGAAGCCACTGATGGTGTTCTTTCAGTAGCAAAAAGATGGTGTCCAAATGGTGGGCGCTCCCAAGGACTGGCAGCAGTGACATCGCTTACGTCCTTGCTGCCAGACTGCCCTTTCCCATTTCTTATAGTAGAGCGTGGCTGAGGTTGTGTCCACTTGTTCCGTACAACTCTTGTAAAAATAGTCTGCAGACTTCCATGTGATCCATGTGATCTTTGAACTTCGCTGATTTGAGGGGAGGTTAGGAGGAGGGGGTCTGTTTCTGTCAGTTTTCAGTCAGACCTACACCGGTGCAGGTTTTCAGGACTGGAGGGGACCTTTCATGCCATAGAGTCCAGCCATACTGTTTTCCTGACCTAGAGAGGGGATGTGCCTTGACCAAAGTTATGCACATCAGGTCTCTCACGTCTTAGTCCAGTGTCTCTTTCTACTACACAACTGTGGAAGCCTTCTCCTGCTTCTTCTAGCTCTAGTCTCTAGGTGACTGAGTAGCCACAGAATGTGAAAATGTATGTGTGGATTCCACATGAAATCCCAAAGCTACCTCACCCTTCTGGCTCAAATTTTTACCTTGTTCTTGAAATCTCTGACATCCCAGGTTCCCTCTTGCTTTCTCATGCCCCAACCCTGTAAGTAACAGGGACAGTTCTAATAGCCATTATTTATAGGAGTCATTCCTCTTCTCCTACTTCTAGAGAAAAAGAGCAAGGACAAAAAGGATAAGAAGAAGAAAAAGCAGTCCATTTCCAAAAATCCTGACCCTGCCTCAGTATCCCTCAAGAAAGAGAAGAAAAAGGTAAGCTGTGGTATTGAGCAATATAATTATGCATAAGTGGGTATAACATCCATTTTTTTTAATTGAAATAGTATCATAGAAACCATGAAACTCACCACCAAGATTCACCCTTGTTAATTTACAGAAAGGGGTATTAAAGTAATTTAGGTGGAGTGGTTTGACTAAGGTCATCACACAGATAGTAAATAAGAGAATTAGGATGTGAACCAGTTTTACCCAGACTCCAGCTCTGTTCACACTACCCCACACTGTCCTCTCACTCCATTCACATTCCACATTCATTTTTTAGCTCTGTTAGTGGGAAAATACAGGTGTGGTGTTTGGCTTTACTCAGCTAGTAATTATAGGTGGCATTTCTTTACACCTATTATCTCATTGAGCTCTTGCAATACCCCTGTGAGATCCTTGGCACAATATCATTATCCCTATTTTAATGTTATATCTTTTTGGACTAGACCTATGATTCTATTGGTTTAGGGAATTCCCAAGGAGGAAACTCCTTCCAATACTGCTGTTATTTTGATGATAACAATAGCACGCGCGCGCGCACACACACACACATACACACACACACACACAGAGTATTCTGAGGTTTAACATGGCCTTTCTTTATGCTAATCCTATGATATATAGCGAGTACTGGCAGTAGTGTCGCCATTTCACAGATTAGTAAACAAGCCCAGAGAGAGGGAAGAATGACTTGTCTCAGGTCACACCTACAGTCAGTGTTAGCAGCAGGGCTCAGATATAGGTCTCCTGGCCTTCCACTATACCAGGGTTTCTTAACTTAATTTTTGTCCTAGATCTCTTTGGCAATCTGATGACACTTATGGGCCCCTTCTCTCAATGATGCTTTTAAATGCACAACATTGAGGATTACAAAAAAAAAACCCAATTATACTGAATAGTTTTCAGAATAATAAATAAATTCACAGGCTCCAGGTTTAAGAACCTTTATACCATATCATGTTTCTCCCCATTTTATAGATAAGAAAGATATAATTCCTTGAGATAAAATAATTTATTCAAAGCCTTATAGCTGGTAAGGGATAGCACCAATATTTGAACCCAAATTCAGGGACTCTTTCACAAGATCATGGAGCCTGGGTTGATGAGTCCAAACCTTCTGGTATGAATTCTGTTTTAGCCAGTTGTTGAAGATTATCATGTGTTTGCTTCCACCATTAGTACCAGAAGGAAGTAAATAGTGTATAAGCTCTTTGAAAGCAGGGACTGTCTCATTTTAACTCTTGTTAAAGCCAGGAAGATTAGGTTCACATCTCATCTCTGATACACACTGCTTGTGTGATCCTCAATATCCCCAAGGGTGGTAGAGTCATTGTTTGATCATTTCAGTTGTGTCTAACTCTTCATGACCCCATTTGGGGTTTTCTTGGCAAAGATACTGGAGTGGTTTGCCATTTCCTTCTCCAGCTCATTTGACAGATGAGGAAATTAAGGCAAATAGGGTTGCACAGCTAGTAAATGTCTTGAGGCAAGATTTGAACTCAGGAAGCTGAGCATTCCTGACTTCAGGCCCAGTACTCTATCCACCGTACCACCTAGCTACCATATTATGGTAGAGCCATATTAAAATGTAATTGGGAAATATTTAACAGAATTAATAAAAATGCCATAGAACACAGGTGATGTTAATAGGTAGTTTTCTAAGTCAGTCTGTGGCCAGCAAGCATCCTTATGTTCAGTGTAGTGGCCCCTGTTTCTGTATGAGTTTGATACCATTGCTCTAGGGAACTCTATAAGATTGTAAAGATTTAGAGAAGGTGCCAGCCTAAATTGGCAGTAGGAGTTTCCTCATCTGGGAGTGCTCTGCATCAATGAAAAAGCAGGTCCAGTCCCCATCCTGGCACCCAGCACAGTACCTTGTACCTAGTAAGTGTTCAGTAAGCACTTGTTGTGTTAAATTGACCCTCATTCATTCCTTCTCGGCTCCTGGTTCTTTTCTGAGGGTCCTGAATTTGTACTAGCAGTGCACATATGGTAGGCAGCAGGTTGTAGCTGACAGCAGCCAGAAAAGACTGAGGACCCAAGGCAGAGAAAAACAAGGATGTTAACCACATCCTCCAAAGACGTGAAGTTCTTCAAGAAGGCCCGATGGAGGGCTTGTATGTCTGCCCGCCTGGGTCTGTTGGGTCCCGATTCTCTCTCCAGCACTTGTTTCATCCACATTAGAAAGCACTGTCAGCGTCACCTAGATTTGATAGAAAACCTGCCCCCCGGCCTTTATGACTTTTGTACATTTCTCTGTTTTTTTTTCCTCTGCAGAAAAAGAAAGTTAAACAAATAGATTGAGAGGCATTAAGCAGCAGGTAATAAACGGTCTTCCTGTCTTGTGTACTCTGGGTGGGATAACCCTATGTGGACATACTTGTGGCTCATTTCCCCAAGCATTGGGCCTCACTGAGTAGAGAGTAGCTTTTTCTCTGCCCTCCTCAAAAAATTCTGCTTCTCAGGTTGTGATCCTGGATGCACAGCCCCCTTGAGCCTTTGGAGTGTCCTAGAAAGACGCCCTGCAGAGGTCCTGAGCTCTGGCCAACAGCAGAGTGGGCCTACAAGTTTACTCTGCTTTCCTGTGTGTCTAAACATTAAACCCACTGTTTACCCCCAAATCAGTGCATTCTGATACATCACATGTGAGGAGCAACTTGCGGGTTACTTCCTCTGGGGTCTCCTTGACCTTTTTTATTTATCACTCGTAGTTGGTGGGAGTTCTGTTCTGCCTTCTTTGCTTTGCATCACATCGTCAAGGTCTTGATTTCTTTATGAATCTAAGCTTATTGTCATATTCCATTATATTAACTTACCACAACTCATACCATAATTTGTTTAGCTGTTGCTCACTTGTTTCCAGCTTTTTTTTCTTATTGATAACTCAGGATATGGTCCCAGTAGTGGGAATATTGGGTCAAAGGATAGGATCATCTTTGTAGCCTTTGTAGTTTGTTGCCAGAGCCATTTCCAGAAAGGTTTTCGTAATTTGCTGTTACCAGCAAACGTGACCTTAAGCTGTTTTTCCACAGCCATGCCAACACTGAGATTTTTTAAATTAATTGTGCCAGTTAGTGTTAGACAGGTGCTGCATAGTACCTCAAAGTTGCTTTAATTCACATTTCTTTGATTTATTTTTACATGTTCTCCAAATATGTATTTACCATTTGTATTTCCTCTTTTGTACATTGTCCACAATTTTGGGGCTATTTGCCCATTAGAGATGAGGTGTTTGTTTTTCTCTCAGATAATAGGGAAAAGCAGACCATTCGAGGCTGTTGCTCTGATTTCCACTGGACTTGATAATGTCCTTTTCATTTGCAGCAAGTATCCTTTTAGCCATTTGGGTCCTTGCTCTTGCTTTCTGGTGGGTTGTTTTTCCCTATAACAACAAAGACTACCTTATGGATAAGGGTTGGGAAAGGCAAGGGGAGAGGTCCAGGTCAGGGTTTGTGGATATGGATTTAAAGATAAGGAATAGAAACAGAAAATTAGTGAAGCTGCTCCACCTCCACCCCCATTTTTTATAGTCACAGTGGGATAAGCTCATTCTTTTCCTCTGTTTTGTTTTGTTTTTAAGAATACAAAAGCCAGAAAGTCTTATGTGTTTTCTTTCCTCTAGGATTTCTCTAGCCAAGTCTTGAATGTCGATGTCAACCTCCCACTTGGGGGAAAAAAAACCCAACCAAATCCCAGCATGACCCGTGAGCCAGTGGATCCAGCAGGAGCGCACTAGGGCACCGAGAGAGCGCACTGCACTCAAATGTGTCCCTAATGAATTGAGTGATCTCCATAGAGATTATACCCAATATTTATATATGTATGTATATGTATGTATATATATATATATGTACAGTATTTTTTTAAAAGAGAGACTCTCCCTTTCTCCCACTGACATTCCTTTGGTACTCCTTGGCTGCAGAGCCTTTCCTTCCAAACTTTGCCTAGAAGACCTGGGGAATGCCACGGCTGCCCCTGTGGAGACAGAGCTCATCCTCATGGAATCTTGGTCTCAAGCAGGTGGCTGCACTTGAGTGGCTTTCCTGTGTCTTAACTTTTTATCTAACGTGTTTATACAGAACTCTGCAAATAAAAGATTGGTGTGGAAGAGTCCCTGACTGCTGTGTGTGGGTTGGGGAGGAGGGGAAGGGTCCTGGCCCAGACTGGTTATTGTAATTGGTGGGAGGACCTGTTAAATGCACTAAGGTAGTGGACAAAAGCAGGCATATCCCAGCCAGAAGAAAGGAGTGCTCCCATTTGAGGGAGCACTGTCTTTTTTTTTTTTTTTGGCACAAGATGATGACAATGGCCAATATTTACATAGATCTTTAAAGCCTGAAAAGCACTTTACATAAATTTATCTCAACTGAGTTTCACAACCCCTTGAAGCAGGTACCATAAGGGAGGTCTGATGATTTGCCTGCAGCCACTGAGTTTGAATCCAGTTCTTCCTGATTCTATGCCCACCACTGTACACCATACCATGTTGCCTTTCGGCAGTTCACATAAGAAACAATTGATTCTGTCTGTGACCTCAAAGTGAATATGAAAAATCCCTGATGGAAACCTAGTTGCAGAGCAGAAGAGGTGATAATCTTCGCATTCGAGCCCGCAGACCTCATTGAGTAGGTCCAGTGCTGGGGACCCTCTTTTGAGGAAGGATGTTGGCAAGAGAGCAACCAGACTAGGAAGGAGATTAGAGCCCACGTAATGAAAATGAATTAAAGAAACATGGGAGTGTTTAACCCAAAAGGGAAGACTTAAGGCAAAGCTTCACAGCTGTCATTAGAGGATCGCACGGCTTTTCTTTTATCTTCAAGAGGAGCTAGACTTGTTTTGTTCAGCCTTAGAGGAGAGAACAGGGACCAGTGGGAAAACATTCCAGTGATGCAGGTTTATTTTTTACTTTAGGAGGGAAAGTTAGTGTAGAGTTGAAGTTGTTCAAAAGCTCATTGAGCTGCCTTGAGAGAAAGGGAACTCCCCATTGCTGTCCATCCATTCTGGGGGGTATTACAGAGGAGATTCCTGCTGAGGGATTCTTTGGGCTGGGTGCTCTCCCAAGCCTGAATTTAATGAGACCCTGTAGTATGCATACTAAAAACATCTGGTGTTTTATTTCCTTGTTCTTAGGACTGGGGGGATTGAAGCAAGCTGTGGTCTTTCCTTGCATGTGAGGGAGACAGGCTTGTTTTTGTCTTGTCAGAAGGAAACTGAGGCCCACAGAGGGAAGTGACCTGGCCAGTCACGTAGCTAATGAATTGGGGAGCCCAGACTAAGAACCCAGGTTTCTCAGTTCCACTGTGGAAAGAATCGAGCACTTGAATTTGTCGTCAGCCTCTTTTATCAGTGTCCAGAAATGGAGGCTCTGTATTCCCTATCAATTGCCTTATCGTGGGGATTAATTTCACCAAAGTGATGGGATTCATCCCCCAAATCAAAACAAATTTCTCCATTTTCTGGGTCTATCAGTAGGCACCCATAAGTGGCTGCTTTATGCTGGGTGAGGAGGATACAAAGAGAAGCTTCTTATCTAGCAAGTAGAGACATTGTGTACATATGTAAAATAGATGCAAGATAATTTAGGAAAGGCGGTGGCACTAAAATGGAAGGAGAGGAGACGGGAAGACTTCATATACAAGACGATGCTTGAGTTGAGTCCAGTTTAAATCCAGGGATTCTAAAAGGTCTCCACCTAAGGACTAAGTGTGTTTGTAACAGGTTTTGTTTTTCTTGTTTTCTAAGTTGGGGATAACAAGTGAGGAGGAAAGTAATGTGGACCTGAAAATAAAATTGAATTAGGGGAAAAAATAATCCCAACTTTGACATTATCTGTGTGACCTTGGGCAAGACATAACCCCTGAGCCTCAGTTTCCTCATCTGTAAGAAAGGGATAATATTCATGGTACCTACTTTTACCAAATTTATTGCAAGGATCAAATTAAGTAATAAGGTAATCACATGGCAAAGTTTGAAGGGCAAAAAAAAAAACCTTTTTATTACACATATTTCCTTCCATAAGAAAAAGAAAGCTTAACTAGGAACCAAGAGACTAGATTCCTTCTCTACCACTTCCCTAATTATCTCTGTGGCCATGAGCTAGGTACCTGGACCTCAATCTCCATTTGTAAGATAGGTATTGGACTAGAGCCAGGGGTTCTTAATAACAACCATAATAGCTAGCATTTATATAGTACTTTAAAGTTGGCAAAGCGCTTTACAAATATTCCCATTTAATCCTCACAGCCACCCTGGGAGGTAGATGCTATTATTATCCCCATTTTGCAGATAAGGAAACTGAGGCAGGCAGCCGTGAAGTGAGTTACCCAAGGTCACTTAGACACTCATAAGAGTGGCTGATTTCACCTTTGCAACATCTCTCAAATACACCTCCTTCTGTCCCCTGACACTGCCACCACCCTCATGCAAGTCCCTGTCACCTCATGCCTGGACTATTGCAATAGTTTGCTGGTGGGTCTGCCTCCAGTCCGTCCCCCGTTCGGCCACTAAAATGACTTCACTAAAGGTCAGATCCCACCCTAGCTCCCTATTCAGTAAACTCCAGTAGCTCCTATGGCCTCCAAGGTCAAATAAAAAATCCTCTGCCCAACATTCAAAGCCCTTTGTAACCAAGCCCCCTCCTTCCTTTCCTGCTGCCATTCATACCTTACCTCCCAGCTTGTAATTTTGGATCCAGTGACCCTGGCCTCTTTGCTGTTCCTCAAACAAGACACGCCATCTCCTGACTGGGCATTTTCTTTAGCTGTCCCCCATGCCTGGAATGCTCTCGCTCTTCTGCTCTGACTACTGACCTCCCAGGCTTCAAGTCCCAACTAAAAACCCACCTTCTCCAGGAAGTCTTACCCAAACCCTCTTAATTCCAGTGTTTCCTTATGTTCATCTTTTCACATTTATCCTGTATATAGCTTGTTTATGTTTGCTTGCATGTTGTCTCTCCCATTAGACTGGGAGCTCCTTGAGGGCAGGTTCTGTCTTTTGCCTCTTTGCATCCTTAGTTCTCAGCACAGTCCCTGGCACATAGTAGGTGCTTAATAATTGTTTGCTAGCTTTTCCAGGTCATGGATCTCTCTGACAGGCTGGTGAAGATTTAGGGACACCCTTTCAGGGTATTTTGTTTTATTTTTTTATAATTTATAAAATAAAATACATAAGACTACAAAGGGAACTAATTATATTGAAATAATTATAAAAATAGATTAGAAAGCAAGTTCATGGACTCCCATCTCCCAGGTTAAGAGCCCTTGAACTAGGCAGTTTCTAAGTCCCCTTCAGTGTTTTAGAGTGAATCGAAGAGAAACATGACACTATTTCCGTTTCCTACCTTATTTTAATGTGAAACTTCTGTTTCTTACAAGCAGATGAGATAGCAAATGAAAATACCTTTCTTACAAGGGTGAAGGAGATGCATAAGCTAGACAGTAATACTCAAGAAAAAGGAAAGAAATTTGCCCACACGTCCGCCCCCTTCCCCACCTTTCCCCAGTTAATGTGATTAAGAAGCGTGGTGTTGCCAGGCACTGCTACAGAGAAACAGGAATAGGTTGTGGAAGGAAGAAGGGAGGGCCTTGGGCAGGAGAAGGGAAGTTGATCTGTTTGACTTGATGACATCTCCCCTGAAACCCAAAATGTAGATTATTTGGTACCTGCTCTGGAGGGCGGGGATGGGGGGAGAGGGGGATTCACTTCCCCGTCATGGGTCAAGGGAGCAGGTCGATTTGTCCTGAACTCTTGTTCGTAGGCAGGTGGTTCAATCTTGAGTATCAAGTTGAGGATCTAACCTGGGCCCCAGAGAAAGTGGGATTTGGGGTTTCTGGCTGAGTGGGTCAGGGGAAGAAGACAAGGAAGGGATGGACAGATGGATGGATCCTGGAGTTGGGTAAACAGATCAGCATTCTAGTGGTAGCCACACACTTTGCAGGTCTGGGACTGTTTGATTAGCCCTTGCAGTTCTTATTTCTCTTAGATCATTGCTGAGGGAGAGAAAGAGAGGTGAAAGGTTAAGGCCTCACAACTCAGGAGCCTTGCATCCACCCTATCCAGGAAAGCCCCACCTTCTCCCCTCCCCACCCCTCTTGAGTGTCCTCCACTTTCTTCCCCTCCTGATCAGTTTGGTTGGTTGGGGTTAGGGACAACCTTGCAGGAGTCTGAGCTGCCTTGGTCCCCTAACCTACCTGCTTAGGAAGACCCAGTCCAGAAGAAATCAGCTCTTCAGTATCCAGGGGACCTGAAAGTGGAGCAAGCAACTTGTTCCCTACTGACCCAGCATGGGACTGGACCTTTACCCTACCCTAAAGGAGGTCAGGGGAGCCCAGGGGATAAAAAAGATGCTTCAACCTGGGACGGTTCCATACCTGTGCATCACGACTGGGCACGGTAATGAGTGCTGGGGTTGGATGGACAGGTGAACAAGAGAGTGAGTGAGTGTGTGTGTGAATTAAAAGATTACTATGCATCAGGGTTTCTGGAAAGACAAGACTGACCATGCCATGGTGGTTAAGAGGACCTCCTACCCCCATGCTATATGCTTACCATGGCAGTCATGGCGATCACGGCTCTTGGTGTGGGGGACCTCGGTGCCATTGGCGTAGACACACCAGCAAAAGCCAGTGCTGCCATGGCACTGAAGGGGCTCATAGTTGCCATTCTCGTCGCACTTGGGGCAGAACTTGCCCGGGTGGACGGGAGGAACACAGCTGGCCTCAAGCTGGCACTTGGTCAGAACTGAAGCAATAGGTTTGGGAGACAGATGGTGAGCTGGCTCAAGTGCCCGTACGGGGCCCCTGCCTCAAGTTCTACAGCTTCTCACCAGGGCCAGGTGACGCATGCACCAAGCAGAACCCGGATTATGATTGGCCTAGAACCTTCCATACCAGGATCTAATTGGCATCTATTACATGGACAAGGAAATAGGCTGAGAGCAGCCCAGTGACTATAGCATGAGTAGGTTGAGTGGTGGAATTCTGAACCCTAACTCTTTCTCTGAAAATAATAGGATTGTAGACCTGAAAGGGACCCCAAAGTAATCCAGTCTGATCATCTCCACAAAATGGTCCATACACATATCTAAGGTATACTTGATGCAAATCTGAATAGAGAAGATTCATGTGATTCTCCAGAGCAGACTATATCTTCAGCAACAGCTGGCAACAAGCAGCTGAGCAAAGCAAGGACTCTAAGAGCCCACCACTTCTATGCCAGTTTATTCACCAGAGCATAAAGCGTCCTTATAGGCTCACGTCCAGAAAAAGGTGCCGGTGTTTGAAGATCGTTCAATGACTACATGCATCAAGTGAAACATAAAATAGGGAGACACATACGCAAGTGACTAAAGACCCACGTACCTACTTTCTCATCTCTGGGTAACATTTTGAGACTCAACTATGTCCATAACAGTGATATCCTTGATGGAGAGTTGTGATATGAAAAAAGAATTAGACTCTGCTTTACCTCCAAAGGACATAAGAGTAAAGACAGAAGTTGCTAAGAGACAAGTATTGGAAAAACTACCAATTATCTTTCCAAAAGTGAAATGGATTGTCTGGTAATAGTAGGTTCCCCCATACTAGAGATCTTCAAGAAAAGAACAGATGATCGTTTGGGGGAAAATTTGTAGAGGGCCTTCTTATACTGTACAGGGCTTCCAAGGTCCCCTCCAACTCTCTGATTCCTGTGATAGTCCAATTTCTTCATTTTATAGACCTCTTACTTCCCAAAGTCATGATGGTAAATAAGCCTGTTGTACAGAACAGAACCTGAGACCCAGAAAGCAAAAGGCCATAGAAGAACAGGCCTGGCAGTAGACTGTCTTGCTTTTCTTCGTATCCCCAGATTACAGCATAGGACCTTGAACATAGTAGGCATTTAATAAACAAAGACTAAGTTCAATTAAACAGACCCAATGCTAGCCATGTAATAGAGCCCTACGTGTGGAATCAGAAGGCCTCCATTCTTTTGGGTGTAAAAAGGATGGGAAATTACTCTAGGACTAAAAATAGTGAGTTCCTCTTCACTGGAGATCTTTTAAGAGAAGACCAGATGACCATTTGTCAAGGCTGTTGTAAAAGAAATTCCTCCTCAGATATAGATCAGACTTTTGAGACCCCTTCCAACTCCAAAATTCTAAGGCCTGAATTGGAGCGACAGCAACGCTTAGACCCCCTACTACCTCACGGAATGGCGAGCAAAGTGGTCTCTAAATTACCAAGTGTTTCACACACATGAGCCAGGAAGGTTGAAGAATGCTAGAATTGTAAGCATGGAATTGTGGGAAAAGCTCAAGTCAACTGAACAATTAACAGGTTGGTGGAAATACCCAGGATCTCTTCCCACCCATCCCCAGCTATATCATAAGGAAAACCCCCTTTACCTCTCAGTTCTCCCACTATCTTAATACCTGAGCCCATAGACTGGGAAGAATTCACTTGTTAAATGTGTGTATTGGGGATTGGGGGGGTGGGGAAGGGAATGGGGTGTATGTGCAGTTCTAGCTGGGGGAGAAGCTCCTAGAGGTTCCCTCAACCTCCTTCCCTAATACCTTTCTGAGAAGGCTCGATCTTTTCTTCAAACTTCTCTTCATTGGGCTTCTTGCTCATCTCAAACAGAAGCCACTGGTGCATCCAGTTCTCAAAATTCTGGGATGTGGAGAGAGAGAGAAAACCACCTTTCAGCTCCACTCAAAAGATTCAAAAGCCCCTTTATATCATGCAGTCCTACCTCAAGGGGACAGTGAAGAGGAAGGTAGAGAGGCTGGAATTGGAGGTGGGAGATGGGGCAGAGATTTGATCAGAGGACAGGGAAATCATTTCTTCTGAGAGATAGAAAGAAATCCTCTATGGTCTGATTTAGCCCTATCTAAAGCCAAATTTCTCCCCAGATACCTTCCCCCCACCCACCCACCCCTGACTGTAGTCCTGAAATGGCAGGATAAGGGATTCCTGACCTTCCAGTTCTTGCTTTCCATGTTTTTCTTGAGTTGTTTCATGTTCTCCTGAAAGCTCTTGGTCAGCTCAGGGAAAGACCTTCTGGGGTCAGATTGCTACAAAAAGCCAGGAAATCAGAGGGAAGGTTAATAAAAGGTCAGAGGGGACAGGGTCCCTCCTCTTTTCATCATTTCATGCCTAGACTATTGAAATAGCCTTCTGGTTAGTCTCCCTGCCTCAAGTCTTTCTCCACTCCAGTTCATCCTCCACTCAACTGCCAAAGTGATCTTCCAAAAGTGAAGATCTGACCATGTCACTCCCCTACTCAATAAACTCCCTGGCTCCCTATTACTTCCAAGATCAAATACAAAATCCTGTGGCTTGTAAAGCCCTTTACACCTGACCCCTTCCTACCTCTTCAGTCTTTTTGGACTTTACTCTCCCACAAGTATCCTCGCCTTCTTGCTATTCCTTAAGCACGATACTCTCATCTCCTGATTCCATGAATTTTCATTAGCTTGGAACTCTCTTCCTCTGAACCTTCACCTCTTGGCTTTCCGAGCTTCCTTCAAGACTCGGCTAAAATCCTACCTACAGGAAGGTTTTCAAAGTCCCCCTTAATACTAATATCTTCCTTTTGTGATTATCTTCCAATTTATACTATATGTGTCTTATTTGTATATAGTTTGCATTCCCCATTAGACTATACATTTCTTGAGGGCAGGGACTGTTTTTGCTTTTCTACGTATCCCTAGCACTTAGCACAGTGCCTGCCATATAGCAGGCACTTAAATTCTTATTCACCTGACTTCTTTCCTCCAGTGTTGGAAGACCTGATCCATACTGAAGTAAAGCATAAACCCTTGATACCCTGCTTCTCCTAAGTGATCCACAACAGAGGAGTGAGTGATGGAATCTAGGGATGAGAAAGTCCGTCCTCTTAGGGAGGAGTGGAGCTAGGCCCCCAGCCTGGGTGCTATGCCTTCGTAGGTGGGAGTGAAAGATGGGCTGCTAATGGGGTCTCCTACCAGTAACAGGTACTTCACTTGGTCCTCGGTATTATTTCCAATCTTGGTCAAGTCCTGTAATAGAAAAGGAAGAGTAATGAGTCTAGCAATAAGGAGGAACTGAGAAACTGCCTGGAGACTGCTCC
Organism: Phascolarctos cinereus; assembly: GCF_003287225.1. Classification (NCBI taxonomy): domain Eukaryota; kingdom Metazoa; phylum Chordata; class Mammalia; order Diprotodontia; family Phascolarctidae; genus Phascolarctos; species Phascolarctos cinereus. The sequence continues at coordinate 382,972,171 of NW_027555625.1, forward strand.
GACCCTTGGGGGTCTGCCAAAAGTTGGAAGGAGAAACAGTAGCCACCCCCTCCTCACCACCAAAGACAATGGAGCCTGTTAAATGTCCTTTGAGACAGTCCTCTCCCTTAGGTGCTAGGTCTCCTTGGACCCTCCTCCCACCCCCACTCAGGTATTCCCACAATAACCAAATAGTATTTGTAACCTCCCTAACTCTTTCCCCATCCCAGCCCCCAAATCATTGTTAACCCAGCCTTTTTACCATCAATTCATCTGATCAAATATTTCCTCCAAGGGGAGGTGGTGAGGGTAGGAGACAGTGAGAGCAATGTGAGGGCCTTACCATAGATGGGAGGGTCTCGGGCTCCAGTTCCCTCATGAGCAGGGGTGCAGCCATTCGGAGTTTGCTCATTGGGATGGAAGCTGCAAGAGGAAGAGAGACTTGAGTCGTAGGAAGGGGCTCCAAGTCCAAGATCAGGTCAAGAGAGATGGAGTTTGGCAGTCCCAGAAAATACTCAGGCCCCAATCTCATATGAGGGCACTTTTCCTTGTTCATGACTTTGCACTCATTTCCCTAAGTCAGGGGTGGGGATTTGTTCTGTGAAGTTTGGATTCAGTCAAAGGGTTGCACTTGAGGACCTAGATGGCCACATGTGGCTTTGAGGCCAAAGGTTCCCCACCCCTGACCTAAGCCAGAGGAAAGGGAAGGAGGAAAAGCAGACTCACGCTTAGGGAGCTTCATCTTCAGGGACTCCAGCTGTAGATTTTGAGAAGTGACAGTAAGCTTGTCCAACCTCCCCTGCTGCTGGTACACAAAGTAGATGGTCGCACCTTGGCCAGCAATGAGCAAGGCCATCAGCACAGAGAAGCCAGTGTAAAAGGCTCCCTGGTTACAGGACCTGCTAGGATAGAAAGGATGCTTAGAGAGGTGGAAGGGATCGGGAAAGAGGTCATGTACAAGACTGGAGCCCTGAATTCGGGAATCTGGACACCTGGATGCAAGCCCTGTCACCTCTAGGCTTCAGTTTCATCCTCTGCAGTATGACAAGGTGACCTCAAAGGCCCTTTCTCATCCAGACATGTTGTGATTATCTGATCTTAAGGTCCTAGAATATGGATGGACCATTCTCTTCTCTGTCACTTGGCTAGGTGAAGAAAGGCTCAATCCTATGCTACAGAGTGAGAAGAGAGGAGGGGGCAAGGCAGAGTACAGAAATGAAAGGGAAAATTCCAGCCTCTTCAAAGGAGAAGGTAGAAGTATCCAAGTTAATGCGAAAAGGGAAGGAAATGGAGAAGGGGGGGGGCTAGAAAAGAGCCTGTGATATTTGGAAAGGAGAAGTATGGGGAGGGGGAGACAGCTCCATGAGGAACTGAAATCCTCATGGGAGGGGGAAGGAGAAGCTTCTCATAAATGTATAGTCCTGGGAAGTGGACTAGCAACCAATCAATAAACATTAAGCACCTACTATGTGCTGGGCACTGTGTGAAGTGTTGGGCATACAAAAAGAGGCAAAAAATAGTTCCTGCTTTCAAGGAGTTTACAGTCTAATGAGGTAGACAACATGTAAATACATATATGCAAAGCGAACACATGCAGGTTAATTAGAAAATAATTAGCAGAGGTAAGGCACTGGAATTAAGAAGGGTTGGGAACGGCTTCCTGTAGAAGGTGGAACTAGAACTATGGACCCCTTTGGCAGTCTGGTAAAACCTTCTCAGAATAATATTTATTTTTCAAATCATAAAATATAAATATATAGGGTTGCAGAGGAAACAAATTATATTGAAATGCAGTTATCCACCTAGATCATATCTATCTACCCATTTATGTTTTTAAAAATGAGTTTACAGATCCCAGGTTAAGAACCCTTGGACCTGATGCTGTCTAAGGTCCCTTGCAGCTCTGACATTCTGTGACCGGATTCGGGGGCAGGCTTGGAGGTAAGCAGCAGGAGGAGCCCAATCTCAGGTGTTTTCTCCTCACAGGAGGAATCATAGACGACCAAGGCCATAAGAACTGGAACTGTGAACAGTGCCAAAGACTGCTCCACCTGCAGCCCACCCTTTCCTGGAGAGACAAGAAACTGCTCCCCCCCCCAGAAGCTGGAAACACCTCAAATATAAAACAAAGCAAACTTTACTGTAGGAAATTCAGCCTGGAACCCAAGTACTGGAGTAAGGACTTGGCAAATGATGGGAACAGAGATAGACAACCTTGTTCTGTCTGCAGCACAGAATTCTAAAACATCAGAATTAGGAGGAATTTCAGAGTCAACAAGGATCTATTTAGTGTTCATTATGCAAGAGGCATAGATGATATGAAGAGAGGCTTGCTCTTAAGGACCTCCCAGGTCATTTAGGTCAACCTTCAATTAGTCTGGGGATTTTACCCCTCATTACAGCCCTTAGGCAAAGGCTGGGTGACCTCTTTGGGGTGTATTATGCAGAGTTTTGTTTTTGGAGGTGGCTCAAAATCATCTTGTGAATTATTATTAATCATGCTGTTATATCTCCACTTCCACAAATCATGACTTCAGCTGCCTATCTGGTTACTTCTGCTTAACCTTCTGAGCTTCCCAAGCATATCAACCCTTTTGGCTTCTTCAAAACTCCCATCTGCCCAGCTACAGCTGACGTCATACTTATCTGATTCTCTGATTAGCCTGAAGCACTCAGATTATTTTGGGGTCACTGTCTAGTTTGGGAGTGAAGGATACTGCCCCTTTTGTCCACCTTACGGGGGAAAAAAGGGCAAAACCTCCCAGGGTTTAAAAAAAGGAAGGAGACCAGATGCAGAATCTCTTCTCCTATGAGCATATGTGAATGCATGTTTGTGTGTATGTATGTGCATGACCCCCCTCCTAACTCATCTGTGTTTTTAGGAATAAGAACTACACTAACTTTGCCCCCCCTCCCCAGGCTGTGGTGCTTAGGAGTTCATCCACTCCACTCCAAAAGTATTTGTGAGGATCATCTTAGATGGGTATAGTGTCCTTACTACTACCCCACCAGTCCCTAGGAGGGTGATATGAATGTTTCTCCATTCAAACATACCTTCACCCTCACTTTTGCTAGCAAAAAAAAAAAAACACATGGTTTGCTTTGGTATCGCAAAGGATTTAGAATCGGCAGACTTGGGTTCAAATCTTCACTCTGCCACTTAATCCCCGTTCTGACCATGGTCAGTTAACTTCACTCTCAGCTTCCCCATCTGCAAAATGAGGTTGGACTGGGTAGCCTCTGAGACCCCTTCTGTTTCTAAATCTATGACCCTACAATCTCTGTGGTCCCAACTCCAAATCTTATGAGCCTTTGTTACCTCAACACAAACCCTGGAATGTGGAGATTATGCCTTAGGCTTCTGATAAACCCAGTCCCACCCTAGGTCCTCAACTTGACCAGGTCTCCCCCTGGAGGACCCAGTGCAAAGTTCATTCTAGCAACATCCCCGGTTGGGAACTTCTCAGAAAATCTTTTTACCTAGTAATCTATGACATCATGAGTCAAATCTTGTTCTGATTTGTCTGCCTGACTAATTTCTGGGTACCTGACCAGACCCAGGAAGTTTATGTGGTTTTTTCTCTTTTTTTTTTAGGCAATTGGGATTAAGTGACTTGCCCAGGGTCACACAGCTAGTAAGTGTCAAGTGTTTGGACTGACGCCAGATTTGAGCTCAGATACTCCTGACTTCAGGACCAGTGCTCTATCCACTGTGCCACTTAGCTTCCCCTTTGTGTGGGGGGGTGTGGATGTGTGGGTGTGGGTATGTGGATGTGTGTTTTGGTTTTTCTTTTTTCCCAGACCCAGGAAGTTTGAAGAGCCTCCAAGTGTTCATTTTAAAGGGGATTTGAAGGGGGAGAAACATGCCTTGTAATGGGGGAAGGGAAGGAACCAAATTAGAGAAAAATCAATCATTATTCATTCAGTGAATTTGGGTGAGGCTGAGAGAACGAATAGGCTCCCATAGGTACTTTTAAATTGGGGGAAAGTGTCATTTCTTTGCCCAGGTAAGTTCCATCAACAAGACTGTCACCATTCTCCCTCCCAATCCTAGTTGAGTTTATTTCAAACAAGATGAGGCGATGGGGTTTGGTGGTGGAAAGCACACAATTTGCCATCAGCCAGCTTGGATTTGAGTGGCTCCACCACTGCCTTCCCTCTGGCACTCTGGCCAAATTATTTAACCTCTTTGGCCTCAGTTTCCTTATCTGTAAAATGAGGATGTTATAGATGACCTGTAAATTACTTCCCAGCTCTAAAGCTATGGTCTTGTGATCCAAATCTAAACACTGTCCCACCATACAAGGTCCCCTAAATTCTGGCTTCCACTTGTATCTCCCCAAAATCCTGTACATGCTTTTCTCGTGCTAGTCAGGCTATTTTCCTCACTAGGACCTGAGCAGAATGTAAACCATTCTTCCTTCCTAATGCTTAGTAAAACTTTTTTTTTAACTTAATTTTTTTTCTCAAAAATGTGTTGGTAAAGGTGTGCAATGTCACTTGATCTTTTTATCCACCTGCTTAGGTTCAGAACACAATCTCTGGGGAGTCAGAGAAGATTTTTCTAGCTTGACTTCTAATCCAGCTTCCTTCCTTTTTCTACCCCTCCCCCCCACAGTCTTCCCTAGCAGTCTTCCAAATCCTCCCCACCCACACCACACCCCCACCCCCCACCTCCCAAAAAAGGAAACCCAGACTACAGAACCCAATAACCAATGAACATTAGATTGGTTAGTGACATCATAAATTGCTAGGTAGAACTGTTTCTGAAAGGCTCCTGATTTCACAGATGATCTCGGAATAAACAGAGCAAACCCGCAATTAAGTTTAAAATGTTTTTTTAAAAAATCTTTTCAAAAAATAACATGCAACGTCTTCTCTGGACATTAATTTATAACTCTGATAGATCATGTTATAATTAGTATGTAGATGATATAAATTAAATTAGGTTTTATGAATCTGAGTGTTCACACTATAATTAGTTTTGAGCCCAGGCTTGGGAGTTAGCAGACCTAAGTAAGACCCCTCTCTGGACCTCAGTTTCCCTTTTGAAAAATGAAATTGTAGTGACCAAGGACCTTCACAGCTCTGGTTCCATCATTTTTTTTTAAGTATAGTAAAATGTGGGTGGGTTTTTTTTTTCTAAATGTTATGTAACCTATTCCCTTCTTTAAGCAAACATTTGTATGGTTAAAAAAAAAACCAAACCTCTAAAAATCTGTTTTTTCCGATTTTCGTATTCATAGGACATGAACAAATGTATACGCCCCTTATTTATCTCTTATCCTATTTTTTAAAAAAAAGGCTTTAGCAGTTGGTTGATTAAGAATGGGTGAAGATGGTTTGAGGCTGGACACAGATAGGAGGAAAGCTGGTCATATATTGAGCCTGGAATGGACTTAAGGAGTCACCCTGGTAACCGTGGTATTCCAGCGATCTTCCTTTCTGTATGCAGGCTCAAAATGGGGGGACTTGCACAGATCGTGACTTCAGCTGTCTGTCTGGTTGCTTGGTAGAAACTCAACCTTCTGAGCTTCGCATGAACACCAACTCTTTTGGCCTCTTCAAAACCCCCATCTGCCTGGCTACAGCTGACGTCATACCTATCGAACTCTCTGATTGACTAGCCACGGAAGAAGAGATTTTTGGGGGGTTACTGTCTAAAAGCGCTAGCTTGCAGGCGGGGGTGAGGGTGGGGATTCTGTTCCCATTGTCTTACCTCCTAAAAAGGTCAACAGTACTTTAGTGGAGTTAGAAGAATGAAAGAGACCACATACAATGACCTGAGTGTTATAGTCAGAATTAAGAGGGGGATGCCCCACAGGAGAGCTTGGCTTGAAGAAATCCAAGCAACAGAAGGCGGAGGAGAAGGGAAAGAGGGACTGGCTTGGGCTACTATTAGAGATGGGAGTTTTGGGGAGGAGGAAAGCTCATTCCTCCCTTGGGAAGCCACGATAAGGAGGTCTGAGGAAGCAGCACCCTAGAAGAAAGTCCCCAGATAAATAGCAAGTCCCCAGGGTTTGGGCCAAGAAAACTCTGAGGGAGTCAGGATTGGGGGTAGGGGGTGGGGAGTCCCCTGAGATTCAGAAAGGAGTTAGAGGCAAGATGGAAGCACTAAGAGTAAAGAGGAGAGCCATAGCTTTCCCTTCTAGAAACCTGTAAAGTGAGAATAATGCTCATATTCCCTGCCTTACAGAATGGTTGTGAAGAAAGCACTTTACAAACCTTAGATTGCTGTTACAAATGCGCGCTGTGGGCTTTATACCCAGGCATCCTCAGTAACCATGCACTTCTAACAAAGGAGGCAGCGGCGGGGCCCCCATATGAGCCCTGGCCCTGCTACTCACTACCTCACCTGTAGAGTGAAAGGATCAAACCCAGGCCCTCTCCAACTCTGAATTTATGATACTTACGACCCACCAGCCCAAACTGCTTCTAAAACAAGGGAATAGGAGACTCTGGAAAGAGGAAGGGGAGGAGAAAACCTCCAAAGAAAATCATCTGTTTTGAGTCCCAGCTGAGAGCACCTCGCATCCTTTTAGCTGGCTCTGTTCATTGATTAGGAGAAAATTCATTCTCTCTCTCTCTCTCTCTGCCTATATAGCTGGCTATACAAACATATAGACATTTCACATTGGACTAGATTTGCTAGGTCCCTTGCTACTCTGAGATTTTATAGAGAAAGATTTTTTTTCTTTTTAAAATTTCTGTACCGTTGTTGTCCTCCGGCGCTTCCTCCCAGCATGGGCTGCTGCTCGTGGTTGGAGATGAGGTCTCTCTGGTCCTCCATGGTGTTTGCAGCTGGTTCACCCCTCACAGAGACTTCAGCTGCTGCTAGTCTGACTTCCTCTGCTGCCCTGGGTTCTCTGACCCTGATACACCCAGACCAGCCCTTCAAACTGATGCTGAAGAAGAATTTGATTCGTTCAGGGGGAAGGCCAACCCACCCAGTTAGTAGAAGTGAAAGTCCAAGTTGGAAATACCCAACTCAGATCTTGCCACCGCTCTCCCACTTCAGTGGACAAGGAGGAAGGGGAGTTCTTGGTTCAGGTGCAGAGTCCTGGCATCCCATTGGCTGAGCAGGCAGCATCACTTGCTTCTAGGCAGACCTGTATAAGGAGAGAGCTCTTTGGACCATTAGAAAAAATAGAGATAAGGAAAAGCCAAGACTATTCCTGCTTCTACACATAGCTCTGGAAAGGGAATGTTCTTGGTTCCCCCCACTCTGAGACGGGTAGGGGCCGAAAGAGGCTAACATGTGACCATGAATCCCTTGTCTCCATGACTCAGTTTCCTCCTTTGTAAATAAAGGATTTGGCCCAGAGCATTTCTAAGGTTCCTTCCATCTCTGACATTTAGCACATCGTAGTGTGCTTAATAAATGCCTGACTGTCATTCTGCTGTATAGTTGCTTCCAGTTCTGACATTTTGTTCCAAGGTTCTTTCCAGCTATGATACTCTGTCCTCTAAGGTCTTTTCCATCTCTGTCGTTCTGTGTTAGATGGACCCTTTAAACTCTAACAGTCAATGTTGCACGGTCCCTTCCAGATCTAGAATTCTAAAAACTCGTAGAATTGAGAGATGGAGCAAGCTTGTAGATAACATAGCTCATCCCCCTCATTTTACAAAAGAAGAAATAGGACAGGAGAGGGAAAGGGAATTGACTGGGGCTGTGCAAACTGGATTATGGCTTTAGAGCTGAAAGGGATCTTAGAAGTCATCTAACCCAACAACAGATGAAGAAATTAAGGTCTAAAGAATTCCAATGACTGGCCCAGGGTAGCCATGATAGTAAATAGTACAGGTGGGATTTGAACTCAGGTTCTGTAATTTGAAATCAACTGTTCTTGATACTATGCCATGTTAACTCCTGGGTCTTGACTGGGGAAATTACCGCATTCTAAAAGCTCCTCTGGGAAGGAGAGATACATTGGCATAGAAACCCAACGCCACTAAAATATGTCTGGTTCTTGGGTCTTCAAGTTTTAGGATCTCTAGAGGATATAAGCTGGGTGCGATAATTGTACACAAAAGGGTCATAAAACAACCAGGGTGCTGTTTTATGCAGTTTGTAATGACTGAGGCCCCTTGCTTCCCTTTCTTCCTAATAGGAGAAGCCTCTGTTGATTCACTGGAAGAGGCTCTTTCCAAGGCAGGGGAGTCAGTGGGGGAAGTAGAGAAAAGGTAACCAGAAAGAACAGGGAAGTTCAGGGGGGTCTAGCCTGTTGTCAGCCCTGCAGTCAGCACCAGTTTGTGAGGAGCTCCTGAAGAGCCAGAATGGGCTCTTTCCACCTCTCCAGCATCCTTCTGCTTTCGACACTTGTGATTCCTTTGGTTTGCAAGATCTATGAGCCCTAGGAGTCTAAATTAATTCATACGTAACTACTAATTGGACAGGTTGCTGACAAGAGGCAAAAGCTGGTCCCTCATTTCCTTCAGCTTCTCGTGTGACTGTATTTTCAAGACGCAATGGAACCTCCCTGAGAATACAAATTCTTCCATTTTTGTCTTTGGGGACCAATGCTTTGCCTGTAGTAGGAGCTTAATAAATGTTTGCACAGTTGAATGAAGGAACTATGCTTGGCTGCTCTTCAGAAGCCTGGTAACTATTTGCACACAGTCCCTAACCCAAAGTGTGACTCACGTCCCATGTCCTGCTTAGCTTCTTCAACCATACAACTTCAGAGCTTTAAACATTACTATGTGTATGGGGAGGGGAGAAGATCATTTTCTAATCCCATCCCCCACCTTCCCAAGTCTTAGGATGCAGCAGAACTCAGTCTGCCATCTCAACAGCCCTATGATGAAACCACCGGCTTCCATTTTATAGATGAGGAAGCATGACCCGCCCAAGGTTCCACAAAGCCAGGCTGGGAAAGGGAATCCAGGTCTCTTTGACCACTCCCCAAGACTAGAAGGTCCTCAAGGATTTTTGGTACTTGGTTGGGGGGAGGGGAAGTGGCTCATAGTTAAGTAACGTACCACCTTCTGGGCTACCGACCTGACTTGTGTTTATCGTAATGGAGGTGGGATTTCCTGAAACACTCACCCTCTTTCCACTCCTCTTGTAACTAATGGCAGGCATTGAGGAGCCAGTAGCCAAGGTTAAGGAATCATTCTGGAGCTTGGACAGCCCATCTGGAGGATTTTCTTCCTGAGTACCACATTTTAGGAGAGACATTGACAAACAGGAGTCTATTCAGAGTAGAGTGGCTAGAAAAACTGGATTCCAATGAGAAATGATTAAAGGTGCCATTTTCCCCCCTTACAGCTTTATTTTTAAAAAGGCATATATTAACTTTACCAAAATAATAACCCAAAACCGCTTCCATTTGCTTCTGGCGCCTCTTCTGATCTTTCTTTATGTTTTGGATTATGCTGTAGTCACCATTTTTTATTGTCAGGCGGTCCTCTTCATATGGAGATGGTTCTGATTCTGCTTATTTCACTCTATTCCTTTCTATAGGACTTCCCTAATTTCTCTGTATCCTTTGTATTTGCCATTTCTTACGATGAAATAATATTTCATGGCATTTGTATACTACAGTTTGTTCAGCTTTTCTCCAATTGTTGGCCATATGGGTTCTTTTCAGTTTTTCACTCTTATGAAAAAAAAAAAAGCTGCTATGGCTATTTTTATATAGATAGGTCTTTTTTTTTTCCTGAAGGAGCTGTTCTCTTCTCCAGGCTAAACAGCCTGGAGAAGAAAAGACTTAAGAGAATATTACAGCTGTCTTCAAATATTTGAATGGCTGTCACAAAGAAAAGAGAGCAGATTTATTCTATGTGGGCCCATAGGGCAAAAGTATGAGCAGTGGATGAAAGTTACAGAGAGGCAACTATAGGCTTACTATAAGAAAGAATTCTCTATCAATTATAAATGTCTAATAAGAAAATGGCCTTTCTTGTAAAGTAATGAGGCCCTTGTCACTAGGGGTGTTCAAGCAAGGGCTGAGTTGGGAATTCCTGTACTGGGTAAAATGGCAGACTGAATGACCTCCCTCCTCATCCTTAGATTCTATGAGTCTAAGGTATTAGTCTGAGGCCTTGGTTAGGGATCAAAAGAGTGTGTGTGTGTGTGTGTGTGTGTGTGTGTGTGTGTGTGTGTGTGTGTGTGAGAGGGAGAGATCACGTCTTTATTTCCACGCAGGTCATATCCATTGAACTGGCTTCCCCACAGACACAGTAGCACCAAAGTGGGAGTCCATGTGGAAACAGACACACAAGCAGAAAGAAAGACAAAGCTTACACAGTTAGCCCTTCCACATTGTGACTTTCCCCATCATGGTTCTGATATATCGCAGGTCCGGCATAAGAAATTAAATTTTGGGTGAGGTTTGTGGAAGCCTCAGATGACACAGAAGAAGTTTAAAAATTCAGAAGGCATAAAATATATGTATAGTATTGTATAATATCAACATATTTTGGCTTTTCATACTATAATAATTCAGACTTCTCTGTTATGAAGGGAGGGCCAAAAAATTTTATGGGAATTTTCCAGATTGTGGGGGTGCTGTGCCCCTAACACCCTCGATGTGGAAGGGATAACTATAATTCCTTTCTAACCCTTTCCTCCCCCATGGTGCATTCAGGTATTATTCTGTCCAGTTGCTTCCTATAACAGTCCTCTGCCCTTCAAACCTAAATGGCCATGGAGCTCTAACATCCCACAAGGAGTAAATATTCTTCTGTGGTTACTCTCTCTCTTCCCAAGCCCTCTGAATTCCAGCTTCCTTTTATCTATTCATAGTATTTATAATTTTTCATTCGTATCCCTTTTCTCCTTCCTTCCTTCCTTAAGCCAGTCTTCTCTTGTTCCAGAATGCCAGTAATCAATCTTTGGAATGTTGCCACTTTCCCGCCCAAACATGGGCTGGGGATGGAATGGAGGAACAGTCCTCCCAGCTTCCCTTAAGCTGCTAAAAATAATAATTCCCTATGCTAATAATAAACTGATCAGACCACATCTGGAGGGTTTGAGGATAGAATAGAATGGATAGCATTCTCAGAGTTGGCACAGAATTTCAGAGTTGGAAGGACCTGAAAATTCATCTAGTCCAAATAACGATTACCATGTGGTCATCCATCAGTCTATTAACGTGGAAAGAGCACTGAGTTTGACATCTGGGGACCTGGGTTTGAATCTCTCTCTCTCTTTGTCTGCCTCATACCCTGCAAAATGGAAAAGATGGAAATAATCAGTGCTGGAAGGGCTGCAAGAAGAGAGGCACACAAATACATTGTTGGCAGAGCTGTGGATTGGTCTAATAATTCTCGAAAGCAATTGGCAGTAATTACAAAAAAAAAAAAGGTAACTACTAAGTTTAGCAATTTGCAATTATGCTTAAAAAATAAAAAAGCCAATATCCTTTGACCCAGATGTCCCACTGCTAGGCATTTATCTCAAGGAGGTCAAAGGCAGAAAGGATGACCCCATATACACCACAATATTTATAGCAGCACTTTTTATGGTAACTAAGAACTGGAAACAATGTAGTTGCCCATTCACTGGGGAATGGCTAAACAAATTGTGACATATGGATGTAATGGAATATATCTGCAGCATAAGAGAGACTAAGTATGAGGAATTCTGAGAAATATAGGAAGACATAGATGAACAGTGAAGTAAGCAGAACTAGGAAAACAATTTACACAGATGCAACAATGTAAATAGAAAGAACGAAAATCCCAGAAACCTAATTATAATGATAATGACCTAATTATAATTATATACATATTATAATTACAAAGGCCAAGCAGCCCTAGAGAAAAGTTGAGGAAATGAATTTTCCCTCTGTCTCTTCATTGAGAAGGTGGGGAACAATGAATATGGAATATTGCATATGCCATCAGACACATTCAATATTTTGCTGACTTTTGTTTAACTATTTTTTTTCCTCTTTCTTTTTTCTGTTCTTTGTTACAAAGGATTACTTGCTAGAGAAGTGGGGGGAATGGATATATCTGGAAATTAAGGCATCACAAAAAACAAATCCATCTATAAAAACAAGATAAGATTTTAAAAGCAGAGGCTTGGACTAGATACGTTAGAACTTTCTAGTTCTAAATCTATGATGCCATGAACTACTTGGAAGCTACCAGTGATAGAAAACCCTTTACCTTCCAAGGTAGCCCATATCACATCTCTATAGTTGTAATTATTAGCAAACTTTCATTGACATCAGACCTGAATCTGCCTCTCTTCAGCTGCCTCTCATTGCTCCTGCTTTTCCCCTCTAGGTCCAAATGGAACAAATCTAGTCCCTTTTCAATATGACAACCCTTCACAGTAATGAAGACAACTTTCATGCCTCCCTTTAAGTTTGTCCAGGCCAAAGATCTCCCATTCTTTTAGTCAGTTCTAATACAGCATGGTTGTCAGTCTCCTTATCATCCTGGTCTATTCTCCACTGAACACTCCAGCTTCTTTAATGTCCGTCCTAAGGTTGTCAGAACCTATAGATGTGGTCTGATCAGGACAGGGGCAAGCAAAAGTATCACCTCCCTCATTCTGAGCACTTTTCCTTTTTTAAGGCTAAGAAGGAGCTAAGTGACATAGTAGAGATAGTGCCAGAACTGAAGTCAAAAAGGCCTGATTTCAAATCTGACCTAAGACAATTACTAGCTGTGTGATGCTGGGCAAGTCACTTAGCCCTGTCTGCCTTAGTTTTATCATCTGTAAAATGAGCTGGAGAAGGAAATGGCAAACTATTTCGGTATCTTTGCCAAGAAAACCCCCAGTGGCGTCACAAAGAGCTGGATACGACTGATTGATTACCAATGTTGATGCATGTTGACCTTGCAGCCCACCCACTAAAAACCTCGAGGTGTCTTCGATACGAGCTGTTGTCCAGCCAGACCTCCCCTATTCTGTACTTGTGAAGTTGGATATCTAAACCCATGCAGAGAACTTTACATTTATGTTTAATCACTTTCATTTTATTAATCTCCCCTTATAGCCTATCTGGATCTTTTTGGGTTCCTGTCATCTAGTACAATAGTTATTCCTCCTAGTTTTGTATCATCTAGCTAGGTGGTACAGTAGATAGAGCCTGGGCAGCCTGGAGTCAGGGCAACCTCAGTTCAAATTCAGCCTCAGACATTTACCATGTAACCCTGGGCAAATCTGGTTTTTGCCTCAATTTCCTCATTTGTAAAATGGGGATTATAATAGCCCCTTCCTCCCAAGGTAGTTGTGAGGATCTAATAAAATAACACTTGTAAAGCCCCTGCCATGTAGTAAGCACTATAGAAATGTTGACTTATTATTATCTACAAATTATGACTCCAAGTCAGCATCAACGGATTAACAACTCCTTTTGGGGTCTGGCCTTTCAACAAGTTCAGAATCCTATATTGGAAACTTTATAAAATGTATTACGGAAATCTAACTTACTATGTCTACCCTTGATCTACCATTTTAGTTACTCTGTCCAAAAAAAAAATTTTTTTTGATGTGACATAAAAGATCTATTCTTGATGAAGTCATTTTGTTTTAGTGAGTGCCACTTCCTTCGGAAACCATCCCTTCAATATTATATTCTGAAATTTTGCAAGGAACTGAAATCAAGCTCACTGGTGTAGTCTGCAGATTTCACACTTCCCTATTTTGAAGAACTGGCAACGTTTGCTTTTCCCTAGCCTAGTACTAAGCACCTCTCACCAGGGGGTTCACCCAAGACATTCCTGAACTTAATGAAGGGCACTTATGTGTTCTTCGCATTTTTCAGTTCCTGGCTACCATTTTTCTTCTATCTTTCCTCAATTCATAGAACATTTTCCTTGGAAAACAGAAGCAAAATTAATTTCATTTCTCCTTTTCGTTGTTGTTTATCATCCTCAGTCCTAGGCCCACCAAGTAAGAGCCCCGTGCCTTGTCTTGTCTGGTTTTCTTCTTGCCCCTAACATCAATAAAACCAACAAAAAAAACCCCTTTTTATCATCCTTAACTTTCATCTCCAACCTCGGCTTATTCTTGCCTTTAACGTTACTAGAGGACCTCATAGCTGTTGTGGTTCAATCAGGTCTGACTCTTCATGACCCCATTAGGGGTTTTCTTGGCAAAGATACTGGAGTGGTTTGCCATTTCCTTCTCAGCTTGTTTTACTGATGATAAAATGGAGGCAAACAGGGTGAAGTGGCTTGCCTAGGGTCACCCAGCAAGTAAGTGTCTGAAGTCAAATTTGAATTGAGGAAGATGTCTTCCTGACTTCAGGCCTAATATTCTATCCACTGCACCACCTAGCTGCCTCTCTTTTAAAAAATGCTAGCTATATATAAATGCTAGCTATTAGCATCATCTATTAGATGGCAGTGGATAGAGTGCTAGGCCTGGAGGCAGGAAGACTCATCTTCCTCAATTCACATATGACCTCAGACACTTAGTAGGTATGTGAGCCTGGGCAAGCCACTTAACCCTGTTTTCCTCAGTTTCCTCAACTGTAAAGTGAGCTGGAGAAGGAAAAGGCAAACCACTCCAGTATCTCTGCCAAGAAAACCCCAAATGAGGTCACAAAGAGTTGGACGGGACTAAACCGATTCAATAACAATACTTTTTTAAAGGCTTGCAAAGCACCTTACAAATTTTATCTCATTTTGTCTTCATAACACTGGAAATTGGTGGCATTATTATTTCCATTTTACAGATAAGGAAACTGAGGTAACTTACGCAGGGCCACACAGCTAGTGTCTGAGACCAGATCTGAACTACCTAACTCCAAGTCCAGAGCTCTACCCACTGTACCACCTCGATACTGTTGTTTTATATCTTAAGAATTTCTTTCCTGAAAGCTTCCTATCACTCCTGGGCTAACTTCCCCTGCAGAATTTTAGGCCCCTGGATTCTCTCTAACCCTTTATGGAACACTTTGAAGTCCATTCTCCAAAAATTTAGGCTGCATGTCGGATTATACCCAACTTTCCTCTTTATCACAAATTCTCAAATGGGAAAAGAGAGAGATCCCTTTTCCTCAAAGTCCTCCATCCTTTAATCCTGTCTTCTTCCTTATACTTTGGGGCTGGGTAATAGTGTATTTAAATATGTGAAGATTTTGTCTTCCTGCAGTAGAAAAGTTGGCTTCTCTGTACCCCGTGTTCACTCCAGGAACTCCTGCCTTGGAACCAGGCAGCAATGATGGGTAAGTCAGTTGCTTTAGTCACTCACTAGACTCTTACTCCGACTATGATCTAATTCACCAGCTTTGAGATTTCCTCACCAGATGTCAGACCACCTAGTCCAGAAAGCAAGCAAGGGCAGTACTTAACCCTTTCATGCCTGGGCATCCCAGCCACCCGGAGGCAGCTACTGTGATGATTGGTGATTGCCTTAGTTATCCTTTTTTTCCACCAGCTGCCAGTGCAGCCCCAGACACCTCTCCCCTTTCCATTTTTGGAATCTTATACAATAACACCAAAACTGGAAAAACTATAAAAGCTGTAGTCAATACAATGATGGTTCACGATTCCAGAGGATAATCCAGAGACACATAATTTGTTTTGCATCACTATGAATTGTTACAAGAAATTCCCTCTCTTTTTAGTATGGTTGGGAGGGGAAATAGATTACTGGTCGTTTAAAAAACAGGGTGGAAGGGTTGGGGGGGTGGTTTGCTACAAACATAAAATATTGCACATTTTGTACTAGGTCACTGTATTAATATAACATATTAATATATAACAATATAATAAAATATATTTATAATATAATTTTAATTGGGGGACAGTGCCTTATTTCTTTGCCTAGGTAAGTTCCATCAACAAGATTGTCACCATTCTCCTTCTCTCTCCCAATCCTAGTTGAATTTAGGTGAGGCTGAGAGAATAAATAGGTTCCCATGGGTACCTTTAAATCGGGGGAAAGTGTCATTTCTTTGCCTAGGTAACTTCCGTCAACAAGATTGCCAGCATTCTTCCCTCCCAATCCTAGTTGAAATATTAATTAATTTATTTCAAACAAGATGAGGTGATGGGGTTTGGTGGTGGGAAGCGCACAATTTGGCATCAGCCAGCTTGGATTTGAGTGGCTCCACCACTGCCTTCCCTCTGGCACTCTGGCCAAATTATTTAACCTCTTTGGCCTCAGTTTCCTTATCTGTAAAATGAGGATGTTATAGATGACCTGTAAATTACTTCCCGGCTCTAAAGCTATGGTCTTGTGATCCAAATCTAAACACCGTTCCATCATACAAGGCCCCCTAAATTCTGGCTTCCACTTGTATCTCCCCAAAATCCTGTACATGCTTTTCTTGTGTGCTAGTCAGACTATTTTCCTCACTAGGACCTGAGCAGAATGTAAACCATTCTTCCTATAGCCTAGTAAAACATTTTTTAACTTTTTTTTTTTTGCAAAATATGTGTTAGTAAAGGTATGCAATGTCACTTGATCTTTTTATCCACCTGCTTAGGTTCAGAACACAATCTCTAGGGAGTCAGAGAAGATTTTTCTAGCTTGACTTCTAATCCAGCTTCCTTCCTTTTTCTACCCCTCCCCCCCAATCTTCCAAATCCTCCCCACCCACACCACATCCCCCACCTCCACTTCCCAGAAAACCCAGACTACAGAACCCCAATAACCAATGAACATTAGATTGATTAGTGATGTCATAAATCGTTAGGTAGAACCATTTCTGAAAGGCTCCTGATTTCACAGATGATCTCAGAATGAACAGAGCAAACCTGCATTTTAGGTTTAAAAATTTTTTTCCAAAAAAAATGTGCAATGTCTTCTCTAGACTTTAATTTATAACTGATAGATCATGTTATAATTAATATGTAGATCATATAAATTAAATTAGGTCTTATGAATCTGAGTGTTCACACTATAATTAGTTTTGAGCCCAGGCTTGGGATTTAGCACACCTAAGTAATGCAGTCCTTTCCCCTCTCTGGGTCTCAGTTTCCCTTATGAAAAATGAAATTGTGGTGTCCAAGGACCCTCACAGCTCTGGTTCCATCATTTTTTTTTTAGTATAGTAAGTGGCGGATGGGTTTTTTTTCTAAATGTTATGTAACCTATTCCCTTCTTTAAGCAAACATTTATGCAATAAAAAGAAACCCTTTAAAAATCTATTTTTTCCAATTCTCATATTCATAGGACATAAACAATGTATACGCCCCTTACTTATCCCTTGGTTTTTTTTTAAGTCTTTAGCAGTTGGTAGATTAAAAATGGGTGAAGATGGTTTGAGGCTGGACACAGATAGGAGGAAAGCTGGTCATATATTGAGCCTGGAACGGACTTAAGGAGTCACCCTGGTAACCGTGGTATTCCAGCGATCTCCTTTCTGTATGCAGGCTCAAAATCATGGGGGACTTGCACAGATCGTGACTTCAGCTGTCTGTCTGGTTATTTGGTAGAGACTCAACCTTCTGAGCTTCCCAAGCACACCAACTCTTTCGGCTTCTCCAAAACCCCCCATCTGCCTGGCTACAGCTGACGTCATACCTATCGAACTCTCTGATTGACTAGCCACAGAAACAGATTATTTGGGGGGGTTACTGTCTAAAAGCGCTAGCTTGCAGGCGGGGGTGAGGGTGGGGATTCTGTTTCCTTTGCCTTACCTCCTAAAAAGGTCAACAGTACTTTTGTGTGGGGTTGGAAGAATCCAAGGCTCCACTCACCATCCTCTTATTTCCCAAACCAAGTGATCACTGCCTGGCTACCAAGCTCCAATAGAGGAAAGTTTCCTCTTTAGAACGTGAACTCCTTCAGGGCAAGAACTGTCTCAGCTTTTGTATTCGTAACCTCAGCACTTACCACAGCACAGGCAACCTAGTAAACTCTTAGAAAGTGCTTTGTAATTCATTTGTACTTTCCCAGTTCCTAGCACAAAACCTTGCACTTGGTAGGCTTAAGAAACATTTGTTGGATTGAATTTAATTGAATCAGGCATAGACCATCAGTTCCTCTCACCAGTTAGAAAATGAAATGATCATTAAAACAAGGATTTCTTTGCACTGTTATGGCTGAGGGCCATCAGTACAAGTTATCCTTATCCTCCTCCGACCACCCCATCACACTACTCTCCGGCCCAGCCTTAACCACCAGATGGGTGTTGCCTCAGTCAAACTGAGACTTGTTAAAGACCTTAGCTTAAAAAGGCCAAGATCAAGAAATTCCACTAGATCCGGGACCCTGCTCAGTCCTCTTGAGCTATATTTCACCACTGGACCCAGATGGCTCCAGAGGAGAAAGTAAGACTGGTGATTTGGTACAGTCCTCTCTCACTACAATCCAATTCACTTGCATCACCCTGATGTCGTGTCTTCTTCGAGAAGGGAGGACAAACAACTGTCATTCGTCCACACCAGGTGTGTGATATTTCCCAAACTCATCATTTATTTGCCTTCTCTCCCAGGGGGGCTCTAGCAATGGCCTCCAAAGTGGAGTACACGCATCCCAAGAGCTGGTACAAACACTTTGTTAAATGCACAAGACGATCCACTGGGGTACAGAAAGAAAACAGAACTATTTTATTTTTTAACCTAAAAGTAATGTTCTTATCAATACTTAATATACAGATTGTCTCTGGAGCACTCATTTAACTCATATTCCTGCAGCCCTCACTTAGTCCCTATCTCACGTTATGTTTCCCTGGGAAGAGGGTGAATTGCACAACCTAAGAGGGAGGGGTTGACGCTATGCCTTCACTTGTTCATTCCCTTTCATTGTATTGTAGTTCACATGTGCCTGACTATGTGGATTTTCAGATATCACTTTGTTTTAACTAAACTATCCCTTGCAAAATGAGTTAAGTGGCTGAAAAAGATTCCTGCAAAGAAACTGTGGATTGAAGCACAAGTAAACCAGAAAATGGCAGAGCTGACATTGTACTCCAAGTATAAGCATTGTCAGCCAAATTACAAAGTAAAATTAATGACAAGATCTAACAAGTAGGCCAAAGCCACCCCCTCAAAATCATCTGGAAAATACATTTACATATTTCATACATTTAACAACAAATCTTGCACTAACAGCATATTGCACTTTGAGATATTAGCTAATAATATCAGCTATGGGATGAAACCATAATTAGCAAGACACTTAAAAACTATGCTTTTGGTTCATTTGTTTTCAGTGAGGCAATGGGGTTAAGTGACTTGCCCAGGGTCACACAGCTAGTATCATGTGTCTAAGGCCATATTTGAACTCGGGTCCTCCTGACTCTAGGGCTAGTGCTCTATCCACTGTGCCCCCTAGCTGCCCCAAAATTATGCTCGTTACCAAAGATGTTACCTAATTCTCGCTGGGAAAGGGAACAAGCATTTTACTAAGCACTATGTATTAAATACTTTATAAATATTATCTGCTTTGATATCTGTGCACCTGAGGAATCTAGAAATAGAATTTTGTAAACTGTTTTTAAAATCTTCCAATTTTAGTGGGTTTTTGAAACTATTTGTTTAAAAAAAAAAGCAGCTTGGTTACATAGTAAACAGTGCCGAAGTCAGGGAATTCTGAATTCAAACCCTGTCTCAGATGCTTGCTCAGATCCAGGGCAAGTCTAAAAAACCTTTTAGTTTTTTACTAGCTGTGCGACCGTGGGCAAGTCACTTAACCCCAATTGCCTACGGAAAAAACCTTTTAGTTTTATATATATATATATAAATATGTATAATACATACATTTCTAATAAGATCAGAAACAATGAAAATGATATTGCTACTAATAGCTGACATGGAGATAGGGCTTGAAGGTTTACAAAGTGCTTTATACATTCTTAGCCGAATGATGAAATTGAAAAAAAGTACTAGGATTTAAATTTGGAACCAAACCTTCAAAAATCACTGTATGAGTGTTAAATGCAGCATTATACTGCTCTTAAATTTTCTTTTCTAGTTTATAAAACTTAAAAATTGTTTAATCTACATCCCTTTCTTTATGTCTATAGCACGTGCATATGGTTTATTTACACAAGGGGATGATGTCGCATGATGGACAAATGTTTACTGACAGGGTATACAAAAGCTGAGAATGCAGTTACTGTTCTGCTTCCACAATCATTTCTGTATCTGTTGGTCTTCAGCCAAGTGCTACCCAACACGTAATTCCCAGATTTCCTCATTACCTTTAAAGAGACAGCAAATTACCATGGTAAGAACACTGGAATTGGTGTCAGGAGACCTGGATCCAAATTCTGTCTTTGACACTAGTTACGTGACCATGAGAAAATCACTGAGCTTCATTTCCCCACCTGTAAACTAGAATCGTCAGCTTCACTGGGTTCTTGCACCAAATGAGAATTTGTCTTGCAAACCTTCCAAGTGCTACATAAACACCGGCTATTGCTACCTATTCTGGCCCTCATGAATATATTTCCAGAGCCATATCCCAAGCAATAGTCTCGTCTCTAAGTTTCAGTGATACCTGAGATCAACTGTATGTACCTTCTTACTTTAAAATATCAAGTTCACCTCAGGAGTTACCCAATCTTTGTGAATAGTTTGCATTAACTACATGAGCTTCTCTTCTTTGACACCCTTAAGCTAGTTTCCTTCCATGGGAAAAGAACAAAGCTAATCAGCCCACACGATGATTAAACCAATGTAGACCTTGTTCTGACCACCTGATTTTAAAAGTTAATGAGCATTTATTAAGTGCCTACTACATTCAATGAATTGGGGACCCTAAGAAAAGGTAAGTCTCTGCTTTTATGGAGTTTACAGTATAAATTTAATGTGGATCATGTACCTGTGACATTTCATAAAACATTCTGATCCTTGCTGTTGGTCTACCTCTCCCTTCACCCTCAAAATGAGCTCTCGAAGTGCCTCAATATTCTTCAGCGTCCCACACCTCAAACTGTGAGCTCCCTTCTAAAGCCGGTCCAGAGTTCCCTGCAAGCAGGACCCGAGTCTGCTCCACTTTGGTAACTTACCGACAATATATAAATTACTGCCTACAGTGTGGGATGGCAGTAGTGCAATCCCTGCCACTTGATCTCTACCACCCCTCTTCAATCCCACCTCTATTTATAGGGTTAAGGTGAAAAGGTGAGAAGAGTGCTTTCTTCTCTGGACATTAGTTTCCAAAACAATAAAAGGACTAATAAGCTACTCGAATTTTGCATTTTAAAACTGCAAGGAACCTTAAAATATAACATTTCTCTAGTGTTTCAAGGATTAAGTAAGATTCCCATTTCATCCCTTATAACAAACCTTTATATAGGTTTCGAGACCTTTTGGATCATTTAATCCAATACTCATTTAGAGATGGGCCAGTTGAAGCCAACAGGAAACACGTTACCATGGTCACAATAAATCTTCATAGGAATTTATTCTGGTTTGCTGGGGTATAAAATACTCACAGCCTAACATAAGAACAGCATAAAAATGTTGGGCAATGTAAAGATCAACTTTCAGATTACGATATTCAGCAATGCAGAATATAATTTAGGGATTAATCCAATAGGTAGAAAGTACTACTAAAGCACTGATTTCAGTCAAGCAATCCTGACTGCTCAGGTCTTTATTTGACCTTATATTCGTGACACTACTGCTAAGCCTCTTTCCCTAATAACACGCCCAGGACACGGCCCCTAAGCCACAAATAGAATCCTTGTGAGACAAAAAAGGGCACACACGTGAAAGCATACAGCCTCAGGGAGAGTATGCCATTTGAGAACACCAGAGGCAAACAGACCAACGGGACACTTTTATTGACAAAAATAACCCAGCAGACAATATTCACAGACGGCGACCACGGCGACCACCCTTTCTTCGAGTACTGTCAGAGGGGATTGGAGTGACATCCTCTGTGGAAAGGGAGAAAGAAAACATCATGTTCCTGGGACCTCATAGTACTAGGAAGTTTTCAAATACATAATGACACAGTATTAGAGCTGTAAGACACTTCAGAACCCTCCAAAATCGGTTCTACCACAGAGCAGAGAATAGCAGAACTAGGTCAGGCAAAAAACAAACAGAAGCCTGCTGAGAAAAGGGGGCAAAACGATTATAGTGATGAAATGTCACGTGATACTCCTTGGTAGGGACTGTCTGATCAGAAACCAGCACCTTCAACAGCTATTCACCTCTCTTTGAACAGAACTACAGGTAATCTAATCAAGTTCCCTCTGCCTTCACTGTAAGCTAGAAGAAAGAAATAACTCACCAATCCGCCCAATCTTCATTCCAGAACGTGCCAGTGCTCTCAGGGCGGACTGTGCGCCAGGGCCAGGGGTCTTAGTCCTGGAAAAAGAGTCATCAAGTCAGAAAGAGTTCCTTGATTTGTCCCTGGACTAAAAAAAAATAAGACTTAAAACACTTATCACCGTGGGCTCCAGTTGTATGTGCAACATTACAGAGCATTTCAATTAGAAGGGACCGTACATACATTGTCTTTGCTCCTCACAACAACCCAGTAAAATAGGCGATTGTTACAAGGGAGAGTCTGATCCCTATTCTATGGATGAGAAGGTGAAGTGCTGAGCTTTACACTAATAAGCTACATGGTCTTAAGCATATTGGACTTCCTGTTCCCTGCTTTCTTCACCTGTAAAATAGAAATCATAAAGCCTATCCTTGTTTCCCTCAAGGATCTGTTATAAGGATCCATTGAGGTGACCGTAAAAATGACCTGAAAAATCCAAATCCCTACACAGCTTCACAAGATGATTGATCTTCTACCAGCTTTCCTCTGATGCCTTTTGGTAGCACAGAAGTAAAACAAGGTTCTGAGGAAAAATCAAAGGAGCCACATACGTCAAGCTGGAATAGTGTTGACTCTATGTCTCCACTAAGTCAAGTGCTGAACTTTCTTATTTACCACCATTCTAATGGAAAACCACACACAACTTTAAAGGTGGGAAGGTGCCTAAGCCTTCAGCTACAGAAAGCACTTGTGCCAACGCCCAATAGGCCCAGCACACCTGCTGGAGAGGCTCTTCTCCCAGGCCTCCAGAGCAATGCTAGATCAGCTCTCCAGGGCTGACCTGAAAGCCAGAAGGAAGAACAGAAGCCTCTCCCACCCAGTGCTTTCCTTCCTTCCGGGATCTTCGTCTACCATCCCCAGGGCCAGAGTCCTTTCTTAATATACATTTTAGAAGACCCAGCCTCATGCTTCCTTAGTATTAACCAAACTAGCTGCATCTCCAACACAGCTCTGAAAACCAGCTGAGGCACCATGCAGGACTGTCTGGGCAAAGGTTTGTCCCAACGGAAGCTTAAGTAGAGACATTTCCCCTACACCATGGTGCAGAAAATAAACCTGGCCTGGACGTATATCAAGGGGACCAAAGTTTGAACCCTAGGTCTTTTGCTTGCTACCTATATAGCATGGAGCAATTCACTAGCAAGTCACAATGAAATTAGTGGGAAACTTACCAGCAGTGGTGTGACTTTTTTTTTTTTAAGTTTTCAAGATGGCCCTCTTTCTATGGGAGCACGCCATCTCACCAATACCAGGGAACACATACCTATTTCCCCCCGTGGCCCGAAGTTTGATGTGAAGGGCAGTGATGCCGAGCTCTTTACATCTCTGGGCGACATCCTGAGCGGCCAACATCGCAGCATAGGGAGAAGATTCGTCTCTGTCAGCCTTGACCTTCATCCCACCAGTTACTCGGCAGATGGTTTCTCTGTGGACAAAGACGCCACCGATCATTAATCCAAACAGAAACTCATGGTTTCATGTAAGGTGGGAGACAGCCGAGATTCTCAGTAGGACCTTTATCTAAATACTCACTTGCCAGAGAGATCAGTCACATGGACAAAGGTGTCATTGAAGGAAGCAAAGATATGGCAGACACCAAACACGTTCTCCCCCTCTGCAACTTGAGGTCCGAGGCTGATGACCTGTTCTTCCTTCTTTTCCTTCCCCTTGCGAGGTGCCATTTCTGAACAAGAAAGATACATTTTCAAACATGCAAAATACAGGCCAGGTTTATACTTGTAGTTCCATAGACTATAGGGTTTCTTCCCCTAGGACTAGTTGATGATTGAACATTTTCACTTATTTCAAAAACATACCAGATTGAGGCAATGCACATTTAAACTACACGCTAAAAGGGAAATCAGGTTGTGGTTGACCCTCCACACAAAAGCTAACAGGTCAAAAAATGAAATGCTCATTTTAAAGTGGCTATATATACACCAGCCCTTTCATATAGTGGGGGCACACACTTCTGAGTAATGAAGTGTAGAAAACTTAAGATTCCTAGACTGAGTAAGCACAAGACCTGAGTCTGAATCTTGGCTGTCACTAGTCACAGGACCTTTTAAACGGTCACTTCATGTCTGATTTTCAGTGTCTACTTACTCCATTGGAAAAAAAGAGATGATGTCTTACATACTTGTGAACTATTAACTATTAATAAATTGCTGGCAAAATTCTTTACAAAGTTGCTTATTTCACCTAGGTGAAAAATATAAAATCAATGATGTTTTTAAAAAGCTTCTAATTTGCAATCCTTCTTCCAAAAGAATGAAGTAAATAGCAGTAAAAGAAAAAAAAATCTATATAAGTCTGGAAAACACCCGAGACTTCTATTTTATAACTGGAGAGATTGAGGCCCAAGGAAAAGCTGTGATCTTACAGGTCATGAGCACCTAGGTATCTTTACCAGACAACTGCTTAATAAAAGAATTCCCCCCTTCCTTAGTTGTTCCCACCCTCAGTACCAGCTGCCATGACAGTGGCCCAATTCTTCAACAAGAGTCCCTGCCCTCAATATGCTCACATTTTTAAAATAAGATATTTAGATAATTATCACCGTCTACAATTCACAGCACTGGGTCAGGAAACAAGCACAGAACAACAGCTCATGATTAAATGCCTTTGGCTGCCATAAGAGTTCAATTCCAAGAAGTGGTGGGTAGTAAAAAGATTAGACTCAGGCCCACTTCTGAACCTGCCTCCCTGAAGGGGAGCTGATATAGTCTTACATAAAAGGTGAACCAGTATTATCTGCTAGACTGGGAGCTTCCCAAAGGCAGAAACTGTCTTATTCATTTTCTCCATATCCCAGACTAGGAAAGCACACAGGCTCATCAAGTTGCAAAGGATCTAAGAGATCACCTAGTCTACCCTAGTAATTTTACAGATGGAAGCTAAGGCCCACAGTTTAAGTGATTTACCCAAATATGCACAGGTAGTGACAAGTCTGCATCTTCAATCCTCTGAATCCAAATCTAGTGGGTTTTTTCTACTTTATTTAGCTTTCCTCCTTTCACAGAGGTGCAAGGAGTAATTTTCCACAGCACCTCCAAAACCCTAATAGTTTGATCAGCATACTGCTATTTTTGCAGAGCAGCTTGTCTAAGAAGGGATAGAGCACCCCACTCCAGGTCTGAGTGGTTTTGCACTTCAAACTGAAGTACTAAGTTCTTGCTGGTCCATAATAAAATCCAACCATAAACCACAGAATGATTGCTAGTATCTGAACTCCTAGGGAAAACACAGCAGCTGCCACTTAGCGTTGTGCTGTCTTTCCTCATTACCTGAGGTAGGTAGTACAAATATTATCTGTGTGTTTCAAATGCAGGAACAAAGTAGGGCTTAGAGGCTCAGTCCTCAGCCAGTCAGTGGGAGAAAGAGATCTCTATTTAAAAAGTTGGAAAAAACAGATCCAAATGTATATGCCATTTCTCAACTGATAAATGGTTCAAAGATAGATAGTTCTCTGAAACCCAAGCTTTTTTTAACAATGAGAAAAAATACTCTAAATC
This sequence comes from Phascolarctos cinereus, assembly GCF_003287225.1. NCBI lineage: Eukaryota > Metazoa > Chordata > Mammalia > Diprotodontia > Phascolarctidae > Phascolarctos > Phascolarctos cinereus. The sequence goes on from NW_027555625.1 coordinate 382,997,815, forward strand.
ACCACTAATTAGAGAAACACAAATTAAAGCAATTCCGATTCCACTTCATACTCATCCAGAGCAGCAAACATGACAAATAAGAAAAACAATAAATTCTGGAAGGGCTGTAGGAAAAAAGATACTGCGCTGCACTGTCGGTGGGCCTATTAATAGGTCCTGAAAAACCTGGAAAACAATTCGGCACTTGACACAAAAAATTACTAAGCAATGACCCAGCTACACCACTGCTAGGCCTACACAAAAATGAGAACCAAAAAAAGAAAAACAACTCAAAAGCATGTGGAAGTGACAGCTGATAAATCAAAATAAATTAATAAAATTTTTTTTTAAAAAGGTCCTTTATGGACAAAAATTTATGGCAGCTCTTTCTGTAGTGGCAAAAACCTTAAAACTAAGGGATGCTGCTCAATCAAGGGAATGGCTGGAAAACCAGTATGAGCGTGATGGAATGATTGTGTAGAAACAGATGCTTTCAAAAAGACAAGGAAAGACTCAGGTGAACTGATGCTGAATGAAGTAAGCAAAAGCAGAACAATTTATGATATTATCATCAATGTTATAAAAAGGAACAATTTGGAGACATTTACAAACTGATTACAAATGAAATGAGCAGAACCAGGAGAATAAGTTAATACAGTAACACCAATACTGGAAAAACTGTGAAAGCTGTAGTCAATACAACGACCATTCATGATTCCAGAGAATAATCCTGAGACTCATTAATTTGTTTTGCTTAACTATGAGTTGTTACAAGAATTTCCCTCTTCTTTCCAATAGGGTGGGGAGGGAAAATAAGATTTCTGGTCATTTAAAAAACCGAGGGGGTTGCTTCAAAGGGGAAATGTTGCACATTTCGCACAGGGTCACTGTATTAGTAGTTTTGCTTTGTTACAAGAACCCTCTCAGGAAGAGTAATAAGTGTGTGTAATGTAAAACGCACACAGACGTAAGTTGGGCTTTACTCAGATTTCTTCCAGCACTGATATTGAGTACAAAAATCCCCCTTTCCACGTGTTATCCAGAGAACTAAGTCGCGCCGCCTCTGCTCCCCGCCCCCGGGTTGCCCCACACGGTCCAACAGCCCTGAAGGTCTCCCTGAGCCAGGGTCCCACGTCCCCCAACATCGGAGCCGGAGACCTCCCCTCCCCGCCTGACCCCAGACTCCCTACCCGCACCCCCCCGCTTCCCCGGTCGCTCTCCTCCCCGGCCCCAAGGCCCTCCTTCCCTGCCCGTCCTCGGACCCCTCGCCCTCCTCCCCAGAAGAGCGCGGCGGCGGTGAAAGGGCACAGCCCCAGCTTCTCTCCTAAGAGGCCCCCGGGCCCAACCAAGGCTCCTAATCAAAGGATGGGGACCGATGGTGAACAGGCCGCAGCTCCTTACCTGCTCCTCCGCCTGGGCCGCCAACACCGGAAAGGGAAAGCAGACAGTCACGGGGTCCGGGGTCACCTGCGATCACCCGGAAGTTGTACCTCGGAGAAAAGGAAGTGAATGGAAGAGCTGAATTTTTCGCATTTCCTGAAGACGAAAGTAAAACTTACATTCTAAAGGGACAAGAATAATTTGTCGGACTTCGGGAAAAGGTGAAATTTTAAAAGATTTGTCGATGTTGTTTTATAACGTCATGGGGAAGAGGAAGAGGCGTGTCTCAAAATGGCGGCGTCCAAAGGACGACATCGAGACCGTTTTTCAAGATGGCCGCTTCCGTGCCTAAACTGGTTCTTCCGTACATCTCCCCACCTCCCCCAACTAGAGGGGAGCTAGCGTGTTTAAAACCTAAAGCAATAGAGGGGGAAATTGTGATTATTATAGCTAACAAAAATAACTCTTTTGTATAATTTCTTAATGTCTACAAAACAATTTCTTCCCAGCAAACCTCTGAAGTAAGTAAATTTTTTCTTATTATATCCATTTTGCAGAGGAGGCCACTTGAAGCCCAGGTGGAGAAATTAGCTGCCCAAGGTCACACAGCTAACAAGAGTTAGAGTCAAGATTGCAACTTAACTATACATATCTGCATTGGTAAAGGAGGTTTTCTCATAGAGCCTTCCCTCTACCAATGAAATCACGTGTCTGGGCCAAAAAAGGGATTAAGGAGGAAACTTCTAAATAACAATTGGTGAGGAGGGCAGGACCGACCTCACTGGGGGTAATAGTCTGGGAGCAAGGTTAGGGGGAGGGGGAAAGGGGAATAACCAATCAATAATCAATCAATAAGCATTTACTGATCACCTACCAAGTGTCTGGCACCGTGCTAAGCGCTTCACAAATGTTACCTCAATCAGTGAACATTCATTGAGCCCCAGAACTAGTAAATACTCTGTTATAGTGGGAAGAGCCACAGACTGGGGGTAGGGGGGGTGTGGCAAGGTCAGATGACCTAAATTGTAGTTCTTGCTCTGCAATTAACTTTCTCTGTAAGGTTGGACAAATTATTAATCGTCTTCTGGCCTCAGTTCTTAAATAAGTGAGGCATCCTAGATCATCCCTTAGGTGCTTCCAGCCTGGCGTTTTGTACACTAAGGGACTTTTCAGTGTCCTGTACTAAAAACTGTGAGGGAAACTGGGAACTCACATCCTAGGGCCATATTTGAAAAGTATGTTTCCTTTCTGCCCCAGGATTGTCTAACCATAATGCCTGTCCTTGGTCCTGCATCCAGAATCACACAATTCCCAGAAAGAACAGTCACCATTCTCTTCTCTCTTTTTAATCCTTTCCACTTCTCCCCTCTCCCCCCCTCACCTCCCCCTCAAGCCAATGTCAATTCTACTCCCCCAACCCTTTCTTCGTCTCTCCTCTGTCCCAGGCCCTTTGCCTTTACCTCCTTCCCCATTAGCTGAAACCCCTCCTTCCTTCTTTTTTCAGACTTTCAGTGGCCCCTGGCTTTATTAACCATTTCTATGGCACCTTTGTCCCTCAGTCTTCAGCCTCATTAATCTCTGAGAAAGGGCCACTGGATGTAATGGCTGTGGGGCCTTGTGATCCCAGAGTCCATCAGTGTGATTTGACCAGGATAAGAAACTGGGTTCCTGCTGCAGCTCCTGGCTCCCCTAATGCACAATGAGGAGCTTTTGTTGTCTCTTTATCATTTTCCCACTCTTAAATAGGGACATTCCCTAAGGCTTTGTCCTCTGCCCTCTTTTCTTTCTACTCCCTCCTCTCTTCTCCTGTGGTTTCAGCTGTCACCTCTGTCTAAGACTTACAACTCTTTATCTCCAGCTACAACCTTTCCCCCAAACTTCAATCCCCTATTTCCATCTGACCACTGGCATCACCAGGCCTTTCAAACCTAGTATGCTACAAACAGTTGTACAGCTTCTTGCATATACTAGCCTCATCTTTTAATTTCCCTGCTTCTGTTAAGGGCATTACCATCCATCCCATCCTTCCACAGTTTCCCAGGTGTAGAACTTCTGAGTTATCCTTAATTCTTCATTTTTCTGTTAGCCTCTATATCCAACTGGCTGCCAGGTCTTATCTCTCCCAGCTTCACATCTTTTGTACTCATCCCTTCTTCACTTACACACACTAGTTAAGACCTTTCGTTACCTCTCACCTGGATGATTGCAATAACTTCCTAATTGGACTTTCCCCTTAAAGATCTCCCCTTTCTAATTTATCTTCCATACAGCTGCAAACTTGGGAGAGCAATGGTAAGGCACAGGTCTAACCATGTCACTTCCCTGCTGCTAGGCAATCCTACTATACCTGCCTTATCAACTCACTAGCCTACTGTGCACTGTGATTTTTCCAGACTTTTTCATCCAACCCTCAAACCTCCGATTATTCCTCCTCTCACTCTTACTCAAGTGCCCTCTGTCACTTTTTTCTCCTTTACTTCTTCATGGAAAAGTGGCCTTACTCCTTACCAAGGCTAACCCTTATATTTGTACAAGTAATCCATTCCATCATGTTTCCCCCAACAGATTAATCCCTCTGTCCATCCCCACTCAGTTATTTCCAGTTTCTCCTAATTCACCGACTCACTGGCTCATTCCCTACTGCCTATAAGCATGCCTCTGTTTCCCTATCCTTAAAAAAAAAACCCTCACTTTATCCTTCCATCCCTACTAATTGTCATTCTATATCCCATCTGCCCTTTGCAGCTAAACTCTTCGAAAAAGCCATCTACAAGAGGTGTCTCTACTTTCTCTTTCCACTGAAACTCCTCTCTCCAAAGTTACCAATGATTTTTTAGTTGCCAGATTCAATGATCTTTTCTCAATCCTCATTGTCCTTGACCTCTCTGGGGTCTTTGACACTGTTGATCACTCCTCCTTGGTACTCTTCTTCTCCCTAGGTTTCAGGGACTCCACTCTCTCCTTGGGTCTCCCTCTATTTTTACAATTGTTCCTTCTTTCTCCTTTGTTGGATCTTCTTCTAGTTTATGCCCTCTAACCTAAGGTGTCCTTGAAGGTTCTCTTTTGGGCCTGCTTTTTTTCCTCTTTACCACTTCACTTGGTGAACTCACCAGCTCCCATGGATTTAATTACCATCTCTATGCTGACGGTTCTCAAATCTACCCGTCCTGCTCCAATTTCTTTGCTCAGCCCCCATTTGCATTTCCAACTTCCATTCAGGTATCTTGAGTTATATGTTCAGTAGACATCTTAAACTCAAGATGTCCAAAGTGGAGCTCATCTTTCCCCGAAAAGCTCCCCCACCCCCTGCCACCTTCCCTATTACTGTAGAGGACATCACCATCCCAACCTAGAAGGCATCCTCAATTCTTTGCTCTTACCCCCAATATCCAATCTGTTGCCAATGCCTGCCAATTTCACCTTTGCAACATTTCTCAAGTACTCCCCCCACCCCCTTTCTCTCCTCTGACACCGTGTAGTGCAGGTCCTTATCACCCCATACTTGGACTATTGCAAGAGCTTGCTGGTAGTCTGCCTTCCTCAAGCCTCTCCTCACTCCAAACCATTCTCCATTCAGCCCACAAAGTGGTTTTCCTAAAAAGAAGGTCCAACCATGTTTCTCTCTCTCTCTCTCTCTCTCTCTCTCTCTCTCTCTCTCTCTCTCTCTCTCTCTCTCACACACACACACACACACACACACACACACACACACACACACACACACACTCCACCACCACCACTCAGTACACTCCTATGGCTCTCTATTGCCTTTAGCATCAAATACAAAATCATTTAGTTGGCACTCAGAGCCCTTCCTAACCTAGCCCTTCCTACCTTCCCAGTCTTCTTATACCTTACTCCCAGCTAGGTACTCTTCAATCCAATGATCCTGGCCTCCTGGCTGCTCCACAAACATTTGACTCCTCAGAGTTCCAGGCATTCTCTCTGGCTGTCTCCTGGGCCTGGAATATTCTTCCTCCTCTGCTCCAATGACTGACCTCCCTGACTTCCTTTAAGTTCCAGCTCAAATCTCTTCTCCTATAGGAGACCTTTCTCAACCCCTCTTAATTCCAAGCCCTTCCCTCTCTTCATTCCTATTTATCCTATGTATATCTGGTTTGTACATATTTGTTGGTTGTCTCCCGATTAGATTGGGAGCTCCTTGAGGGTAGAGACTATCTTTTGCCTCTTTTTGTATCCCCAATGCCTAATAGGGTGACTGGTAAATAGTAGGCACTTAATAAAGGACAGCTGGGTGGCAAAGTGGATGGAGCACGGGGCTTGGAAACAGGAAAACTTATCTTCATGAGTTCAAATCCATCCTTAGACACTGGTGTTGACCCTGGCAAGTCACTTGAATGCTGTTTGCCTCAGTTCCTCGTCTATAAAATGAGCTGGAGGAGGAAATGGCAAAGCACTCTAGTATTTTTGCCCAGAAAAACCCCAAATGGAGTCATGAAGAGTCAGACATGACTGAAAATGGCTGAACAAAGGTGCTTAATAAATATTTATTGATTGATTGATTTAAGATGCAGCTTAGGTACCATCTTCATCAAGAAGCCTTTCCTGGACCACTTTCAGGGCCACTAGATGGCGCAGTGGAAAGAAAGCTGGGCCTGGAGTCAGGAAGAACTGAGTTCAGATGTGACCTCAGATACTAGCTGCGTGATCCTGTGTGAACCTCTGTTTGACTCAGTTTTCTCATCTGTAAAATGGAGATAATAACAGCACCCACCTCACAGGGTTGCTGTGAGAATCAAATGAGATGATATTTGAAAAGTGCCTGGCACCTGGTAGGTGCTTTATAAATGCTTATTTCCTTCTCTTCCCCTTCCACTTCCAAATGAGTGTTTTCCCTGAAAGTTGTCACTTTTACAGGACACACACGTATTCCATTAGTGCACGCAGTGCTCTACACGTTGTTAGAATAACGCTGGGACTCTCGGAATGACCATTAAGACAAATCTTGAGGCAAAGAAGGGAGGAGACTGGGGAGGGAGGTGATGAAGTCACTGAGCGAAGTCGAGCTGTCATCCGCTTCACTGAGAATACTGCCAGACTGTAGAGCAAGGGTATGCGAGAAGCCACCAGACTGGAGACGCCCCGGCAAGGCTTCCGGACATGTCCCTTGATGCCAATTTACTATTTACTGCCCGAGGACTCTGGCTTTAGTCTTTTCCCTTATCCTCACACCAGCAAAGCAAACTTGACACATACTGAATAACAAAACGACAACTTCTTGATGTTGTTCAAAAACATCTATTTAAGGAGATAAAGAACAGCAAAGATAAGATGATTAAGAGACATATCTTACCCTCTCTGGACATCAGTGTCAAATAAGGAGGTCAGACCACATGGTCTGTAGTGACCTTGAAAGCTTTAAGACCTAAAATCCTATAAGTCTATTTATTAGAATACATTATATAAACTTAAAAAGAAAGAGAGAGAGAATTGGGGAATTCCAGGGAGGCATATTTCAGGTCAGTGTAAGGAAGAGCTTCCTAGCATTCAGCTCTCCAACAATGGCAGAGGTTGCCTCATGAGATAGTGAGCTTCCTGACATTGAAACTCTTCCGAGGCTACATGAAGGATACTGTAAAGGGGACTCTTGCTCAGGTATAGGTTAGAGAAGATGCTTGAGGTCCCTGCTAATCAAAATTCTTTAACTCTAAAGGTTTCTCGTGTGTTATTCCTGTCTCTTCATCTAGGAAGGAAAGGATGATAGAAAATAAGTAGTGCCGTAAACATCTATTTCATTTCTACTTTTGCTACCAAGGAGGATGATCTTTAGAATGCGAAAGATGGAAGAAAGCTGGCTTTGAGGACATCGGAACCTAAGGTATATGAGGAGACGATGAGAACACACCTAACTGCCCACGGTGAATTCAGGCGGCTAAGCCTGGATGTATTCCATCCCAAGGTGAGGAGGACCCAAGTGATTGGTTAATATGATTGCTGGACGGTGATCTTTGAGAAATCATAGAGAGGAGGAGAGGTGCTGGGAGATAGAAGAAGGATAACTTTTATCTTACTTGATCCTCACCGCAACTCTGTGAGGCAGATGCTAGTATTATGCCTACTGTACAGATGAAAAAACTGAGGCACAGAGGCAGTAAATAACTTGTTCAGTTTGAAATAGCCAATTGTAATTGGTGATATAGGACTGAACCTGGGTGGGTGGGGGAAAGATGGGATTAGGGAGTCATCTGTCCATAGGAGTTGATGGAGTTACTGAGAGAGAACATAGAGGAATAAAAGAAGAGGGCCCACGAAAGAACCTTAGGGTAAACCCACAGTTAGGGGACTTAATGTGGATGACGAGCTGGTAAAGGGGATTAGTCAGACCAATCAGGAGCTATACCAGGAAAGACTGGTATGAAGAAAACCTAGGGGGAAGAAAGTATCCAGGGGAGAAGGTGGTCAGTAGTGTCAAAAAGAGGTCAAGAAATATTATGGTTGAGAAAAGTCCTAATTTCCATCAGATTCGGCAGTTAAGGTTGAGCATTGGTACCTTGGAGAGAGCACTTTCAGTCGAGTGATGACAAAAGATTGATTGCAAAGGATTGAAGAGTGAGTGAAGGTGAACGGTGCATGTAAACAACTTATTTTCTAGGAGAAAGGGGGGATATATGCTGAATGTCCTTTCCTTGCCCTCCTTCAAGAATTCACATTTAACAGACACTTCATACCACTTACTGTGTATAAGCCCCTATTGATGCAAAATAGAAATGGCATCACCTGTCAAGGTAGTGGAGTTGGAACGCTCTTTGTTCCCCATTGCTACTTACAACCTCTCTGGCACCAACACTCAGTAACCTCTTCTCAATCCATATTTACCACCCAGTCAAGATGCTCGTAGCTGCTATCTACTGACCATGAGGACATTCTCCTTAATGAGTTCCCTGCCTGGCTCATGCTTTCTCCCCTCCTTCCCAGTTACTGCTCTCCTACTAGGGGACTCCAACATACGTGTTAATACTCCCTCAGACACTCTAATCTCCCAGTTCTTCAACTTAGGTATTTCCTGCAACTTACTTCTTTACCCTACCTCGGCTACATGCAGAGATGGTCATACTCTTGCCATCACCTAGAAATGCTCCATTTCCATGTTTATGTACTTTGAAACTCCCTTATCTGATCACAGCCTGTTGCCATTCCATTTCTCCCTTTGCCTCTACACCCTGCTTTTTGTCTTTGCCCTGCCCTTTATTGTGACCTCCCATCTCTCAAGTGATGAGTTTTTCCCCATGCCTGCACTAGCTACAGTCTCCTTTCTTCCCCAGTCTTCACATTTGCTAAACTACAGCTGTCCCTTCCACCTCTCGACTTTCCCCATTGTGGTTTCCATATGTGGTGGGTTAGCATAAGAAGTTAAATGGGAATTTTGGGGGAGTTTTGCAGAAGCCACAGATGACATACAAAGGCCAGTAGATGATGATACAGATCAGCAGATGCACAAAAGTTTAGAAACTCAGAAATGTATAAAATATGTGTATGATATTATATAATATCAACATATTTTATCCCTTAGTACCATAATTCTCTGGTATGAAGGGAGGGCCAAAAATTTTATGCGGGTTTTTCAGATCGCCAGGGCATCATGCCCCTAACTCCCTCAATGTGGAAGGGAGAACTGTCGTTCAGCTCCTCACTGTGCTCTTCCCTCGAGATCATGCCCTGCCAAACCTTAGACTTGGATGAATCCTAGCATCTGATGCCTTCATCCCTACATGTGCTGCTGAACAGAGTTGACGAGAATCACAAAACCATGCTGACTGGGTCCAGTACAAATTTACATTACATAATTTCAATTGGATGCTCATTGCAGCAAGGTAAACTTTATACGTCTCTAATTGATTCACTATCCCACTTACCACATACCTTTTCTAAACCTTTCCGTTTTTCCTCAAACCCTACCCTCTCAGTGAGAATCTTATCTCATATTTCACTGAAAATATAGAGGCCATTAGCAGAGAGTACCCTTATGTACTCTCCTCATCTCACATCACTGAGATGCTGCCACTTCTCTTTTGCCCATCTCACATGAAGACCTTGCCCTTCTCATTGCCAAGTCTAATCCCTTTTAATGTGATCCCATTCTACCCCCTTCTCCAGGATATTGCTCTCTCTATCATTCTCACTCTCTCAATAATCTTAAACCTTTTCCTATCTATTGATTGCTTTCCTACAGCCTACAGATACACCCATGTCTCCTCCATCTTCAGAAAGCCCTCATTTGAGCTATCCATCCCCAGTAATCATAGTCTCATATTTGTCTTCCATTTTATAGCTAGACTCCTTTTGGGCATTTATAAGTGCCTCTACTTTCCTCATACTCTCTTCATAGTCTCATATTTGTCTTCCATTTTATAGCTAGACTCCTTTTGGGCATTTATAAGTATCTCTACTTTCCCTCCTCATACTCTCTTCTTAAATCTCTGTAATCTAGCTTCCAAACATGTCATTTGAATTGAAACCACTCTCTCCAAAGTTACCAATGATCTCTTAATCACCTAAGCTAGTCGCCCTTTCTCAATCCTCATCCTTCTTGATCTCTTTATAGCCTTTGACATTTTCTATGACCCCCTTCTTAATACTCTCCTCTCTTTAGGTTTTCATGACTCTGCTCTCTCAGTTCTTCTCCTGCCTCTCAGACTTTGTCTTCTTAGTTTCTTTTACTGAATCTTCTTCCAAGTTCTACTAATTAACCATGGATATCTTCCAAGGCTGTGTCCTGTATCTCTTTTCTTTTCCCTTTCTACTTTTTTAATTGGTGATCTCATCACTCTCATAGACTCAACTTTTCAACCATAATCTCTGTGCTTATGATTCCTAGATCTACTTGTCTAATCCAAACTTCTTTCTTGGCCTCCTGTCTCTCCAACTTCCAACTGGACATCTTGAACTGGATATCCTATAGACATCTTAAACTCAACATGTTCAAAACTGAACTTGTTATTATTATTTACCAAAAAACCCTTCCATTTTCCCAATTTTCCTCTTCCTGACAAGGGCACTGCCATCTTCCCAATCTGCCATCCTCAGCTCCCCACTCTTACCCTGTTCTATATTCCTGTCAGTTCTACTGTCATAGTATATGCCCCTTCTGTCCCCTGACATTACTGCTGATCTAGTGCTGGTTGGAGAGAATTCCAAAGCCAGAGATAGGAAAAATCATAAATAAAGGATGGCACAGTGGATGACGCAGGGATGGAGAGAAGTCTAGTTTGCTGAAACAGACAGCAGGTAAAAAGGAACAGTGTGAGATGAGGAAGAAGGGAACAATCATTTATGAAGCACGTGTTATGTGCCAGATACTGTGCTAAGAGCTTTTACAAATATTATCTAATTTAATCTTGACAACAGCCCTAGGAGGTAGGTGCTATTAATATTCAACTGAGGCAGACAGAGGTTATGCAACTTCCCCAGGGTCACTTAAGTTAAGTGTCTGAGGCCAGATTTGAGCTCAGGTCTTCCTGACTCAAGGCCCAGCACTCCACCCATTGTCATTTAGCTACCTCATAAGATGAGGCTGGAAAGATAGGCTGTGGTCTGATTATAGAGGACCTTAAATTTTAGGCTGAGGAGTTTGACCTTTCCAGTACCAAATTGATGATCCTTTAGGAAATATAGAGGCCTGGGGGGGGGTGTAAGAATAGGGGTGATATTATGAGATGTATGTATCAAGGTGATGTCTGTGGGAAAGATGGGAAAGATAGATTGGAGATTAGAGATAGAACGACTGGTTAGGAGTCAATTATAGTATGTGAGGGAAGAAGTAATGAGGACCTAAACTGAGGTGATGGCAGTAGGAGTAGAAAGGAGGGGCCAGATATAGGAAATTGTGGTAGTAGGATCAAGAGGACTAAACCAATTTATTGGGTTAGCCTGATCAGGGACAGTTTACATGTTGTATGATTCCCTGGGGGCTGCCTCCAGTATCTTAAACTACTATATTAATGCATAAAAGGGAGTTTTATTTCTAAGAAGCATGTCTAGAAGTAGGTTTCTATGCATAACGTCAAATCTGTCATTATTTACAAAGGCAATTTGAATTCACAATATAATATTCAGTTCTAATAATTTAAGACAACCCTGTTCTCTTTCTCTGCTCTTTACTCCCTAGTAGAACATAACCTCCCTGAGGGAAGAGGCTGTATAATTTTTTATTCTTGTGTGGAGGCCTGGTACATGTGCACACTACCTTCTATAGGATCTCTCTGCCCTGTTCCCAGGAGCAATCCCAGGAGAATCACTGTGTCACATGAGGGACAAGTGCCTTGGAGAGACTAGAGCATCTGTAGCTGACTGAGATCAAATAACTGTATGTGAAGGAGCAGGCTGTTTGGCTTCAGCTTGTCAAAAGACCTGTCATTGAAGGGTGTGAACAAGCAGTTCTCAAGAGAAGACGTGCAAAGAATTCACAACCACATAAAAGATGCTCCAAATCACTAATCGTAAGAGAAACATAAACCAGAACAATTCTGACGCTTTGCCTCACGCTCTGCAAATTGGTAAGAATGACCCAAAATGGCAACGGTCAATGTTGGAGGAGTTGTGGGGAGAGAGGCACCTTCATCCATTGTTGGCAGAGCTATGAAACCTTTTGGAAAGCAATTTGGAATTATGGAAATCAAGTGACTAAAATGTCTATACCCTTTGAACCAGAGACTCCATTACAAGGAAACCACTGATAAGAAAAAAGTTCCTATGTGCTCCAAAATATTTATAGCAGGCCTTTTTGTGGTAGCTAAGCATCGGAAACAAAGTAGATGCCCATCAACTGGGGATTGGCTGAACAAATCATGGTATATGAACATAATGGAATATTACTATGCTGTAAGAAATTATGTGTGTCAAAATGACTAACATGGAAATGTGTTTTACATGATTGCACATGTATAACCTGTATTATTAGACTGCTTACTGTTTCAGGGAGGTAGAGGAGAAAGAGGGAGGGAGAGAATTTGGAACTCAAAATTTTTATAAAAAAGAATGTTAAAAATTGTTTTTACATATAATTGGGGGAAATAAAATATTATTCAAAAAAAAAAAGAAATCACATGTGTGGTAAGAAGCAGAGAAGCGTAGAAAGATCTATATGAATTGGTACAAACTGAAGTAAGCAAGGCCAAGAAAACAGTATACACAGTAACTACAACAATTTAAATGTTAAGAATGACACACCAAAAAATTAAAAAGTAAATAACAAAATTATAAAGATAAAGTGGGTACTCGAAGAGATATGAGAAGACACCCAATCTACTTCTTCACGGAGGTGGGAGGTCCACAGATGTTACACATTGCACATGTTTGTGGACTTTCTCAATGCTGACTTTGTGCTGACTTTTTTTTTCTCTCTCTCAAAAAAAATTGCTATTTGTCGTATTGAATGACTCTGTGAAGGGGATTATGATTTTCATTTTCAAGGAAAAAGACTGAGATGGGGAGGAATACATGTGATAGTATGTGATGTAAGAAACAGAAAATATCAGCAAACATAAAAAGACCTGTTAGTTTCAGCTACAGTATCTTTGCCTCATTTGACTCTGGGGCATCTCAGTTCCTTCTTCATTCATGGTGTCAAGTGAAGGGAATGGGGTCTCTGACTTTGAGAGTTTTGAAAGGTAAGGAGAACAAGCTATAGGATTCCAGGACTTTGAAGCCCAAGCCAAATGTTTCCGCCAGCCTCTCATCAATGTCCAGAAAGGCAAGGAGCAATCTTCCAAAGTGACATTCTGGACACATACCAGCAAAAGCTGAAATGAGGACTAATCCAGAAGAGATCCTGCCTTTGTACATGAGCTTGGTGGAACCAATGTGCTGTAGGAACTGAGTTAAGTTTAGGCGAATGTGGCATAGAGAAGAGTCTGCCCCCAGATATCTGGTTGGAAAATGTGCTTTGTTCTTGCTATATCTCTGAAGTAAATATCCCTTTGTAAAAGCTAATTGATGTTAAATGGAATTTTGTTGGGAATCACTGTCTCTTAATAGTAAGGGGAATAGAGCTGGTGGGAACTCCAGCAAGTGACCATAGAGAAGAGATACCCTGTCCCCCCCCACGAGGCCTGAGGGGAGATGTAGTTGGGTAGGCCCTGAGAAAATGGGGCCAGACAACTTTATGGCATTCATGTCCTCACAGAGGCATAAAACAGAAAGACATGCATTTGCTGAAGGTATTTGTCACTGTAAGGAGATTCAGCGTAAGTTAAAGTCAAAGAGAGGCTCCTTTCATATTGTGAAGTCTTCCAGCTATGCCTGTTTGCAGATCTCTTTGTGTTGATTGCTTCAATCAATAGATCGATCAAACAATCACTGGAATTTATTAATTGCTTGTTATGTTCCAGAGCCTGGAAATACAAATAGAGGAGCTAGAGAGTCCTTGACCTCAAGGGGCTTATGGGATATAACACGTTCACAGAGAAGTAAATATAGGATGTGTACAAAATAAATATGGAGTGATTGGAGGAAGGTTGGGGTCAGGGGAAAAACAACTGTGAGCATCAGCAAAGGCTTGTTGAAAGAAATGGGACTTGAGCTAATTCTCGAAGACAGTTAAAGATTCTCCAAGGTGGTGGTAAGGAGAGAGAGCAATGCAAGCATGGGGATGGCGGGGAGGCAAGAGAGGCAACATCTTGTACTGGAAATAGTTAATTGATCAGTTCGATTAGATTGGAAAAAGACTATGTTGACAGCTGGAAAGATAGACTGGAGTCAGACTGTGAAGGACTTTAAATCATGAATACGGTAGAAGAGTTTGTATTTTATTCCAGAGGTTATAGGGAACCAATAAAGCTTCTTCCATAGGCAAGTAACTTGATCAGTGACTTTTCTTTAGGAACATAAATTTGGCAGCCATGTGGAGGATGCTGTATGGACAACAGATTAGAGAGGTGAAAGCCTAGAAGCAGGGAGACCACCTGAGTGGCTATTACAATAGTCCAAGTGAAAGGTGCTGAGGGGTTGAACTAGGATGATTATGGTGTGAGTGGAAAGAAGAGGGTGTATGCAAGAGAAGTAGAGAAGAAAGAATGGGAAAAAAAACCATGACAACTTGGGCATCAATACCCAGAATGTTATAGAGGCTCCTAATGAGATATATAATCATTCAAGAGTGTCTGGCTTAACCATCCACCTGGGAAAAACTAAGTGGATAAAGATGGTGCCTATTGTGAAAACAACACTTTAAGACTTCAGAACTCTGATCAATGAGTGACCGATCATGACTTCAGAAGATTAGTGAACTATTTCTCCTGCCTCCTGATCAGTCAATAAGTAAATAAACACTTACTGAGCACCTGCTATGTGCCAGGCACTGTGCTAAGTGCTGGGAATACAAAGAAGAGCGACAGACAATCTCTGCTGTCAAGTTGCTCCCAATCCAGTGCCTCACTGCAGCATGTGTTGATTTGTTTAGCTGTATATGCTATAATTGGGGACTTCACTGTGTGTGTATGTGGCGTTAGTAATAGTGATGTGAGAAAAAGAAAAGAACATCAGTAAAACTCTGAAGTGTATCGATTGTCTTGTTGTCCAGATATTGATACGTAATCGATTGGAAATCAGAATATGTATCAGAAAATCACAGAACTTCTGAGCTGGAAGGAACCTCAGAGGCTATCTAATCCAGTTCCTTCATTTTACAGATGAGATAACTGAGGCTCAGAAAATTTAAGTAACTTGCCCAAGACTTTGCAGGTAATAAATACCAGAGGGAGGATTCAAATCCAGATCCTCTGACTCCATTACCAGTGCAGTTTCTGCCATACTACATTGGTCCATACACAAAAAAGAATCCCCACAGTAACACAAGTGGTCATCCAGTCTTCTATCTATTTTCTTCCCTTTGTGACTAATGATGTGCATCTTTGTAAGATTGTTGGCCAGGCTCAAGGCAAGGGAGAGTGAGGAATCCATTTGTGTGGCTGAGGTTCTGTGCAGGTTGTTGTTGGAGAACCTATCTATGACTTTTGCTTTACTCGTCCCCATGCTCTGCATAGAGATAGATCTATCGGTGTCCAGGGTTCCAGAAAGGACTAACATTCCCAAGCTTCTGGTCCTGTTGGCAGACTGTGGAGGGCAAATGTGTAGGAAGACGGGGAAACAAGCCTCTGGGCAGTGGTCACAACTTGCTGGAGAGGCAACAAGTGTGCAGTGAGGTGGTGTATAGAGTGCTGGGCTTGGAGTCAGGAAGACCCGAGTTCAAATTTGACTTCAGATACTCGCCAGCCGTGTGACCCTGGATAAGTCACTTAGCCTATGTTTGCCTCAGTTTCCTTATCTATAAAAAGGAGATAATAATAGTACCTCCCTCCCAGTTTGCTGTGAGGATCAAATGAGATAATATTCATGAAAGAGCTTAGCACAATGCCTGGCACATAGTAAGCGCTATATAAACATTAACTATCATCATCATTATTATTAAATTACTACTGCAATAAAATTCTGGGTTCCAGTCCCAGTTCTAACTCTGTGACCTTGAGAGGAGCTTCAGTTAGAGAGAGGTATATGGTCACACAGTATGGGCAGGTTGGGATGAGTTATGAATTGGATTTAAATGAGACAGAGTTTCACACAGTTGTCAGCTTCACTCTCTCTTCCTGAATCATCAAAATCCAGTGGCAAGACAAAAATCAAAATGACTGGTGATGGCCCAGGATGCAGCAGATCGAAGACCTTGGTGTCGCCGATGTTTGACCCAGCTCTAAGCTCTCCAAGTGCCTGCTTCAGCCTGCTTCGTGGCTGGTGGAACAAATTGTTCTCATCCACCTGTTCTGCTGGGGAAAGTTTTCATATGCTTGGGGTAGACACTCCCCTAACTCAATGACAGGCCTGTCAGTTACCCTCAACCTTGTTTAGCCCTTCTGCCAAGACACTTTACCTAGGAGGTTTCAATCGGAGTGGGGAGGAGTTGGCGAATTGTAATAGTGATGAGAAACAGAAGAAATGAAAGAAAGGAGTAACAATGAAATGTTAAAAAACAACAGAAGAGAGCCGAAAGAAGTTCAGAAGGGGATTGAGAAGCAGAATTTTTTTTTATTATGTTAAATTTAATATGCAAACTATGCAACAGAAGTTCACATTTTCATATGCAATCTTCTTTGTATATTCAAATCTTGATGTTGCAGTTCATAATAAAAAATTTTAAAAATTTAAGTTACTTTATATTCACCTTACAGATACTTTGCTTGTATGCACATACATTATTCCCTTTATAGAAGGTAAACTTCTTGAGTCCAAAAACTGTTTTTTAAAAAATTTTTACTTTTACCCCCATTGGCTAACACAGTACCTGGCATATGTTAGGAACTTAATAAGTACTTGGTTGATTTGATTAGAAGTTTTCAAAAGAAGAATTGCAGAGTATAAATAACCATTTGAAAACATGCTCCAAATCATTAGTGGTAAGAGAAATGGCAATTAAAGCATTTCTGAGGTTTTCCCTCACATTGTTACATGTCTTGTTTTGTCTTTTTTTGTGAATGTTGGGAAGACAAGAACACTAACAAATTATTGGTGGAGCTGTAAACTGGTCCAACCATTCTGGTTATCAGTTTGGAATTATGCTAAGAAAGTAACTGAACCATTCATATCTTTTGGCCCATTGCTGAACATATAACTTAAAGAAGTAAAAGACAGAAGCAAAGGTCTAATATATAAAAAATAATTTAAGCAGCACTCTTTGTAATAGCAAGAATTAGAAACAAAATGGATGCCTGGCAATTGGAGAATGACTGAAAAAAATTTGACATAAGAAATGTAATGGAATATTATTGTACAATAACAATGTTTAATTAGCCTTTAAAGTTCACAAAGTGCTTTACCAATATTAGCTTATTTTAGCCTTGGAACAACCCTATGAGATAGGTGCTATTATTATCTTCATTTTACACATGAAGCAAATAAGACAGATGGTAAAGTTACTTGCCCAAGGTCACATAGAAATGACAAGGAAAACAATATACATAACGATGGAAATAATGCAAATGGAAAGAACAGCCACCACGAAACAAGTGAAACTAAATGTTGCAATAGTATGAAGAATAAGATTGGTCCCAAAAAAGAAATATGAGAAAATAATTTCCCCCACTCCTTTGCAGAGGTTGAGGTCCATCTGCAATATGGACTAATGGATATGGCATAGTGCCTATAATGTCATATTTTAGAAATGTATTGATTCATTTTGCTAACTCTAAAAAAAATTGTTATAAGTAGCAGGAAAGTTATTGGAACCAATCACCCCACCCTTCGTATGAGGTATAGTGGAGCAAGAAGGATCCTGAGAGAATTTAGAGAAACGTGGGAAAATTTGTAGGAACTGATGTACTTAAACCGAAGAACAACGTATGAGATGACTGCAACGATGCGAATGAAAAAATGACTAAAAGTGAGCCAAACCCTGAGGGATTTAAAAACCACTGATGACCAAGATTTCAGAGGAATCACTATGGAACATGCTGCTCATCTACTGACGGAGAGGTGATGGACTCAGAATGCAGAATAAGACTTCTGTTTTTGTTTTTTGGACGTGGCCAATACAGGAATTTGTTTTGCTGGAATATACATGCTTATAGCCGGGATTTTGTTTCTCTTCCTCAGTTGGAGGGGAGAAGGTGGGAGGGAGATAAGAAGGATTTTCTGTGATGGAAAAAAAATTAATTAAAACAATTATGATCCCCAAGAACAGATAATAAAATATGTTTCTGTCTTCACTATAGTCAGTCAATAAGCATTTATTAAGTACCTACTATTTTCCAAGCTGAAAAAGGGACAGGACTTACCAGGACAAAATATTGTATACTACATTGTATACTATTATCATATATGTTTATATCTTCTCGGCCCTTTGAGGCTAAGATCATGTGTAGTATATCAGATGTGTTCATTGTATTTAGGTGGTGCAGAAGATGGAATCTGGAATTGTAGTCAAGAAGACCTGAGTTCAAATCCTGTCTTAGACACAACTCTAGTTGACTCCAGTTCCCTATATGCCCTGGGCAAATTTTTTAACCTCTCCTCGATTCAGTTTCCTTATCTGTAAACTAGAGATAATAATAGCACCTAACTTGTGAAGATCAAATCAGATAACACAAAATGTTGTTACTGTCATTGTTATTTGATGTTTTTTCATAACTGCTTTTCTTTGTGCAAAGGGAAGGTTTATTTTCCCCTTAGAAATGAGTGTGATGTGAAAGCAGAAGGCATCAAGAGCCTCCATGTTGAAAAAATCAGGAATTCCTTAGTAGATGCAACATTGGGTCAGCTAGGTAGCACAGTGTGTAGAGTACCCAGCCTGCAGTCAGGGAGACCTGAGCTCACTTGTGGCCTCAGTCACTTCTTAGTTGCATGACCCTGGGCAAGTCACTTACCCTTTGTTTGCCTCAGTTTCCTCATCTATAAAATGGAGATAATAATAGCACTTAGTTCCCAAGGTAGTCCCCACGAACAAGACACTCTATCGATTGGCTCTGGGCATTTTCTCTGTCTCCCATGCCTGGAATGCTTTCCCTCCTTATCTCCACCTACTGTCTTCCCTGGCTTCCTTTAAATTCCACCTAAAACATCGTCTTCTCCAGGAAGCCTTTCTCACCCCTTCCTAAGCCTAGTGTCTTCTCTCTGTTAATCGTTTCCTGTTTATCCTGTCTCTAACTTGTCCATGTCTGTATTTGTGTGTTTGTTGTCTCCTCTATTCGATTGTGCGCTCCTTGAGGGCAGGGGCCTCTTTTGCCTCTTTTTGTGTCCCTGTTGCTTAGTGTAGTGCCTGGCATATAGTAAGCTCTTAATAAATGTTGATTGATTGATTGTATGATAGTCAAATGGCTATTTAGGCAGTAGGTGCTGTTTAACATTTTTATCGATGACTTGTTTGTCCAAATCACAGATGACACAAAACCAGGAAGGATGGCTAAGAACAGGATGACAGAGTCAGGATCCAAAGTGATCTGCAGAGGCTAGAATAAAGGAAGGAAATAAGCATTTATTAAGTGTCCACTATGGGTCAGGCACTGTGCTAAGCCCTTTTTACAAATATGCTATTTAATCCCCACAACAATCCTGGAAGGTAGGTGCTATTATGATCCCCATTTTACAGCTGAGAAAACTAAGGAAGACAGAAGTGAAGTGACTTGCTCAGAGTTACCTAGCAAGTTTAGTCTGAGGCCAGATTGGAACTCAGGTCTTCTTGACTCCAAGTCCAGTACTCTATCTGTTGTATCATCTAGCTGCAATTGAGTTGGGTTAAATTAAGATGAAATAAGCACAATGTAAGGTGTTAACGGTTCAATTTTTAAAAATCAGCTTCTCCAGTACAACATGTGGGAAGCATGACTCGAGAGCAGCTGATCTGAAAAAGATCGAGGGGTGGGGTTAGTAGACTGCAGGTTCAACATAAACCAACAGTCTGTTATGGCAGCCCCCAAAGTGAGGAGGCTTGGTACCCAAGACGAGGGAGGTCATGCTCCTACTACTCCACGTCTGGAGTACTGTATTCAGTTATTGAAGGATCCTGGGAAGGATATTGACAAGATGAACATCTTCCAGAGGAAGACAGCCACAATAGTCAAGGGTCTTGAGATCATGCCATAAAAGTACCAGGAGAAGATGGAATAGGTGAAAGTGTGAGGTCTGACACCTGAATTCAAACAATCAACTTCACCAGCACCACATATGGGAAGAGAAGGCCTGGAGGGCAAATGACACTTGTTATCAAGTATTCCAAGGTCTGTCATGTGGGAGAGCGGACTCAGATTTCCTAAGCTTGTCTCCCGAAGGCAGAATTAGGAGGAATGGGGAGAGATGTTGAATCAGAGGCAAACTTCCTATTAGAGCTGTCCCAAAATGGGGAAGGCCTCAGGAGGTGTGGGTTTAAGTGGAGTCATTTCAAAGAAACATTAAGCATATACTTTTTGCCAGGAACTGAGGACACGAAGAAAAAGCTGGTCTCTTCCTTCAAGAAGTTTACGTTTTAATGGGGGACTTCCAGAGCTCTTCAAGCAAAGTCTGAGTGAGTACTTGCAGGATATGTTGTAGAGGGGATCCTTGTTCAGGTATAAAGGGGGCCCGATGGCCCTTGAGGTCCCTTCCAATGCTGAAATTCTATGATTCTGTGCCTACTTTAAGGATTTATAAGTCATTTTCTGATTAATAGAGTTAGAATCCCTTAAAATAGTTTGTCTCTTTAGGTTAAATATTTCCTTAACCTCATTTGAACTACTAGTTCCTAGCCAGTCTTTTTCTTCTAAACCTATAATAGCATAAAGACAAACTTTAGCCCTGCCCTCATTCTAATCAGCTAATGAGTAGGGTCTGAATTAATGAGGCATTACTGTGTTAAGTAATAATACTAACTGGATTCCTTTTTGCTTTAGGGATTCAAATAACTCATGTTTACCTTGTACACTGCAGGGAGTAAGGTGTAAGAAGACTGGAAAGGAGGGAGAGGGCTAGATCATGAAGGGCTTTGAACTCTAAGCAGAGCATTTTGTATTTATTCGTGAAGGCAAGAGGGGGCCCCTGGAGTGTATTGACTGGGGGTGGGGGGGTTACATGCTCAGACCGGTGCTTTAGGGAAATCACTTTAGTGATTGAATAGAGGATGTATTGAAGTAGGGAGTGACGAGGCAGGCAGACCCACCAGCCGGGTTATTACAATAGTGAAGGCAGGGTGATGAGGGCCTACACCAGAGTGGTGGCAGTGTCAGAGGAAAGGGCTGGCATAAAGGTCAAATCAACAGGCCTTGGCAATAGATTAGACATGGAGGGGTGAGAGATAGCAAGGAGTCAAGGATGACTCATAGATTGGGAGCCTGAGAGGATAGTGATGCCTTTTACATTAATAGGGAACATAGGAGAGTCAGAGAGGGTTTAGGGGGAAAGATAACGAGTTCTGTTTTAGATGTCTACTGGACATCCATTTGAAGATGTGTGAAAGAGAGTTGGAGATGAGAGATTCAGCAGAGAGGTCAGAAGAGAGTTTGGGGCAGGATAGATCAATTTGAGAATCATCACTAGAAAGATGGTGATTAAATCCATGGAAGCTGATAAGATCACCAAGAGAAATAGCATAGAGGGAAAAGAAAAGAAGGCCGAGGACAGAACTCTGAGGGACACCTACAGTGAGAAGGTGTGATCTGGAGAAGGATCCAGCAAAGAAAACTGAGAAGGAGCAGTTAGATAGGTAGGAGGAGAACCAGGAGAGAGTAGTGTCCTGAAAAGCTAAAGAGAAGAGAGTACCAAGGAGGACAGAGTTATCAACGGCATCAAAGGCCAAAGAGCTCAAGGAGAATGAGGATTGAGAAAAGGCCATTGGATTTGGCAATTTGAGAAAGAACAATTTTAGTGGAATGGCCTAGGTCATTCTACTATCGACATTTTAAGTGAACACTGAATTACAGTCTAGTAACCCTGGTTTTTTTTTTTAAGTCTTGCTTGACATCTTGGTGTTATGCCGCCATTTTTTTTATCACTTTAAAAAAATAAGATATTCCTAAAACATTTTTTAATCAAAGTCAAACTGAGTGGCCTACAGTCTGAATACTCCATTCTCTTCTTTTTTAATTGAGACATTTGGCCTTCTTCAATCTGGTAGCTTCCCTCCTGTTCTCCAAAATCTTTTAAAAAAATTACTGACAGCTCAGCAGTCACATCTTTCAGTGCTTTCAGTACCCAGGAATATTTTTCTTTTGGCCTCTTTCTTGGATTTTTTTTCCCCCGCTGTGAATTTCTGGGTGCCTCGATTGCCATCCTTCCTACTTGTAGCTGCTCTAGCTTGGTGAATATACATGCATAGGCAATCTTCCCCTTCCCCTTTCTTTTCCAGTTTAAAGTATCCTTGCAGATAAGATAAAAGGGTATCAACAGGATGATCATATAGTTTGGTGGATTCATAGCTAGTTTAATGACTGCCCCTCCCCCCAAAAGTGTTAATTAATCGACGGAAATCTAGAGGGAAGTCTCCAGTGGGAGCTGTAGAGTTCTGTGTTTGGCCCAGCCACGTCAACATTTTTTTTTTATGCTTATCAGATTTTCACATCATAGGCTCATAGATTTAAAGTTGGAAGTGACCCTGCAGGTATGTTATCTAATCCAGTTCTCCCATTTACCAGATGAAGGAACTGAGACAGAGAAATTAAGCGACTTGCCCAAAATCATACAGGTTGTAAATCCAATTCAGTAAACATTTATTAAACGCCTACTGTGTGCCAGGCACTATACTAAGCACCAGGGATAAAAAAAAAAGAGGCAAAAGTCATTCTCTGCCCTTGAGGAGCTTACAATCTAATGGATAGCAGATCCAGAATTCAAACTCAGTTGTCTGGTGACAACTCAAAGCTGGGAAGGATAGTGAATACACAAGATGGCAGAGTTGGGATTCAAAATTATCTCAATAGGCTAGAATGATAAAATGAAATTTAGAATACCAGAACTGGCAGGAACTTTGGAAATCATGGATTCCAGCCCTCTCCTGATATGTGAATCTCATCAGGTGGTCTTTCAATTACACCCAACATTCATTGAAAGTTTACTGTCAGCAAGCAGTGTGTGGCACTAAGCTCTCTGAGCTTATAGAGAGTATATAGATTATAGATTCAATCACAGAAGGGTGAAAGTTCAAGGGTCTGAATGTCATGTATTAGCTCACAATTATTTCATTGGAAAACTGATTGAAAGAACTAGGCGTGTTTAGCATTTATTCCTTTTTCCCACTTCCCATCTCTGAAGTAATCTCTGCAGACCAGAGAGAGGGTAGGTGCCTGGAGTTAGATAGAGCCAAGAACAGATTCCAGAAGTCGTAAACGGCCCCTATGCTGAGTATTTATTTTCAAGAAATGTTGCTCTCTTGTTGTCCCTGTGAGTCTGGGGTTGCTACTCACTCTGCTTTTACAACCTTATGGCTAGTCCAACCGGTGCTTCTTCTGAAATCCTTCGCTTTCTTTCCCTCCGGTCCTTTTACTCTGGTCTTTATATGTTAATTTCACCCTTTCTCCTGCCCCTTTCCCTTTTGCTCTAACTTTCCCCTCTTCATCCATTGTATATGTGGCTCCCACTCCATTTAAAAACCTTCCCTCCAATACTTGTACTAATGGTCTTTGTTCGACTTCATCCCTTGTGGATCCTCTTTCTGGCTTTTCCAGAACGGTCTTCCGGTGATAAGCTTTCTCTGACCCGAAATAACTTGTTAGTTTAACTAAAAACTCAGGTTGGCTTTTCCCGGGGTCAGCAGTTACTGCGGCCCCGGCCTGTCCTTGGCCCCGGCCATCGCCCTGGTCCCACATCTGACAAGCACCCCCCTTCCCCCTTCCCTCCCATCCTCCCCACCCCTTTACTCCCCTCCCCTCCCCAAATCCGCCCCCAGACAGGGGTCAAAGGCAGACCCGAGCATCACGTGTTCGCACAGCACCACAAAACGGCGAAGAATCCGCCTTTGGAGTCAGAAGATCCAGTAGGAGATTCCGGAGTCCTGCTGGGCCCCGGGGTCGGAGACTCCCTGCAGAATCGGGGCTGAAACCTCGGGAGACCTGCGGGATCCATTCCCGAACGCCAGAAGCGGGGCGCGTTCCTAGTTGGGTAGGGAAGCTCTTCTGGGGGAAGGCGGGGAGAGTTCCCCCTGCGCTCCGCGTGCGCCCTATTGTGTGTGAGAACCCCCAGGCGCTAGCCCCCGGGGAGCAGCAGACCCAGGACCCTCACAGCTCCAGCCCAGCCTTTGCCTTCCCAGGAAAACTTCCCAGCCCGGCCTGAGGGTGCCCTGCTTAGGGACCGGGGGCTGGGCACCGGGAAAGAGGAAGGAAGGAAGGAGGGCGGGCTGGAGGAGGCGGTGGTGGCGGCGCTGGCGCTGCGCTGTCGGGGAAGGGTTACCCGTGGCGGGGGCGGGGGGCCCGGGGCCGGTGCTTGCAGCGGGGCCCGGCCCAGGGCTTAGTCGGTGGTGGCGGCGGCTCCAGCCCGGGTGTGCACGGCTCCCAGCTCCTGGGGACGCGGCTCGGGGGCACGGGGAAGCAGCGGCTGCAGCTGTCTGCGCCCTCTCCCAGGGGCGCCCGGAGCTCGGCAGAGCAGCAGGTAAGACGCGAGCGGGAGCCGGGGGCCCGGGGAGCCCTCCCCCACTCCCTCGGCTGGGCTGAGGAACCCATGCAGGCCGCGCAGCCGGAGCACGAGCAGCCTCCGCCGGCCGGGAGCCCCGGGCTCCGGTGTGTCCCGGCCGGGAGGGGCCCAGATACCGGGCCCCGGGAGGGAGCGCCCGGCCCCGGGCGGCGAGGGGGGGGAGGGGTTGCAGGGCTGGAGACAAAGGGGAGGGGGCTCCCCGGGAACGGAGCTTCCCAGGGAAGGGGGAGAGAGAGAGAGGGAGCGAGATGCAGGGCCAGGGCAGCGGCAGCTGGAGGTCACAGATAATGTCACTTGTGAGGAATTTTCCCCACCCCCCTGGCCTCCCTCCCCTTACCCCCTCTCCACCGCCACCCCCCTTTGCCTCCTCTCCAGAACAGGGAAAACTTTTGTCTTGTGTGTCCCAGCTTCGTGGAAAAGGAATGGGCTCCTATGGCAATGCGGCCCAACCGGTTTTCCCCCCAATGGCCTTTTCCTTTTGGGAAGACAGTGTGCGCACTGCTCCCCAACCTCCTCTCCTCCTCCCTTCAGAACCCTTGGGAATGTATTACCCTTTTATAAGTACTGGTTCTTTTTCTGTTTTTTTTTTCTATTTTGGCAGTGAAGGTTAGGAAAGGGAAGAGGTCCAGGCCTCGTTGAGCACCTTCTTAGGCTTCAGTGACCCTTGGCTAGGGGTCTCAGGAGTTGGACTATTTGTTCTTTGGCCTGGGGTTAAGGAGACTACTTGGGATGAATTTAGTTAAATTCCATAAACATTTATTAAACTCCCACTAGGTGTAAAGCCCTATGCTAGTTGCTGGGGGTAAAGAGGTGAAATCAGACTTAGTCTCTGCCCACAAGGATAAATGTTAAACTTAACAGTATTTGACACCATTCACCACCTTCTTCTCCTGAATACTCTCTCTTCCTTAGACTTCTGTAACACTGCTTTTTTTCTTCTACCTGTCAGATTACTCCTTTATTGACCAGTCCTCTTCTTGTCCTCCAGGGTGTGAGTACCCCTAAGGCACTATCCTGTAACCCCTCCCTACTCTCTCTTTTGGTGATCTCAGCAGGTCCCGTGGATTTAATTATCGTCTCTATGCAAATTATTTCCAAATTTGTATTAGCCAGTGGCTGTAATCTCCCCTTTTCACTTGAATCCTGCATCACCAGCTCCAACTGCTTTCTGGATATCACCACCTGGATGCTGTGCTTGGCACGTCAGTCTCAACATGTTAAAAACTGAACTCTTCATCATTCTCTCTTAATCGTGCCCTGACTTCTAACTTTGAGGTTTATTTTGATGGCACTACCATTTTCCATTTATGGAGTCTGGAAAAGCTGGTATTATCTTTGACCCTTACTTGTCCCTCAGATCGAATCCTTTAGATTGTACCTTCTCCAAATTTCTTATATTTGGTTTCTCTCCTGCAACCTTTGGTTAAGCCCTCACCACCTCTTTCTTAGACTATTGTAATAGCTTTGTAATTAACTGGTCTCCTTGACTCCAATTCATTTTTTACAGTTGACAAAAATCTTTCTAATGTATGGATCTCATCTAATCATTTCTTGTCTTAAACTTTCAGTGGCATCCTGTTGCCTCTAGATGAAAAATATAGACTCCTTAGTTTGATACTTCAGATCTTCCAAAATCTGCCTTCGGCCTTGCTTTCCAGCTTGAGTTCATGTTGCTCTCCATTATATATACTCGGCATTTTAGCTGAACTGGACTGCTAGCTGCACTTTGAACTTGATTTGCAGTCTTCTGCCCCCATGCAATAATGTTGGCCATTCTCTATACCTGGAAAGTACTTCCTTAACTCTGAGAATCCATCTCTTCCCTGCAGGCTCAATTCAAATGTCACCTCCTCTTTGAACTCTTCCCTGATTCTTCTATCTCGAAGTATGCTCTCCCTCCTCAAAATTTCCTTTGGTCCTATTCCAGGGTCTTTGCTTTTTACCTTTTACCTTACACTTTCTTTTGCATTACACATTTGTCTGTATGTGTTATATTCTCCCCCAAATGGATTGTAAGCTCCTTGAGGACAGTGACCAAATCATTTTAAAATCTTTGTAATCCCCAGGCTGGAGTTGAGCTGAATCTAATTAGGCCCAGAATAGCAGTTCCTCTCTGGAAGTGTTAGTAACAATTGTTCATATTTTTTTTTGGCCCCATTTTGCTTTCCTATCCTCACAGGTATATTGTGTCAAATAAGTATCGTTATTGCCATTTTACAGATGAGGAACCTCCTCACAAACCTTACCTTTTTGCTTTATATTGTCCCAGAAGTGACACTGAGTTTTCAAAAGCCCAGCCAGCGAAACCCAGATCCTATACCAAGCTGGAGAGGTTCCCAGTGTAGACCTGTAGACTGATTTTGCAATCTGAGCTAAGTTTACATAGAGTCTTTGCTTACAAGTTGACCATCATCAGCTGATGGGAGTTTTTTGACCTATTGTAACTCACGAAGACAGTTCTACTGAAGGGCTGAGGAGGTGGGGATTGACTTGTCGGGGGGAGAGAAGAGATGTGTAATTTACATTTGTGGAAGGACTTACATGCTGGGAAACTGAGACTCAGAGAATTGAAATGACTGGCTTGGGTGACTGGAATTTGTCTTTGGTCTTCAAAAACAGTATTCTGTTGTCCCGAATACCTTGTGGTGCCTCCTGTGTGGAGAAATAGCCAGGTTTCCTTTACTATCGCTACTCCCTTCCATTGTAGGAGCTCTGCTTAGGTTCAGTATATTCTTGGATCTCTAGAAGAATGGATAAGGGAAGTACTTGAATGCTTTGATTATCAGTGCAGTTAACAAAACAAACATTTGCAGAAATGCTCGTGTGTAGTAAGAGTAGGTCAAGCTCCGTCTTCAGTGATCAAGATCCCCGGATAGCTAATGAGTTTGTAAACGAGGGTTCTGCAGGTCATCTTCTTCTGAGGACGCCTTTCTTCCTATCTTCAGATTAGCAGGGGGCTATTAACTGACTTACTGGTTTGTAATTGTTGCACCCATTTTGTAGCTGAGAAGAAAGAGAGCTAAAGTATAGAAATTCAGCTTAGGCAAGAAAATAGATCAGCCACTTGTAGGGCAGAGAAGGGATTTTAGCAGCTTCAAACACCCTTCTCTTCTGAAAGGGGCTGCTTGAGGAACCTGTCAATGCCAACGTGAGCTCTTGGTCAATGAAAAGGTACTTGACTGGGCGGATCAGGACAGATTTCTGCCTTTGGGTCTCAGTTTCATGGTCTGTACGATGGACTAGATGAAATCTGTAGTCTTTGTAGCTTTAAAACTTTTAACAAGCATTTATTAAACACCTACTATATGCCAGGCACCGTACTGGGTGCTTTGCAAATATTATCTCACTTGATCCTCTTAACATAAATAGGTGCTATTGTTATCCTCAGTTGAGGAAGCTGAGGCAGACTTGCCCAGAGTCACACAGGGCTCTGCCCACTGAGCATGATTACTATTTGCGTCTGGTCCTAGGCATGGGTGTCCACATCTCAGTTGAAAATGCATTTAAGGTTGAAGTCTGACTGCTCTTTGAGGTGGAATTTTCCTTTCTTAGGATTGCTTAGCATTTGAAAGGTTGGAGATGGAGGATGAAGATGAAGGAATAAGCTGACCAGTTTTGAACACACCACTGTGCTGCTAACTTAAGCCTTGAGTGACACCAGCTCCCTTAGCCTCCTCTTCGCTCTGATTGTAGGGCTGTATGGTGGAGTGCCAAACTCCTCCCAGTGTCTTCTTTTATAGAGTGCAGAAACTGGACTTCAGCTCACTCCACTTTGCTTCTGTTGTTCTTTCTGCTTTCACCTCCATGGAACCAGATGCTCACTCCCCAGGACCCCTCTGCTGTCCCATCCACCCCTCTCCCTTCTGCCTCCTTCTGTATGTTGTCTCCTTCTTTACAATGTAACCTCCTTGAGGGTAGGGATTTTTTTTTTTTTTTATGAAATGTATCTCCAACTCTTAGCAAGGTGCCTGGAACATAGTAGCGCTTAGCAATTGTTTATTGCATTGATAGAAATCTTGATGTAGTTTACACATATTCTCTGTGGCATTGTGGATAGAGCCCTGGACTTGGAATCAGGAAGACCTGAGACACTTACTAGCTGTGTGACTGAACAAGTTACTTAACTGCTCTCTGCCTCAGGTCTCTGATCTGTAAAGTGAAAGTGACAAAGCTCCGACCTCCTAGGGTTGTTGTGAAGATCAAAAGAGTTAACATATGCATAATGCTTTTAAAACCTGAAAGTGCACGGATGCACAGAAATGCTAGCTGCTGTTACTAGTTGTTACGTTCTGGCATCCCTGGACGGTAGAATGGTTCTTTGCAGGTTGCTTGGTCTGTGGTCAGAATGCCTGTTGAGATGTTCTTGGGTGTCATAGGTGAGAGAGAGCCAAAGCAAGAAAAAGCATGAGGTGTCTCGCAAGTCAGGTGTGGCTTTCAGGAGACAGCGGCTCAGGTGTAATGAGATCAGATGAGATGATATTTGTCAGGCACTTAGCATGGTCCTTGGCTTAATCAGTTCTGGTTCCCTTCCCTCCTCTGTCTCCTGCATTAGATTTCTCCCTTTACGTTTTTATGAAATGAAACCTAAAACTCTTCTTCATTTTGCAGATGAGTAAAATGAGGCCCAGAGAAAGGAAGTAACTTTGCCCAGGTCACAGAGCTGGGCTTGGCATCTTCAGTCCTTTGCCTCCAAGTCCTGCTTTCTTTCCGTCGTGCCACTTTGCCTCCCCGTGGAGGTCATCTTTCCATCGTGCAGATTGTAACTCTTCCTCGTGGAAGAGTACAGAATTCCTGCTCACGCCTTCTCGTAAGTTCTCCAAAGAGGATTCAGCTAATGCGCTGAAGATCTTCCCCTGGTCCTTGTTGTACCTGAGGGGTGCCAGTGGGGCACTTATGTTGTTCTGTATCTCTCATTTTTACTACATTTCCCTGCTTTTCTGGTCGTGTGTGTGTCCTTGATATTGTCTTACCTACTACTGTTCAGGCTCATGTCACTGGTACTATGCTACAATTTCCTTAGGTCTATCATAGGTTTCTCCCTTGCATTTTAGATTACTTGTAACTTTTATTCTTCTGAGATTGTGATAGTCGGTTTCAAATCTTAATAGCACCGTTGGGAGAATATTGGTATAAAAAAAGAGGAATTTGAGACAGCTGGTAATGCAGTGGATAGAGTGCTGGGCCTGGAGTCAGGAAGACCCCAGTTCAAATCTGGCCTTAGCTCTGTGACCCTGAACAAGTCACTTCGCTTCTGCCTGCCTCAGTTTCCTCATCTGCAAAATGGGAACTATAACATCCCCTACCTTGCAGGGTTGTTGTGAGGATAAAATGAGATAATATTTGTAAAAGCGCTTCGCATGGTGTCTGACGCGTAGTAGGTGTCATAGAAATGCTTGTTTCTTTCCCCTCCCCCGTTGGAGACATCGAGGAGTTTGGAATCACACTCTCCTAAATGTCGTCCAATCAGATCTCTTTTTCCAATTTACTGTCAATTTGTAGTACCAGTTCAGATTGTAAACTTTGGTGTGAGGAAATGAGGTATGGTGGAAAGTGGGCTGGATTTGGAGTCAGAAGTTAGTCTGTCATGTCTGATTCTTCATGATCCCTTGTGGGGTTTTCTTGGCAAAGATACTGGAGTGCTTTGCTATTTTCTTCTCTAGTGGATTAAGGCAAACAGAGGTTAAGTGACTTGCCCAGGGTCGCACGACTAGTGAGTGTCTAAGGCTGGTTTTGAATTCAGGTCATCCTGACTTCAGGCTCAGTGCTGTATCTGTTAAGCCACCTACCTGTTTCCTTAGAATCAGGAAGACCTAAGGTACTTATCCAGAAGACCTGGATTCAAATGCTGGTTCTGTCATTTACTACTTGTATGACTTTAGGTAAGTCATGTAACTTTCCTGAGCCTCGGTTTCTTCGTCTGTAAAATGACAAGTTTGGACTAGATGATCCTGAAGGCTTCTCCCAGTTCTAAGTTTCAGTTCATAGACATGGAAAAAAGACATTTAGGGATACCTGAGTCTTCTCAGATTCCTTAAAACTCTAAATCTGTGATCTTGTGTACTTGATGGACTCTCCATCCCATCATTGCATGGCCAGGGAAATAAGTGTTTCTCATCTATTCCGTTTTTTCACTATGGTTTATTAGACAAATCATTTTTGCATTGGTTGGATTTTAGCACAGGCTTTGTAGTGTTCTAAGCCTTGATACAATTGGTCCAATGCCACCTATGGACAAGAACATTTAGGGTAGAGGTGTCAAATTTGGAGCCTGCAAGACTCTGGAATACTCCTGGAACCAGATGAAATGGAATTGAGAAATGTTTAACAAAATAAAAATGCAACATAAATAATGCTAGTTTATGGCTTTCTAAATCATTATTGCTTCCCCCCCCCCCATTTCAGTTTGACATCGCTGATTTAGAGTATCTTGCAATCAGATTGCATAGAATATTTTTACAAATATGTGGGCTGGAAAGACCTTTTCTTACTGAAAGCCTTGTAGTGTGTTAACAACGATAATTCACATTTATATAAGTTTTAGTTTATAAGTAATTTCTTCAAATTTTTTGAGGTAGGTTGTGTAAACTGAACCAAGGGAGGTTAAGAGAGTTGTCCAGTGTTTATAGTGTTAGAGCTGTGTCTAGGTCCAAATTTTCTGATTGTGAATCTCTCTATTTTACCACCACTGTGTTCCTCATCTGACAATTTAATGTTCATTCATTGAGCTCTAGGCCCTGTTTCCTCCCCCCTTACGTTTCTCTCTCCCCACGGATCATCTGAAAGCATTTAAATTCCTTTCTGTGCTTCCTAGGGGAACTGAATTGGGAGATATAATGGTGTTTTGGAAAAGGACTGGCCTGACAGTTAGGAGGCATGGCTTTTAGTCTTAATTGTGTCATTAATGCATTGTGTGACCTTAGGCAACTCACTTCCCCTTTCTGGGCTCAGGCTGTCTTTTCATCTGTAAAATGAAAAAAGAATTGGACTAGATGCTTTCTAAGGTCCTTTCTATCTTCTTTGTTCTCAGGTCCTGTTTCCTTCTGAGTAGTTTTTTTATGTACTTTTTGGTTTTTTTGCACTTAAAAATTTTTTTATCTTGATTTTTTTCAGTTTACCTCTCTGGGTCTCAGTTTCCTAACCTGTAAAAGAGGAGTTTGTTTTGGGCGACTTCTAAAGTCCTTTTTAACTCTTAAATCTGTGATCCTCTGAACCTGTGTCCCTTCTCCTTTTCAGAGATTTTTAATTGCTCCCTGTTGCTCATAGAATAGGAATTCTTTATTCTACCCTCTGAGGTCCTCCTCAGTTGGCCTCAGCCTCTCTCAGGAACCCTATTACCTGTGACTTCTGTTTGTATACTCTGTGTTCCAGCCAACATGAGACTGCCTCCCTTGCCGGATTCTCATGCAGCTCTTTCCTATCTATATTTTATTGCTTGTGCTTGGACTTCCTTCATATCTTTCAGTCCTTTTTTGGTTGTCTGACTCTTCATGACCCATTTGGGATTTCCTTGGCAAAGATGCTGGAGTGGTTTGCCTTTTCCTTCTCTCCAGCTCATTTTACAGATGAGGAAACTGAGGCAAAGGAGGTTAAGTGACTTTCTGAGGGTCACACGGCTAGTAAGTGTCTGAGGCCAGATTTGAACTCAGAAAGATGAGTCTTCTGACTTCAGCCCTCTGTTCACTGTAGCTACCCCTCTTCATATTTTGAAATCCTTTCCTTTCCAGTGCTGCCTCTTCCATGATGACTCCCCTTAGAACCCCCAAGTATAAGTGATGTCTCCCTTCTTAAATATATCATACTACTCTGTTTGAAGCTCTACTCTGCTCTTATTTTGTAACTTGTATTAAAGCAGAGTATTTTTCTTATTCGTGTTTGTAATATTGCAGGCTCATTTGAAGATAGTAGTTAAGGAATTTTTCATCTTTGTATCCTCATTGTCCTGTGTAGTACATAGCGTATAATAGGCATTTAATAAATATTCGTTGAATTGAATTAAGACCTGACCTGGGTCCTTGGGAAATAGGAAGGAAGAATGAAAAAGGACATTCTGCAGATGGAGATGAAAGCAGCTTTTTGGGCGGACACAGACTAGATTAGTTTAGATGGAGCAGAGGCTTGGCAAACACTGTTAGTAGAAGATGAGGTAAATTGAAACCTGACTGTGAAGGGCATTGAATGCTAGGATAGAAAATTTTATTTTGTTGGCTGTGGAGCAGTGTTAAAGGTTAAAAAGGAAGGGGATATCATACACTGGCATTGTTAAATCAGGAGGTATAGAAGGAAATGAGGCCCAGAAATGTTAAGTGATTTCCTGGAAACTGCATAGCAAATGTGTGAATGAATCTGGACTAGATTTCAAGTATCTTGCCTCTGAGGCCAGTTTTCATAGAAGAGAAAGAGGAGAATGGAGAAGAATCTCTTGGCTGGGAGGTGCCAGTACAAGATGATACTCAATTTGGTAGTATCCTGGGCAGACACCAGAAACTGGTGTAGGGTCATTGAATGTCAGAAGTGGAAATATACAACGCTTTTGTCAGAGGTGGAGGGTATCTTTGAGACCATCTTTTCATTTTCTAATGGAGGAGATTAAGGTTAAGAAGAAGAGGGAAGTAACTTGTCCTCCCGTCTCGTTTATGGAAGAGCCAGGATTAGGATCCATGGCTCCTGACTCCTAGCCTGATGTTCTTTCTACGGCACTACAAACCTCCTCTCGTCCCCAGCCTCCTCCAAGCAGAGACCTTCCCCATTTGCCATTCTTTCTTCTTTGCTCCTTTGTCTTGGGCCTTGGGGATGTGGTGGGGGGAAGATACCTGTTTTAGGAAGCATGCCACCACCTTCCTGTCCATGGCGATTTGGGCTTATTCAATCATAGGGGGCCATTCAAAACCTGCCACTTATCACACTGTTCCATGGCCCAGCCTCGTGTGTATCTCAGTTTTGGGAGGAGCCTAAATTAAAAGTGACAAAGCCTGCTTGGTGGCTTAGTTGAAGTTTTCCTCTTGCAGGCCCATGTGGGTTTCAGGTGTGGCAGTTTTGACCCAGCAATGCCAACTCCTCACCTGCTTAACCTGCTTCTTTTTGGACCTTGTGCCATTGGGCTTGAGGGGCCTTAGCGTGTGTGCACAGCAAACACAAACAAGAGCCACCTGAAGCAGTGCTTCATCAATTTCCATGAGGCTCACAGCTGGCCATTTCCCAGTTCCCCTCCTGCCAGATTTTCAAGTCCTAGCACTCTGCATCTGTTCCACTCTATCTAGAGGCCCCTGAGCCTTATCCTCTGAAAGGAGCAGAATACTCCCTTCCAGAGTCCTGAGCTCAAGCTCCTTGAAAAGCACAAAGCATATCTCTGTGCAGTGTTGTAGCCCAGAGTCCCAAATGCAGTTCAAGAAAAAGATGACAAGATGGGAGGCCAGTAGGTACCAGGAAGAGTCAGGAGACTTGAGCTGTAGGCTTTACTCCTCAACTTTGGGTAGATTTCCACCCCCCTAGGTATCAAGTTATTTTTTTCCTCTGTAAAATGAGGGTTTGGATTAGACTAGGTGATCTCCAAAGGCACTTTTAGGCCTGTCACTTGTTTACGGTGGGACTGTGAGGGTGCCAGGCTCTGGGAACAGTCTGCCATATAAGCCTGCAGTTTGAAATCCATCCCCTTGATTTTCCACTCCCTCCCTGAATTCTTCCTTGACTTCTCCACTCTAAACTTCTCTTTTTCAGTGACATATGAGTGGCACCTAGGCTATCTCCTTAAAATTTTTTTTCCATATTGGCCATGTCCAAAAATGTGTATCTTGTTCTGTATTCTTGACTCTCTCACCTGTCAGGAAGTAGGTCACATTCTTCATCAGTGGTCCTCTGGAATCTTGGTTGATTAGTGGATTGATCAGGGTTCCTAAGTCTTTCACCATAGACTGACATAGACTGTCTTCTACTGGATTATGAGTTATGGTCAGCCAGATGGCATCCATTGTTGTCTTGAACCTTTCCTTGTCCTTCTATCTCTAAATCAGTGATTAAGTCAACACACCTTTGTTCAGTGCCTGCTGTGTTCCAGGTACGCTGGTAAGCCCAGTGTGATCCTGTGGGCCTTTTAACCCAGTCCTAGTTAGGGTTCTCAGAGGGCAGAGAGATCTTGTTTAGGATATTAGTATTCTCCACTGTACCCTGGGCACCATAGTAAATACTTAGTAAAACTTTGTTAAATTTGGTTTGATGGATAGGGAAGAACCTGCCCTGAGCTGGTGTCTGGGATGGTGGGGTGGGGTAAGTAATAAGGGTTGGGAGAAGAAATGAGTTCAGGTCTTCTCATGAAGGTAGGTATTCCTGGAGTAGGAGAAGCTGGCATATCAGCCTTTAAGTAACATCTGCCCAGGCACAATCACAGCTTTTGCCAGGTTCACAGAAATGAATCATGATGGAAGAGAAAAAGCCTTTGGCAGGGAGCCATGAGACTTGGGGTCTCCTGGGATCCAGTGTTTGCCAGTAAATGACCGTGTGACCTTAGACTGGTCACTGGAAGCCTTTGGCTTTAGATTTTCCATCTTTAAAATGAAGGGCTTGTATTAGATTGGTCTCTGAAGACCCTTCTGGTTCTGAGATTCTCCTCTTTGGGTGTCAGTTTTTTCTACAATGAGAGGGGCTGGGATAGGTCATTTCTAAGATTCATTCCAGCTCAAAGACTTCCTGTGGTAAGGACAAAATTCATTAAGATTTTGAGTGCTTCATGTGTAAACTATATCAAATTGCTTGCCTTCTCGTTGAGGGGGCAGAGGAGGAAAGGGAGGGAGGGTGAGAATTTGGAATTCAGCATTTTAAAAGATGGATATTAAAAGTTGTTTTTACATGTAATTGGGGGAAAAAGACAGTTTGGAAAATAGGGGAAAAAAAGAATTTGACTGCTTCCTGGTTACTGAAACACTATCAGATACACAGAGCAATGATAAGACATGAAACTGGAGGTTCTGACTGTGTGGTTGGAGATAAGTCTAAAGCAGGAGGGGAGAACCTTTAGCCTTAGGGCCATGTGTGGCCTTCTGGGTCCTTAAGTTTGGCCTTTTGACTTGGATTGAATCCAAAGACCGCACTTAAGGACCTGGAAGGCCACATGTAACCTTAAGGCCACAGGTTCCCCACTCCTGGTCTAAAGTGTTATTATAGGATAGTATATGCTGTCAGAATTGCTGAAGTTAATTGTACAAGCTCAGAGAAGGGAATGAATGAGCACTGGGCTGGAGTGCTTAGAGAAGTCTTCTTGGAGGTGGGAGGACTTGGACTGAGCTTGGATTTGCAGGTTGAGCCTGGTTTTGCAGGCCTCAGAGCCAGGAAAGTCTGGGATCAGGTCTTTGATGCATATGTACTAGATCACCCTGGGCCCGGTGTTATGGTTGTAATCTAATTCCCATTCCTGTGATTTGGAAAAAGAGTGATGAATGAAGTGGGTATTCTACATGGGGGGAATGCTTTGGAGCAACAATACAGAATCAGGAACGGGCATAGTTTGAGGGGCAGGTAGGGAAGGAGACAGGTGTGCCTGTTTAGAGCAGAGAAAATATGTTTGTTAGAGAGGAGAGAAAAATAGGTAGAGAGTAGCTTTCTAGAATCTTAGCTTTGAAAGGGACCTTAGAAAATCATTAAGTATAGTTTTTGAAATATTTTGCACAAAGCAAATCCAGGATCAGGACAGGTCTCCACACTTCCTATGTGATCTTTTACCTTTCTACACTCCTGGTCTCTCGTGTGTGTGTGTGTGTGTGTGTGTTTGCAAGGTTGTGTTAGGTCTGCTTATGTGGATGTAGGCATGAGACTGGGTTTGGTAGGACTTTGCCGTTCTCTAAGATTGAGGAGTGGTCCACTGTAATACTCTAGCAAGGACGGGTGTGTGCCTGGAGATAGGGGTGCTGTTGTTCATTGCATTAGGGCAAGGAGCAGCCTAAATGGCTGCCAGCCAGATGGGGAGGGAGGAAAGACTGAGAAGGAGGGAGCCCAGTGCTGAAGGAAATCATGTATTTTCCAAGCTCTCTGAGGATACTGGAAACAATGGGGGAGTGGGGAGGACGAACTATGAAAAGGACCTGATAGTGGGGGGGATGGGGAGGTAGGGAGGGAGAGGGTGGGGAAGAAGGGAAACAGACTCTTGGACTTGGCTTCTGTTTCTTTGAAGGATGTTTATGTAATTTCCCTAGAACTATAGGACATGATCTCCTGTGCCCCTGTAGGGTTCTACTCAGTGAACAGCTGTCCTGAGCCGGAGCCTCCCTCCATTTCCTACTGAGTTCCGTTTTTCTTTGCTCAATCACACTGCAGCGGTTGGGAGGGGAATTAGTAGGCTGGGGAAAGCTCAAGGCATCTCTGCCTACTTTTGCAGTCAAGAAATCTGAGATCAGAGCGTGGCAGAAGTGGACGAGACCTTAGATGTCATCTAAATCCAAACCCCTCCATTTTACAAATAGGGAAACTGAGGCCCAGAGAGAAGTGATTTAAGGAGAAGAGATTTACTCAAGGTTACACGGGGGGGGGGGGAATTAGGAAAAGAACCCACATATCCCAGTTCCCATTCCAGTGGTTTTTTTTAACCCCCTTCCCCATTAAATTAGTTTAGTAAGATGCACGTGTGAGGAACTGTCGGGAAGCATTTTAGAGATGATGAGTCGCCATCTCCTAAGCTTCTTTGGATCCCCCTCCCCCAGTTGTTAAAGATCTCTTGAAATTAACACGTATTATTCTATATGTACTTTGTAGTCGTTTGTGTGCATGTTGTACCCTGGCCCCACCCACACCCAGCAGAACATAAGCTCCTTGAGGGCAGGCATTCTTTCTCATTTGTGTTCACATCCCGGGTACCTTATTTTTAAATTGAATGGAGAGGCCACTAGAAAAGGCTTGAAAGAAGTTGTGAAGCACAGGCCTGACTCAGAAGATGAGATGATAAGATGTGCCTCTCGCCCTTTTGCAGAGGTGGAGGGTTCACATTGTGCAGTGCATTGATTTTCAGACTCTTTTGATGTTATGATCAATCATGTAGATTCCCCCCTCCCCTTGCATTAAAAAATACTGTTTGTTGTGGGATGACTCTCTGGAAAGGGGAGGGGAGAAATTGCGAGAGAAAACTGGGCTTGATGTAAAAAATCCCCAAAATACATCAATGAAAACTCATTTTTAAAAATAGGGAAGACTTGGAAGATAGAGAACAAGAGGAGAGAGCTCAGTGGAAGGCATGCATGCCTAGGAGTTAGAGATTTTTTGGGGGAGGAAATTCTTCAGGTGGCTAGAGAGAAAGTGCTTTTAACTGCTGGGTTCTCCAGGTCTTCATCGCCACTCCCTTCCCTGCTCCCACTGGCTGACTGAGGCCTTCTGGGAGGTGTCAGGTTAAGGATGTGAGGCGTGTGTTCTCAGCCTTACCCCTCTTGCCACAGTTCCTTACCTGGTGCCTTTTTTTTAAACTAAGTTTTTAATTGATATCTTCTGTTTCCTACATCATCATTATGCCAAGTATCCTTCTTCCTGCATCTCCCAGAGAGCCATCCCATATAAAAAATAGTGTATTTTAAAGAGGAAAAAAAATAGCACAGTTGGTCAATTAAAAAAAAGTTTGAAAATGTGCA
This sequence comes from Phascolarctos cinereus, assembly GCF_003287225.1. Classification (NCBI taxonomy): domain Eukaryota; kingdom Metazoa; phylum Chordata; class Mammalia; order Diprotodontia; family Phascolarctidae; genus Phascolarctos; species Phascolarctos cinereus. The sequence continues at coordinate 383,035,866 of NW_027555625.1, forward strand.
ATGAATTACACCTGTGGACCTCCCACCTCGAAGAAAGGGTAGGTTGGGGGTATCTGTTCATCTCTTCGTTTGAGTCTTGCTTGATCTTTATGATTTTGTTACATTTACTTTTGATTTACTGACGTAATTCTTTCCATTTACGTTATGGTTACTGCATTTATTGTTTCTTGGCTTTGCCGACTTCTGCATCAGTTCATATAGATCCCATGTTTCTCTGCATTCATCGCACACACATCATTTCTTACAGCGTAGTAGTATTCCATTTACATTCGTGTACCATAATTTGTTAAGCCATTCTTTGGTTTTGTTGAGAATGAAATCCACCTGCCATGGTTCTACTCAGGCACCACCTTCTCATAATAGTCATTATACTTGCTAGCACTGACATAGCGCTTTAATTTTTGCAAAGCACTTTCCATAGGGTATCTTCGTTGATCCTCACAACAGTCCTTTTAGGTAGGTGCTATTATTCTCTCTTTTATAGATGGGGAAATTGATACTGAGCAGAGTTAAGTGATTTACCTAGAATCATATCACTTGTTAAATGTCTGAGGTGGATTTGAATTCAAGTCTTCCTGACTTCAAGTCCACTATACTATGAATTAGTCTTCTACATGCGTCCTTTCCTGATTTCTCTCCCACCTCCTCCCAAGCTACAGGTACCTCTCCCCCAACGTGCATTTATTTTGTATATAGTTATGAACACGTTGTCTGCCCTGATAGGATGTGAAGGCTTTGAAGGCAGGAAGTTTCAGCTTCATCCTTTATTCTCAGTGCTTAGCAGAGTGCCTGGTTTAATGGATTGATTGACTGACTGGAGAAGTGTTTTGTGGTGTTCTGTTAAATTCAAGATCCATTTCTTAAGTGTATTAGGTCATTGTGTTATGTCCTAGAGTCATAGGTCATAGGTCTAGCTAAAGCTGGAAGAAGTTCAGAGGCTAAATCTCTCATTTTACAGATGAGGAAACTGAGGCCCAGAGAGATTCAGTGTTTTTGCCCAAGGCGTATAAGTATTAAGTCAGAGGGAGGATCTGAACCTTTCTGGCTTTAAAACCAATTCCTTTTTCAGGGTACCTTGCTACTGCTCCAGGGAGAGTGAAAAATGAATGAGACAATCCCTGCTCTCATGGACTTTACATCTTGTAGGGGAAATTCTATGAACTTAAATAACTCCAGCGGTAAACAGAGCAGGATAAATGCCTCAGAATTATAAAATTCTATATGAGATTGGAAGATTGTCTCTGCCTGTAAGGATCAAGGAAGGCTTCCTGGAGTGGAGGTGGCATTTGAGCTGGTGAAGAATGGGTAAGAATAGGTAGAATTAGAGGTAGAAAGGATTCCAGGTTGAGGGGCTTGTGTGAACCAAATCACAAAGATGTTTATAGAGGCCACTTTGGCTAGGGCAGGGTAGGTGTTAGAGAATATCATGAAATAAGGCTGGAAAGATAAGATACAGGGCTTGAATACAGGCGAAGGAGTTTGGACTTGATTCAGTAAGCCATCCATGGAGAGTCACTGAAGGTGTTTGAGTAGGGGAGTAACGGGATTAAAACTCTAGATTACCAAGATTTATCTGACAGTTGAGTAGGATAGTGTGGAAAAGCATAGGGGGTGAAGCCTGGAGTCCAGGAGACCAGTTGCAATATTACTCCAGGTGATTGGACCTTAATTTAGGGGAGAGGTGGTAGGAATAGAAAAAAGGCGGGGACAGAGATGAGAGACACTGCCCGGTGGAAACTTGCAGCCACTCTGACTCCCCACATTGGGTTGGCAGCAGACCTACCTGTTATGGTTCGAGGTTGGTTCCAGTGATTTTTTTTTGAACTCATATGAGAACAATTTGTGAGGGGAGGGCCAAAAATCTGTTTGCTTGTCCTTGTGGCAGTCCTTTGCCTTCCTGACCCCAGATGCTGAGGCTTCAGATATACTGCATGTCATTTCCAGGGCAGCTGGGAGCTCTGAGTCACATCCAGGGGACATGGAGAGCTGGAGCAACGGGGCTATTGTCTGTCATGAATTCCATTATTCTCTGGGTGTCTCTGCCCTCCCCCACTCCCAGGCTAGAAGAATCTGCAGAGAATAAACCGGTACCAAATCATAAATCAGTGTGCACAAATGAGACGTAGCCCATGAGACCCAGCAGAATTCCTGCCCACCTTTGTTGTTGTTCAGTTGTTCTTCAGTCCTGTCCGACATCTTGTGATCCCTTTTGGTATTTTCTTGGCAGAGATACTGAAGTGGTTTGCCATTTCCTTCTCCAGCTCATATGACAGATGAGGAAACTGAGGCAAAAAGGGTTAAGTGACTTGGCTAGGGTCACACACCTAGTAAGTGTCAGGCTAGATTTGAACTCAAAAAGGTGAGTCTTCCTGACTCTGAGCCCAGAGCTCTCTCCACTGTGTCACCTAGCTGCCCTGCCTTTATGCTTTCCAGAATCACCCAGCTGTCTTCTGATTGTCTTTTCCCTGCTTCACCCCTCTCCAATTTCCCTGGGAATTGGAGGCCATTTGGATATTTCTGAATTTCCACACCAGCCTCGGGGAGCAAACCTGGGCTTACTATCGCATTTGAGGAGGAAGAAGCATCAGGATTAGTATAAAGAGCAGCAGTCTTACTGTGGGCAGCCAGAGATCTGGGTTTGAATCTTGATTCTGCTGTTAAATTGCTCTGTGATTCCAAGCAAGTCACTTCCTTCCTTTGGGCCTCAGTTTCCTTTCTTGGGCAGTAAGGAAGTTGAGCTAGATGTTCCCTGTCATCCCATTGGTGCCCTGACACTCTATGTTCTCTGGCTACCCTTTGAATTAGGATAGTCTGTGTTCTAAGATATGTGGAACTCTGCAGAACATCTCATGTCTTAGAGGCCTGTTGGTTTTTGGTGAATCTTGGGGGTAGGGGAAGACGTGATAGGGAAGGGAGGGAGCCACATGATTTTTAAGGGCCTGAGTGCAGTCCCTTCCTGGTACTGCTTTGCAAATAGCTTTGTCACTGAAGCCTGGGTTATATAACCAGCTGATCCCGACCTGGCAGTAACTGGAAGAAGATTTTTCTGTTTCATTCTCTCTCAGGCGGTAGAGACTCCCCCAACTCTGCCTCTAAGCCTCTTTGGCAGTTGCCTTAGATAACTTGTTAGCTGGCCTTGGTGATAGAAATTGGACCCTAGCTATTCTGCTACTGCATTTGTTTAATCTCATGGTTTAACAGGCCCTTCCTTGTCCTGCTCGTTTTTGTTGGAACAATGCAAAAGTATCTGCAGCCTGTGTGAGGGACAAAGATGTTTATCAATCCCTCTGGAAAAAGCTCCCCCCACAACACACACCAAGCAGCAGGCACGAAGCCTGTTTTGCTAACACGTGACTGTCTCCCAGCCTTTCCTTCCCTGGGAGTTCCCCTGATTTATAAAGGGGCCCTATTTTCTTTCCTGGAAGCCCAGCTACTTGAGAAACCAGCCCTTATACCAGGAGTCGGGGGGCCTGGGTTCTAGCCCCAGCTCTGCCATCCAGTCCTGTGTGATTTAGAGTAAGTCATTTCCCCACATTGGTTCTTAGTCTTCTCTATAAAAGGTGATGGACTATAAGATAACTGAGGTTTCTCCTTGATTTTTTTCTGTTTTATCAGTTTGCAGGAGTCACCTGCTGAGGCTGAAGGTAAAACCAGAGCAGAAGGTAAAGCCAACAGGTGGAATTCCAAGGAATGGAACCGAGGCACAAACAGTCGTGCTCCTAGCCTGGGAGGAAGGATGAACTGACCAGTGGCTTTTATCTTCTCAGCTCCCCTTTAAGCATCTTGATGAAATTCCAAGCCACTTGTCCAGGTATGAGGAGCAATGCATGGTAGGGTGGTGATCATGAGTTTAGTATCCCCTTCCCACTTACACAAGACAAACAAGGGGGGAGAAAGGGAGGGGAAAGCAGCCCCGGCTTTCCCTCGGAAGCAAAGGACAAAGAGTCCTTTTCTGTTCGTTCTCATTGTCCTAGGAGTTATCACAGCTGTCCTCGGCTCCCATGCCCTTTCAGTTTCTAGTTCACCATGTAAATGACTTGGGAGACCAGAAGGGTCCATCCCTAATCCCCACCCATGACTTGCCCACGGTCATATTGTAGACATGCTATATTTGAATTTAACAAGGCATTTGATGAAAGCTCTCATGATATCCTTATAAGCCAAAATGTAGAGTTGTAGACAGACATGTATACCATTAGGTAGACTGAGAACTTGTTGAAAATAACTAGATGCAAAGAATTGTGATTAATGGATCGATGTCAACCTAGTAGAAGGTCTGTAGTGACCTATAAACAGAGGTCTGGCCTTGTCTCTATTAGTGTTTTTTGAGGAAGGTATAATGGCACAAAATCTGTAGATGAAACAGTGATATAATGAGATGGCTAATAAATTGGATGGAGAATTGGGATATAAAAAGATCTTGGCCAAAGCAAGGGGCCAAATCTTATTATATATGATTAGATAATATTCCTCTTATTTGATGAAATGTGATAGGGACAAATATAAAGTCCACACTTGGGTTCAAAAAAATCAACTCCTTACTATAAGATTGGGGAATGGGTGTCTAGGTTGCAGCTCCCGTGACAAAGATTTGTGGGTTTTCATGTTCTGCAAGCTCAACGTGAGTCAACAGTGTAACAATAGCCAGAAAAGCTCACAAGCCCCCAGGCTGTGTTAGTAGTGGCTGAATGTCCAGAACCAGGAACGTTATTGTCTTGCTGTGCTCTTCCTCGGTCAGATCGAGGTCTAGGAGCCACTAGTGAGGAAGGACAGGTAAAAAAGAAGTCTGAGTGGTGAGGTTTGTAGAATGATTGGGTTAAGGAAGGAATGAAAGGTGTTTATCCTGGAAAAGAGAAGCCTGGGGAAGTGTCTTCAACCGTTTGACGGTATTTTGGATGGAAGAAGGATGAGATATGTTTGCTTTGATGCCAGAAAAAGAACTTAAAGTAATGGGTAGAAATGCAGGGGTACATTTCAGCTCAGTGTGAGGAAAAACTTAAGAGAGCTGCCCAAATGTGGAATGAACTGCCTTAGGAAGAATTGAGGGTCTTATCATTAGAGGGCTTTAACCCTAAAAACCAGATGAATCCTTTTCTGGGATGTTGCAGAGACAGAATGATGGAAAGAGCCCTTGACCTGGAGTCAGGGAATCTGAGTTCAAATCTCATCTGTGATGCCAACTGACTGTGTGTTCCCTTGTTGCCTTCAAATATGAGAGTCTACATGAGTATTTTACTGGTTTCATCATTAATTGATTTATAGGATTGAATCTTTTTATTTTTTTTTTAATTTACCAAGCATTTTTTTCCTTTCTCCTACTTCACCCACTGGGGGGAAAAGAATGATAATAATAGCTAACATTTATAAAGCACTTACTGTGTGCCAGGCACTGTGCTAGATGCTTTATGAGTATTACCTCGTTTGATCCTCAAAACGACCTTGGGAGGTAGGTACTATGATTATCTCCATTTTATGGATGAGGAAACTGAGGCAAACAGAAGTTAAGTAATTTGCCCGGGGTCATACCCGCAGAGATATTAAGTGTCTGAGAGTGGATTTGAACTTAGGTCTTCTTGACTCTGGTCCTGGCACTCTATCTGCTGCACCACTTAGGTGCCCCAGGGTTAAAAAAACCTTGTTAACAAATATGCATGGTCAAGCAAAATAGTTTTCCATATTGATGAATTTTATATTTTAGAGCTTGAAAGGGACTTTAGGTCATTGAATCCAACATCTTATTTTATAGATGGGGAAACTTGGGGAGGGGGAAGAGTGACTTTCCCCAGGTCACACAGTGAGTAACAGCCAGTCTCAGAATTCAGGTCTTCTGGCTCCTCAGTCCAGTGTACTTACATTCTTCCATGGAGTTCATTAATGAATAGCATCCGCAGGAAAACTTAATCTTCTAGCATTGCAGGCTTTTTCCTAAGATGGGGCCTGATAAGAATTGGAGGGGGTTTCCAGGCTCCTAAGGCATACAGAGGGACAGCGCAGGGTGGGAGCCCAGTTTGCGGTGGCAGCAGAAAGCACCAAAAGGTGACAGATTTCAGTTCAGTGCTCTTTGAGTGTGTGCTTGGGTCTTTGGCTCTGGGAAATCACAGGACTATTAAAAATGCAGTGCTGCTTACTTCTTTTATGGTCTTTGGGGTCCTGGAAAACCCCTTGTCACAGTTAGCAAAAGTTGTTTTAGGGGAGGTAAAGTGCTTGTAGGGGTGGGGGCAAGTTTCAGTCCTCCTGCTCAGCTCCCCCTTCCCATCCTGTCTCCCCAAGTACTGAAGCAACAGGGTCTGTTGGACCACAGTTCTGGCTCTAATGTGGATGAGTTTCTGGACTCCTCTTTGGAATGTATGTTCACAGTTCATTCTAAGTATGAAACAGAGTCTAGGACATAGACTTTGGGCAAAGTCACTTCTCTGTGAACCTCACTTTAAAAGATACAAAGGATCATAGAAGCCAGAGCAGGAAGGAGCTGCAGAGGCTGTCTAGTACATTTTATAATTGAGGAAATTGAGACCAGAGGCAGTTAAGTGACTTGCCCAAGGTCACACAGGTAGTATCAGTAATGGTTAGGTCTCCCAATAGCACTGTTTCAGTATTAACAAGTTGGTTGCATATGTATCATTAAGGATATTTGTAATCCAAAAGTGGGTGAACCAGTCATGTAACAAAAGCAAGGAATAACAAAGCCAGAGCTACATCCACAGCTTATTAAAATAACCAGGAAAAGCTTGTCATTGAATTTGATGGGCTCTCTTTGTGGAAGATTTACAGAAGGGTATGGGCAAGAATCAGAGAAAGGAGGAGGACCTGAATGGGATATAGTCTACACTGGAGAGGATAGCCCTCTTAAGCAGTAGAGGATCTGAGGTTGACTGAATAATGTTTAAGGTCTAACATTCTGGGGATTCTAGTTCTGTGTAGGTGGGATGATGGGACTGTGTGAGGCAGGCTGTGTCCGTAGGACCATGGAGGCCGACACTATAGTAGTGTATATGTGTGTGCGTCTGTTTTTCTCCCTCATGCTGCTGGCTGTGGTGATAATTAAAGCTTAATGTGTAATCTCTCTGTGCCAGTGACTGTCTCCTTGCTTCGAGTTTCCAGGCATCAACACTAAAACCCTGGTTGTCCTTTCTCAGTTTGTAGCCAAACAGATCTTCTGTGATGCCTGTTTGGACCACCTTTTCACCTGGTTTCTTAGGAAATGTGCCCCATGCCTGGAGGTGAAGGGAGGCTCTCTCCACATGGTGTAGAAGCCTGCTTTCTTCTTGGTTTTCCTGGGAGGGTGAAATTTGAGTTTGAAACGGTCAGTAGACCAGGGAAGTATGTATGAGACCTTGTGTGAATCTTCTGAGGTCTGTAGCAGTGACAAGTCATAGGATTTCAGGCTGGAAAGGACTTTAGAGATTATCTAGTTAAAACTCCCTGGTTTTCCAGGTGGGGAAAATGAGGATTGCTGGTGGGGAGAGGAGGACCAGTAAGTGGCACTCCCAACTCTGAAGGCTTTCTTACTGAAGACCCTGGTCCCCGCCCCTCCTTTCATTGTCGAACAGGTCCTTCCTAGCTCTGAGCTTTCTTCTACTCTCCTTTGGGGGCTAGTTTAGGATGACTAATTTCGCTTTTCAGGAGATGTTTGCCTCATTTTCCCCTTTCTCCTTTCCCTGAGCCCTGCCTGACTTGATCCAGGCCTGAGTAGGGAGGGACCTCCTATCTAGGCTGTGTGTGTGTGTGTGTGTGTGTGTGTGTGTGTGTGAGAGACAGAGACACAGTGTCTGTCTTTGGGGATTGTCCACTGCCCCATTCCCCCTTGTTTCTGGGTACAGGTGATGGATGGAGGACCCTCAGTTAATGATACTTGTCCCAGATCTTGTGGCCTCCTCAGTTTTGTCTTCCCTCTCCTCCTCACCCCCAAACCGAAGGGTTTCTGAGTACATTGCAGGGAGGGGCTGCAATAGGGCTAAGTTGTTGTTGGGTGGTGTTGTTGTGTTTTTTATTTATTTATTTTTTGTCTAGGGAGGAAAGGTATTCTGACTGCCCTGGTTACTGGGCTACTTCCCCAATTTTCAGGGTTGCCATGGTGTCTCCGTGGACATGGGAGCGTCTCATTCATTATTGCCGGCACCTTGTCGGGCAGATTAGGGTCTAGGGGGCAGAGAGCAGATCAGTCAGGCTCACTACTGAAAGCTAGTTACCCATTTTGTCTTTTTCTGGCTTTGCCTGGGGACTGGTGGTTGATGTGGTTGGTATTTCACACTGAGAGAGATCTTGCAGTGCCCTCCAGGCTCGTGGATAGCTATACCCTTTCCTCCTTACACAGCCTAGCTCTGAGGCTACCTTTGGGGTAGACTGAGGCACTTAAGGGTGAAGCCCTTATAACTGCAGCTGTCTCAAGGAGGCAAAGTGGCAAGGTATTAAAAGGCTCTGACTTTCCAGTTAGTGATTTAGCCCCCTATACCACAGTGCCTTTGGTAGGTGGGTGTGTTCAAGGCAGGCACCCTGCCCAGCCCTCTATTGGGAGCAAGCCATTTAGTGTGGGATTCGTGTGTGTGAGGGGGAGGGAGGCTGGAGCTGGAAAGAATCCTGCCTTCCTGGGTGGTCAAGGTTTTGTTTACAAAACAACTGTGTTCCCCTGCCTCCTTCCCCATTCCAGGCTTGGCTTTACTAAAATGCTTTTCCCTTATCCTCCCTCCTGATGAGTAAGGGAAAACCTGGCAACTTCTGTATCATTGACAGCCCTGCCCCTCCCTCCCACATGCAATTAACCTGGATAGGACTGACAGGATTAGGCAGGAAAAGTAATCAATTAGTTTTATTCTGAGAAGGTGGATGACATTAATCTTCTTTGCTGGGGAAGGGTTGTGAGGCTCTGCAGTGTTAATGGAAAGATATGAATTGGAAATTGTGAGACCTAGATTCTAGTCCCTTCTCTGCGATGAATTAGTCAGTCAATAAGCATTTATTAAGCACCTAGGACAAGCCAGGCACTTTTCAGAGGGCTGATCCCTCCTTATTTACAGCCCTTCCTCCCTCAGCTCTTGCAGACTTCTGGAGCTCCCTCTTTCAGTGACTGGGATGGAAAAGCCGGGTCCTGGGGATGAATTCTCAGGAGGTAAAGGAGCATAACCTAGGACTTGACCTAAAGAGCTTCTGTGGACCAGCCTGGGTGGAGGAGCAGCAGAGGCCTGGTGCTATCGGGAACGAACCTTAACTAGCCCTGATGGCTGCTGACCCTGGCTGGCTGGCTGGCCAACTGTATACGAAGCTTGTGGCCAGTTACTTACTGGAGATGTGAGGCTTGACCCTGTCCAGTCAGAGAAACAGTTGCCTGTTGAGTGATGGAAGCCTGGAAGCTAGCCTCTCAGAACATGTAGGAGGAATAAATGCTTTAGCTCCCCCACTCCCTCCCCACCCCCAACTCACAGGAAGGAGAAAGAATGCTAGACTTAGAGCAGAGAGGCTTGGGTTTAAATCCTGGCTCTGACAAAAGTATACGAGTCCAGTGTAAGTCAATTAAACTCTCCCATCCCCCCACCTAGGGATAGTCACCTTTAGGCTAGTTTCATTAGAATGTAAGTTGTTTCACTTGTGTCTTTGATTTTTCTCGAGCTTGATGAGTAGTAATGATTATGCATTACTTGGCCCATAGTAATAACAGCAGCATGTATATAAGTCCTTTTTCAAGTTACCTTTGTTATCTCATTTAACCCTCAACAAAGTTCTGTGTGAGTGTGAGGTTGCTTGGGTGAGTGAGTGAGTGTGTGTGTGTGTGTGTGTGTGTGTGTGTGTGTGTGTGTGAGAGAGTCGCAATTTTACAGATGAGGAAATTGAGGCAAACCTAGGTGAAATGACTTGACCAGGAGCACATAGCTAGAAATTGTCCAAGGAAGGATTCACCAGTCAGGATGATGCTATCTGCTGCACCACCTAGGTTCCTCACTAAGCACTTAATAAATGTTTGTTAATTGATTACCGTGGGGAATGTACTTCATTATCCTTAAAGTGTCATAGAAATGTGAGTTGCAGTGATTATGTTCCCTTTGGTATCTGCCAGGTGTCCTGGCAGATGTTCTGTCTCCACCTGTAGAGAAGAAGTCTGGTGGGAAGCTTGATGGTACCACCAACCTTCTTCTCTACAGGTGGAGACAGATCTTGGTGATCTTTGATAATCCTTCCAACGTCTTCATAGCATCGTGTAAAGGGCATCATGATGTAGGTGTTTCAGATGGCCTGGGTTCTGAATATTGTTTCTTCTTCTTGAGCTGTGTGACCTGGGACAAATATTTGACTTCTCTGGCTGGCAGCATCCTTTTCCATTGAGAGGTTTAACTATGTGGTCTTTTCCAGCTTTGAATGCTGTGAACCCCACTCCCCTTCTCTGGGAGTGCCTGGAGGGAAATGGAAGGGTCCCTATATAATATAGTGTAACATTCTTTTTATAGTCTCTCACAGGTTGGAAGTAAGATTGTTGATTAAGCCCCACAAAGATTCAGTCCTTCAAGGAAAGTCAGTCTCTAGTGGGAGCCAGATTTGGACCAAAGTGATACTGTGCCTGTTTGGAAAAGAGACATAATCTTCCCACTTAAGACAAATGAACCAAAAAAACCACCTTTCCCTATGCAGAATCTGGGGAGGGGGGCAGGCCTTTTTGGAGATAGGTCTGGATGTCAGTCCCAGGCCCCAGAGTCTGTCATTTTCCCATCCCTTTCCTTAATGACGGAAGGTGCCAGTGACATGACTAAATGGTGCTTTTAAGGACTGTGAAGTTTAGGGTTGGGAAAGGAGAGGCAGCTTTAGTGAACAGCTCCTCAGTAGGGTTGCTATGTGATTGGGATGGGTACTTGTAGCTAAACTTACCCAGTCAAGTGGGGGGGGTGCTTTAAGTTAGGTGGCACTGCAGCTCAGCTCCTTTAAAAGGGGAAGCCCTGAACATGAGGTATAGAGAAGAGAAAGGGAAGGTAGTATTTTGCTTCTGTGCCCCATGGATGGGGCAGCTAGGTAGCACAGCAGATGGAATGCCAGGCCTGGAGTTAGGAAGACTCATCTTCTTGAGTTCAAGACACTTGGCTTCAGACACTTACTAGCTGTGTGACCCTGTTTGACTCAGTTTCTTCATCTGTAAAATGAGCTGGAAGAGGAAATGGCAAACCACTCCAGTATCTTTGCCAAGAAAACAGCAAGTGGGGTCATGAAGAGTTAGAAAATACTAAACAACAGCAAAGCTGCAGGGATACTTCTGAATCCTATAATCATCTCTCCGTCTGTCTCTGCCTTGGTGCCTCACAAGGTAGCACGCGCCTTAGGGTTCCCTTTGCCAAACTGCAGCCTTTTGGTCTCGATCCAGGCATGTATCCTAGGAGGGATGGGGTCCCAGAAGAACTGTAGTAGATGTCAACAATTCCCCCAAGGAGTTTTCACTGGTCATGCTTTTTCCACCAGCTGTATGACCATGGGCAACTCACATCTTCCTTTGAACCTATTTTCCCATCTGTAAAATGGAGTAGTAACACTTCTATTGTTTCCTTAGTGCTTTGCTTTAGAAACTAAAATGCTGTGTGGACTGTGACCCTTTTTCTTCCTCTCTGACCTATGTCTACCTGCTGCTTTGCTGCCTCAGTTTCAGCTAACTAATTTGATTACTTTTCCCCCTCCCAGAGCCGGCTTCCACTGCCACCGCAGGCCCACCTGGACAGCATGAAAGCCCTTTTCTGCATCAGGGTGTCCCTGCACCCCTACCCAAGGTTCCCCAGGAGGCACTGACGCCCCTGGGCCAATTCTGCTCTGCCCCGGGACTAGGAGCAGATTTGCCATGGTGACATAAACAGGGCAAGGAGGAAGGAGAACAGCTCAGTCCATGGACCACCCTCCCTGGTGGGAAGAAAAGACACTCTTAGTCCCTGCTCATCCCTGTGCACAAACAGCTTCTGTTATTAATTATTTTTAATTTATTGCTTTGGATTGAATTCTTGTTTTTCTTCCTGTGAAAAGAATTGGGGGGGGTGAGGGTGGGGGGAGGTGGTTGCTAAGCAACATTGAGGAGCCAGGATGACCATCCCCCTGTGCCCAAGGAGGCTTCGCAGGCAGGCATCCCCTCAGACCGTGCTGCTCCTGCTGTTTGCCTTCTGCCTGCTCAGCGTTTTTGTCTCCGCCTATTACCTGTATGGCTGGAAGAGGAGCCTGGAGCCCTCAGGTGAGGTCACTGGGCCTGACTGTAATGAGGAGCCCCAGATCACTCCATCACGCCTCCTCCCCCTCAAGACCCTTAAGGTGTCCTCGTCCTCACGAACTGATGCCCTTGTGCTGGTGTTTGTGGAGAGCCTGTACTCCCAGCTGGGCCAGGAGATTGTGGCCATTCTTGAGTCCAGCCGGTTCAAGTACCGCACAGAGATTGCCCCCGGGAAGGGGGACATGCCTACTCTCACAGACAAAGATCGGGGTCGTTTTGCGCTCATCATCTATGAGAACATCCTCAAGTATGTCAACCTGGATGCCTGGAACCGGGAACTGCTGGACAAGTACTGCGTGGAATATGGTGTTGGCATCATTGGCTTCTTCAAGGTAACTGGGTTTGGAGAAGAGATATCCCGTGAAGGAAGGGAAGGGAAGGGCTTGGGCAAGCTAGGGATGTGGAAAGAGGGGTGTTTGGTGCTGTGTCTTTGGCCAGGTGTCTTGGGTGCCTAGAGGGGGTGCCCCGGTTACCAAAGTGTTATAGGTCAGCCTTTGGCTGAACCAGTTAGCATTTTTCTGTTCTCTAGCCAGTCTCAGCTCTTTATCTCAGTCCTGGCCCTTGCCAGAAGCTTAGGGGAGGGGGGAGAGTATTTGCCTTAGCCAGCTGTCTCATAGATACCTGCGATGAGTTACAAGAGGGACTGAGCACCATCTGCTAGAGATACATACAGTTCAAAGCTTGCATCCCATTTAGGGTGGAGTCAGAGTGCTATCTTTGGATACAAACGGTGGGGCGGTAAGGAGGAAGCCACCGTGACCCGCCTCGGGAGCCTAAGCCCTAAGTAAATCATAGGATTTACTGCTGGATGCCCCTAACGGCATTTTCCAGGTTCAGTAGAAGACTGAATCAGCAGGTTCTAGGATTGGGGTTTAGGAGTACAAACTTCACAGAAAGCTGGCCCGAGCGCTTTCAGGTCTCTGAAAAATAGGGCTTTGTTGGTTTGCTTATACCATTAGAGAGGGCGTGACCTGTCCATTTTACAGATGAACAAAGTGAGGCTCGGTGAAGTCACACTGCTGAGTCCTGGTCCTGTGTCTCTTGATCCAGTGGTCTTTTCCTCAGAGCTTGAGGATTGATCTAGAATTTTGTGGAGGGAACAAGGAGGAAGGGACCAAAAGGGGCCAGGCACTAGGGAAAGAGAAATTTTTGCTAGGCTGGTGGAGCTGTCCGAAATAAGATCTCTTGTCTGGGTTAGCAAATGAGATGAAATACACAGAATGCTTTCCAAGCTTTAAAGTACTTTATAAATAGTTGTAATTACTGTCGTTATTGTATGGAAAGCGAGCTCATTGTCCCTCCCTGAGCGCAGGTCCTAGTGATTCTGTTGTTGTCGTCTGACCTTTGTTCTTGAAGAGGACCATGACATCAGGGAGGTGATGCCATGGCATCGAGCGAATTGGATTTAAGTGAGGCAGGGCTCTGCAGAGGCACCAGCCTCACTTTCTCCTCCAGAGCCATCTCTGGGTCCAGTGGTGAGATATAGATCAGGATGACTGGGAATGGCTTCCAGTGATTCTGTTAGTGGGTCAGCAGGACTGGAGGAGAGAAGGGGCTTATACAGGGTGTCCCAGAAGTCTTAATATAGTCAGTAAGTAAACTTTTTTTTGGGGGGGGGTTAAGGCAAATGGGGTTAAGTGACTTGCCCAGGGTCACATAGCTAGTGAGTGTTATGTGACTGAGGCCGGATTTAAATTCAGGTCCTCCTGACTCCAGAGCTGGTACTCTATCCACTGTGCCACCTAGCTGCCCCTAAGTAGACATTTATTAAGCATCTCTTATGTGCCAGGCACTGTGCTAAATAGCACAGGGGATATAAAGTTAGTGCTGTCAAGGAGCTCACAGTCTAATAGGGGAGACAGTAGGCAAACCACTATGTACACCCAAGCTGTAGATGGGATAAATGGGAGAAAATGAGCAGAGGGAAGGTACTAGAATTAAGGGAGGTCTGGAGAGGTTTCCTATAGAAGGTGTGATTTTAGCTGGGACCTGAGCAGAGCTAGGGAAGCTAGGAGGTAGAGATGAGGATAAGAGCATTCTGGACATGGAGGAAAGCCAGTGGGAGGGAAAAAACCCTACTACATTAATTGTTTTGAGACACCCTGTCTATCTAAGGAAACACCAGTGAGTAGATGTGCAGGAGGATAGGGGAACATCTGGCTATAGGGTAAGATAGACAGAGAAATGTGGCAGTCTCAAGGGAGGAGGAAGGCAATTACTATTGGAGGGGCAAAATGGTCCTAGATGTATAACACAGCAGAGAATATGAAACCTTTGGTTTGAAAGAAGGAAAAACATATAACATACTATGGCTATCAAGACTGCCCTAGGGGTCTGTTTTGGGGTGGGGACAGTAGGAAGGAGAGATAAGCAGCTTCCATCAGTGGAAATATTTGAGCAGAGGCTGGGCGACAACTTGTCCGAGATGTTCACAATGTAGTAATTTAGAGCTGCGAAATGTAGTGAAGTTCAGCTCTCTGCACTCTCTGACTTTTGTCCCGCCTGGACTCGGAGCTATCCTGTGCAATTAGCTTAATCAGAGACTGCCCTCTGAGTGTGGGAGTAGGGTGAGACTGTACCAGGAAAGTGAGAGAGAGAGCACACGAGTGCAAAACTGCTAACCCAGAAGTGAATGATTCCATCAAATACAAATGCTGGGAGTTCCTGGGGTAGTGGAAGCTCAGGTTTCCCTATGGCCAGGAGAGTTCCCCATCCCCATCTCCCTTATCACAGCCTCTAGAGCTGAACGGGGTTTTAGAGACTACCTGCCTCCATTACGGGCTCCTTTCTCTCTCTCTCTCTCTCTCTCTCTCTCTCTCTCTCTCTCTCTCTCTCTCTCTCTCTCTCTCTCTCTCTCTCTCTCTCTCTGTCTCTCTCTCTATCCCTCTCTCTCCCCACCCCTCCCCCCTTCCCCCTTCATTTTATTGAGTAGAAAACCTAAGCCCATCAAGGGCAAATGACTTGCCAAGGTCACACAGGTTAGATAGGTTAGAGAGTTGGGTTTTGAACCCAGTAGTTTTTTCCACTATAGCATGATACTGGCTTTCTGGTAGGGGTCCAGTCTCAAGACCACTTCACTTTTCTGGAGGAGCCCTAATGAGCCAAGAGACAGGAAGATTAGGAAAGTTCGTTTAGGCTGGTAAAGGGTGACCTCACATGGTCATCTGAAAGAGTCAGAGCTCTTCCTTAGGCTGTGGGTCAGGGCTGCAGGCTGTATCATTTTGCTCAAGTGTGTTGACTGGTGGCCACTATATGTCACGACAGGCTGTGGAGCAAAGCTGGAGCTGACCACTCCTGGGAACTTCAGGCTACTCTTTGATCTAATGGAAGGATCAAGAAAATAAGTTCCCAAAGGAATCCAGTGCCTGTAATTCCCAAGTTCCAGCTCGATGTTGGCTTTTATAGGCAATGTGAAGGTTTGAAGATCATAGAGGGACTTTAGAGATTATCTCCTCTCACTCTCACATTTTACAGGTGAGGAAACGCGGGTCCAGGGAGAGGAACACTAGTGTGTCATAGCCTGTCAAGTGACAGGTCCAGGTCCAGACGTCGGGTCCCCTGACATTCGGTCCGAGACTCTTTTCATTGTAGTCTCTAAACAGTGTTGGATTCCAAAAATATAATCTAACCCCTCACCCCCATGATTTCAGGAGCCAACAGTCAAATTGGGAGGGACAGCGCATACAAACACCTAACTCAGTTAGGCGGTGTGTGAGAAGTGTAAAGAGGAGCATGTGGAGACTGAGTGCTATAGAGAAGGTCAGAGAGGGGAGAGGTTATTGTGGAATAGTCGGGGAGGGCTTTCTAGAGGAACTAGGGCTCAAGCTGGACCTTGAGGTCTGGAATAAAGGGGAGAAGAAGGGGCGGCACTCTAGCCGTTGGAAAGAGCATGAACAGCAACCCAAGTAGAGGTGAGCAAGGGGATGAGGTGTGGCTGGATCAGTGAGTAGACCTTTGTGGCTATAGCGGAGCATGTGTTTGGAGGAGAGCTGGGAGATAATATTGAAAAGATAGCTTGGCACTGGATTCTTGAGGCCTTAGAGGCTGCATGGTTTGGAGTTTACCTCTGTGATCACAGAAGTTTTTAAAGCAGGAATTGTCTTGGGAGGTTGTAAGTTCATTGTTAACTTGAGGTGTTAAGACTTCTGGTTGAGGACATTTTAGAGGAGTTTCATTTATCTGGCTGGTTTGAACTGAATGACGTTGGAGGGCCCTGGCTGCAGGGGCCATCACCAGCATAGACATACTTGGCTTGTAGCACAAGGTGATGGTACGTGTTTGGGAGCTCATATGTGTCCCATGCTGTGATTCCTCAGAGGCAGATGTTCAAAAGGCATTAAAAATGTTTAGCTGTGCAACTTCGTCTAAACACTGGGACTAGCTGGATCACAGTGCTGCACCTCGCATCTCGGGATTCCTGCTCCTCATGTTCCTCCTCTCTTTCCCAGCTCTGTTTCGTTGTGAGGAGTGTAAACACATCAGAGGGGTGTGGCGTGAAAAGTGCTGGGCTGTGTTAGGAGACCTCAGCCTGACTGCAGTTTCCTCGCTCTTCAGAGGCAGGCGAGTCAGATTCTCACTCTGAGCTTCAGTTTGCTCCTTTATAAAACGGGGATAAAGGACTACCTATCTCACAGGGTTGTGGTGAGGCTCAAGTGAGGTAGAGGAGTCTCCGTAATCACAGGGTACCATATAAATTCCAGCCATTATTAAGTCAAGCCAGGTGGCTGCGCAGGGCACAGTGGTTTGGAGGGTTGCCAAAAATGATGCCTTTGCACCAGTTTTTGGGTTTTGTTTGTCTGTTTGTTTGTTTTAGGCAATTGGGGCTAAGTGACTTGCTCAGGATCACACAGCTAGTAAGTGTCAGATGTTTGGTCTGAGGCCGCATTTGAACTCAGGTCCTCCTGACTTCAGGGTCAGTGCTCTATCCACTGCGCCACCTAGCTGCCCCCTTTGCACCAGTTTTTGCCTTTGCCTGGAATGCCCTCCCTCCTCACCTCTGCCTCTTGGCTTCCGTCAAGACGTAACTGAAATCCTTTTTTCCACAGGAGGTCCCTCCTGCTTTTCCCACCTGCTAGTGCCTTCCCCCTCTGAGATTTCCTTTCATCTACTCTGTATATATCTTGTGTGTACCTGGTGATTGACGTGTTTTCTCCCTCTTGGAGCGTAAGCTTCTCGAGAGCAGGGACTGTGTTCTTTCCTGGTCTCCCCAGCTCGGAGCACGGTGCCTGGCACACAGTAGGTGCTTAATAAATGCTTGTTGACTGTTTCTGGTAGCATAGTGGTGTATAGTACAAAAAGCATTGAACTTGGAGTCAGGATGTCCTGGGTTCCAGTCCTAGTTCTGATGTTTACTAGCTACCTGAGAAGGTTTCTGTGAGGAGAACCTTTATAGACCTTTAGAACTTGACCTCTCTCAGCAGGTGCAGGTGGTCATCTTGCCAGGGGTGCTGCCAGACTCCTCGTAGTTATGTGTAAGGCACATAAATAAGCCGGTCACTGTTATCTCTCCTGTGTTCCTCAGCTATTTTCTCCTTCCCAATAGGCCAATGAGAACAGTCTGCTGAGTGCTCAGCTCAAGGGCTTCCCTCTCTTCCTCCATTCGAACCTGGGCCTGAAGGACTGCAGCATCAACCCCAAGTCCCCACTGTTGTACGTGACCCGGCCCAGTGAGGTAGAGAAGGGCCTGCTGCCTGGGGACGACTGGACCGTCTTCCAGTCCAACCACTCCACCTATGAGCCGGTGCTGCTGGCCAAGACCAAGTCGGCTGAGTCCATCCCCCACCTGAGCGTGGGGGCGGCCTTGCACACCACGGTGGTGCAGGACCTGGGGCTGCATGATGGCATCCAGAGGGTGCTCTTCGGCAACAACCTCAACTTCTGGCTGCATAAGCTGGTCTTTGTGGACGCTGTCGCTTTCCTCACTGGCAAGCGCCTGTCGTTGCCCCTGGACCGCTATATCCTGGTGGACATTGATGACATTTTTGTGGGCAAGGAGGGCACCCGGATGAAGGTGGAAGATGTGAAGGTATGAATGGGGGCCTTGGCATCTGAACCAGGAGCCACCACATTAGCCTGTGAGGGAGGCCTCCTGAGAGACCTGTCATTGAATGGCCCAGGCCAAGGCATCGTTTGTGTATTTAAGTCAAAGGGGAGACCCTGATGGGACCCTGTATGTGCATTGGGTGTTGGAAAGAACGTTGGAATTAGGAGGCCTGGATTCTAGCTCTGGCACAAAACTTGTCAGGTGACCTTAGACAAATTACTTCCCCTCTGGGGGGCCTCAGGTTTACCCCAGTCCAAAACTGGCTAGCGGGGAGGGGTTGGGTTTGTAGTAGAGAATCATTAAGGGATCTTTAAATTCTGTGATTTAGTGAAATGTCACAGCATTCCCATCACATTGTTAGGAAGTACACCCAGCTGTTTTACCTTCTTCCTTCCTGCCGTGCCTGAAGCCCCTTCCCTCCGGTGAAGAATGCAAGTTGGGACTCCTCCTGCAGGATAGCACTCAGTGGGGGCTGGGTTAGGGGAATTGGTTTTCACACTAGGTTCTTTTACTGACTTTCTGTGCATTGTCCATTCTCTCTTGGGGTCATTATTTTCCCCCGCCTTTGGAAAACGGAAGTAGTAGAGTCTGAGTTTGAGTAAACTCTCAGGGCTGTGGAAAGGACAGAAGGAAGACAGAGTGCCTGTAACCAAGACTGGGTGGTGGGAGTGAACCCAGTGAGCAGCTGGGTGAGGGGGCAGGAGTAACTCTCTTGTCCTTTCCTTCTTCTCTGTTTCCTAGGCCCTTTTTGACACTCAGAATGAACTGCGCACACACATCCCAAACTTCACCTTCAACCTGGGGTACTCAGGGAAATTCTTCCACACGGGTAAGTAAGTATGCTAGAATGACCTGGCCCATGAGAACCTCCCTCACGTGTACCTTAAGCCTACTATCCCTGAGTGGTTGGAAGTAGGGTGTAGGCATGTCCAGCACTTTACATCCCCCGCACTAATTTCAGCTCAGCGTGACAGGAGGATATCCTTGTACTGGCCTGAGATCTGTTCAGTTCAATGCCTTATGCTTCCTTCTTGAGCTGAGCTGATGCCCCACACCGTGAATCTGCATTCTGTGAGCCCTGGAAGTCGTGGGCTTCTAAACGCCCCCTTTCTTATCGAGTGGGTCCCAATGTGGATGACGCAGCCTTTTAGAGTGGTTCTGGAATTGAGACAGAGATTGAGGCTCCCTGTGGATTCTCTTCAGATGGGAAATCTGAGAGGGAGGAGCAGAAGTACTTGACCAGGAGCCCGAGTGGATTCTAGTCCTGATTCTGTCCCTAACTCATGGTGTGTGACCTTGTGCAATTCCCTTCCCTTCCCTAGGCCTCAGTTTCCCCATCTCTGAAATAAAGGTGTTAGGCTCGGTGGTTTTTGAGGTCCCTCTCAGCTCTAGCATTGTAAGCTCCTAATCTGGAATTCTACATAGAGAGACTTTTTATGCTTCTGGCATACAAGAGTCCTATTAGAAGCCCTGCTGGCTTACTCATGGTTATTAGGGGGAGCAAACGGGACCTGATTTTCCTTTGCAAGGATCTGTTCATTCAGGCTTTTGCACAGCAAGCCATGTGGGCTGCAGAAAGGTACAGTTTTGTGGCTTGGCTTTCCCTGGGCTGTTGTCTCCCTTTTGGATGTCTTTGGATGGTAATTACTGTGTTTGCTTAGATTGAGGAAGCACTGGTCTTGTTAAGTGCTTGCCAGTGGGCGTGTGCGCGTGTGTGTTAGAAAGAACTGCTTCTTAGGTCACTTTAAACCTCACTTAAAACAAACAAACAGATTTGTTTTGATATCTTTTTGTAATACCTAGATTTCCCACTGTGTCCTCCCCCCTATAATAAAGAGTAATACTAAATAATAAATAATATGAGTGTAATAACAAAGAATAAGAAAGGGAAAAAATGTCCTGCAAAACTAAACAATAGAGCAAAAAACCCTGGTGTTATATACAGTATTCTATACCTATTGTTTCTCCCCCCACCCCCTTCCCAACCCCCAGCCAAAGAAGGATTTGGAGGTGGAGATAAACCTTCCTTTCTATCTTCGGGACTGACATCTGTCAGGTGGAAAGCAGCTAAGGAGAAGGACAGAAACTTTGTGAAGGGTTTTAGTCAGTGAGACTCTTAGTAAAAGGGTAAAGGGAATCAGGAAGACTTGGGTGAAGTCCTGCCCCGACACACACTGACTGTGTGACCTGGGGTATCATTAAACTCTCAGTATCCTGGGCAACTCTGAGGCTCCGAGGTGCAGAAAAGGTGCTGATCTGCTGTGATAGAGTGTTTTCTCATGGGGGATTTCATACATGAATGAAATCTGAGGTCTGGACCAGAATAAAAAATGTAGTAGAAAAAGAGGGAAGGATGATTGCACGTGTATAACCTGTATCAAATTGCTTATGACCTTCTCAGGGATAGGGGAGGGAGGGGGAGAATTTGTATCTCAAAATTTAAAAAAATTAATGTCAAAAATTGTTTTTACATGTAATTGGGAAAAAATAAAATATTATCAAAAATAATGAAATTAAAAAAGAAAAAAGAGGCAAGTCCTGGAGTCAGACAGACCTGGGTTCAAGTCTGGCCTTGGATAAATAGGTTTTGAGACTCAGGACAAGTCACTTGACCTCCTAGTCCCCCTGTCAACTCCTGACTATAAGTTGTAAAACAGCTGCAGCTCTGTGTTGGTAAGATAATTTCCTATACTGATTAAATCATAGAACTAGATCCCCCAGCAGTAGGTATTTGAGTAGGAGTTGTCTTTTTAGGCTGATTGTGGATTACTTGGCAAGAGACACAGATAATGAAATAATCACTGACATGTGAGCTGCAGCACGCATCTAGACGTGTTCCTGTGCCACGTATTTGACCTCATCGGTGCCTGCTTTGCTGACCTCCTCTGGCATTTGGGACCCAGTTAGATGTTAGAGGGGAGACAGTTGTAAATTCTTACTTAGAACAGACCCCTGAGAGGTGACTGGGGAAGTTGGGTGGAGGAGCCTATTCCAGGGCATGATGCTGATGCATGCTGGGAAACGTGTCATGGCAACAGATTACAGAAAGGCGCAGGGAGAAGGATGGCCTTGAGATGTGACAGGTATCGCTCTCTCCCCAAGGAAGGTGTCGGTGTAGGCATCAGCAGTAAGAGGGGGAAGTTGACTAACTTGGGGATGAGGGAGAGGCAGAAGAGGCCTGACGTTGGGTTTTCTGAAGGGACAGAGTGAGACGTAGAAGGGGGGATAGACTATTATAAAATTACAGAATCTTAGAGTCATAGACTAATAGGATACAGAGAGACCCTTGGTCATTTTAATCTGGCCTTCTTTCCAGTGTAGGAATATCCACTTTTTCAAAGTATATTTTTCCCAATTACTTGTAAAAATAATTTTTAATATTCATTTTTTAGGAATATCCTCTTTCACATCATTTTTAGGGTCATCTAGCTTATGCTAGAATACTCCCAACTATGGGCAGCTCACTCACTTTCTCACAAGGCAGCCCGTTGGCATCATTGTTGGATGGCTCTAATTGTTAAGAAAGTCTTCTTTTAAAAAAAAAAAACTCTTATCTTGAGTTAGAGAATGTACAGAGAAGGGCAGCCAGGATGGGGAAGAGAGGAGAGGGCTCAAGGCTGTCTTCAGATATCTGAGGGGCTCCCTCACGTAGAAGACAGGGATTAGAATTATTCCCGTTGATCCCAGAAGTTGGAACGAGGAGCAGTGGGTGGGAGCTGTAAAGCGACAGAGCGAAGCTGGAGGAGAGGAGAAAACCTCCCAACAATCAGAGCCGTCCAGAAGCAGAACGAGCTGCTTCACAAGGGGAGGGCGCTTTCTGTCCTCAGGGGTCTTCAGGCAGATGCTGGTCTAGTGTGGCATGGTGGGGATTCATCATGGGCCAGGGTTCCATTGGGTGGTTGCTGAAGTCCCTTCCAACTCTGAAAGTCTGTGATTCTGTACATCTGCTGCCCTCTCACTCTCACCTGTTATTCCTAGTTATACCCCTGGGGGTGATGCAGAAGTTCAAAATTCAAATGAAATCTGATCCCTCTAAGAGGAGAAGCCTTTGGATATTTGGCAGTGGTGACCACATCTGCCCCCTGCTGACTCAGGTCTCCCGTTTGCCAGCTGTACATCCCTCGTCCGTTTCTTTGATGATGTATTTCCCAATCCTCTATCCATGTGAGTCCCCTTCCTGGATACTTGCCAGGCTGTCGGTGTTAGCGCGGGATGCCTCCATCTGAATCCAGTGCTGCAGTTGTAGTTTGACCAAAAGCGAAGAGCAGACCAATCCGCTGAGCTCCCCCTTATCTTGTAAAATCCGCACAGTGGCTCTTTTAGTGCCTCGCAAGATGTCCTGAGCCTTTTTTGTTTGTCTGTCACGTCTCACTATTGGCTTACAGTGTTCCCCCACCCCACCCAGTACTCAGTTGACTTGACAGTGGGTCCCTTGGGGATAAGCTAGTTCTTTTGGTCCTTACAGCAGACGCGCTTCCCTGGGTGCAGATGTTGCTCTGGCAGTCTTGCCGTAATCAGGTGGTGGGGAAAGGTGTTGCTCTTCACCTATTTTTAATCTCAGGAACAAGGGGTTAGTGCCTGTTGTCTGTCTGTGTGCACTGACCAGAGGTGACTGATCTGTGCCTCAGCCAGGTCTGTTGGTGCTGGTGCCGTCACCTTGGCATCAGCCCACACCAACCCCTGATTTTCCAGCAAGTGTCAGGAGTTTTTTCCTGATGCCCTGCTCCCAGTTGTGGTGTTTATATGTCTTCGTAGACAGCCCCATTTGAAACCTCAAAGGCAGATAGAACCTGATGAGAAAGGCAGATTTTGCAGGGAAAGAAATCTTAGACTATATTCCCAAACCAAATAGGGATGATTTGGGGGTTATCTTTGCTTTGGGATGTTTCCAGCTCCTCCCTACCCTTTGAATTAGTATGGGTAATTAAAAATAGATTCTGTTCCATAAGCACTGTTATTCAGACTATCCTTTACCTCTGATAGCAGGGACATAGGAGGAAGCATGGTACAATGGAAAGAATATTTGCTTTGGAGTCAGAGGGCCTGGGTTCAAATCCTATCTCTGATATTTGCTACTTCTATGACCTTGAGCAATTCACTAATATAGTAACAATAATAATAATAGCTAATATTTATATAGTGCCTACTTGGCAGGCTCTGCGCTAAGCGCTTTATAAATATTCTCTTGTTTAATCCTTACAACAACCTGGGAGGTAGCTACTGTTATTGTCGCCATTTTACAGATGAGGAAAATGAGGCAAACAGGTTAAGTGATTTACTTGCCTAGGGGTTGCTTGGCTAGTAAATATCTAAGGCCATATTTGACCCTCTGAGATCCCTTCCAGCTCTAAAGCTGTGATTCTGCTTTAAAAAAAATTCTCTTTTAAAATTCATATCTTTATTCATTTGAAAAATAGTAATACATATAGCATGCTGTATCTTATTTAGTCTTTTCCCTTATTTATGGGGTTTTGCAACTCTGTCCCTTTCTCTCTATCCCACCGTGGTCCATGGTCTACAGTTGCCATATTGTGAGCTTGATCTTAAGGCTGGCTTTCCTGGGCTTTGTTGGGCTCACATACTCCCCCAGTGGCCAGTCTGGCTAGGGCATGACATGACATGACATCACCAGGTACAGATGCTGAGGACGACGGTGACGACCTGCTCTTGTCCTATGTGAAGGAGTTCTGGTGGTTCCCACACATGTGGAGTCACATGCAGCCCCACCTTTTCCACAACCAGTCTGTGCTGGCTGAGCAGATGGCCCTCAACAAGAAGTTCGCTGTCGTGAGTAAGACCCCTTCTCCGGGGTGGGGTGCTTCCTGGCCCCTTTCCCTGCCCCCTCCCCACCCCAGCCCTTACCCTGCTCCTTAAATACTGCATTCAGGGCACGTACTCAGCCTTGCTGGGTGAGACAAAGGAAAGAGATGCAGCCTCTGCTCCTAAGTTTAGCTGAAGAGGGAAGATCCACACTCATTTAACAGTGGAGATGAGTCCAAGACAGTGTGTGAGCAGATATCAGGGTGAATGAATAGATAGCTGGATGAGTTCCATAGAAGGAGAGAGGAATGTGGGATTGGGGTACTTCTTGGGGGTGGTAGGGCTTGGAAAAGGGGTGAAATTTGATCTTTTCATTTTCGTGGGAGGGAGAAAGTAGAGAAAATAGATTTGTTTTGGATTTAATAGATTGCTCAAACATATTAAATATACAGTTACAACTGTTTATATGCAGAATATCCAAAAGAGTTTCATTATTCCTTTTATCTGCTATTGGTTTATGTATAACTGGGGGGGCATTTTAATTTTTCACGTTGTGTGTCTGCCCCGCACCTACCAGACACTTAAGTGGCAGGATCTGAGTCACCTTGTATGTCCAGAGATTGCCATACAGCTCTGGTTGGACTTAGAGCCTTGAGGGCTGGCAGTGTCAGGCTCAAGGGAGCCTGGGCAGAGGTGGCAGAGGATTGGTAATTGTGCCATCCCTCCCCCTCCCCTGCTTAGGCCCCTTGCTCTTCTTCCTCATTAGCCATCCATTGAAACAGGCTCTTCTGTTCTCCCCGCTTCCAGTTTTAGATGACCAATTTAAAGTAATCCCCTGGGTTTGCACTATTGCTAAATGCTGCAGCCAGAAACCTTTCCAGTCTCCTTTGGAAGCTATTTGACATTAGTGTTGGACAAGGAGGGGAGACAATGGTGGCTTAGAACTCCAGGAATGGGATTTTCTAGAAACTCTAGCTCAGAGCCAGACCTAAAGCACTCCAGCACAAACAGGCTCTGGGTTGGAGAGAATAAGGATGGCAGAAGGTCTGCAGTCAGGTCCTCTTCACAACTGGGGGCAGGGGTGTGGACAATGAACCCCAGAATTGGTCTGTGTGTGTGTGTGTGTTTGTGTAAAAATAAATATAAAAATAAGAGAGGTTTGGTATTCATCCAGTCAATCACTGATGGGATACATAGAATATTTTAAATGGCATCATGATAGAGTCAGGTGGGTTAGGGAGGGTACTGATGGGTTGGAAAATAGAATATCAAGGATAGCTTTCTGGATGGGATGTCTCTGTGATGTGGCCAGTTGAAGAATTTGGAGGGCCACAGTCAGAACCTTGATCTGGGGTTTGACTGGAACCTTTTGGGAGGAAGTAATTGAAGGAGCAGATGTAAAATGAGACTGGTATGAGGCTAATGAGATTAGGAGCTGAGCTCAATCCAGATGTGAGGCAGGATGTGCGATCTGACCCAGGAAGCTGTGTCTGCTTCAGACCTGAAGCTAAACCAGTTTTCCAGGACCTGAGGAAAGACTCCCCCCAACTCAGAAACATTCCTTAGGAGAGGCAGAGAGGGATACATTGGAAAGCCCTTTGGTTCTAGGGACAGAGGACCTGGGTTCAGATCCTGCTTCTGACGTTTACTCCCTGTGTGACCTTGGGCAGGGCACTTAACTTCCCTGAACCTGTTTCCTCATCTATAAAATAAAGAGGAGTGGGCTAGACGGCTTTTGAGGTTACTTCTAGCTCTAGTTCTGTGAGCTTATGTCTATGTTCTATCTCCTCAATTTGGGGGAGAAACCCGTCACCTCCCTGGGCTTGGTGTGCAGCTACTAAGAGTCTCAGTCAGCTCCTCAGTAAAGGGGGAAACAGGCCTTCAGGAAGAGGGTCTTCCCAACGGCATGTGCTCACTGTCCTCCCTTGAACGGTCTCTGTTTTTAGGAGCACGGGATCCCTACCGACATGGGCTATGCCGTGGCTCCCCACCATTCTGGCGTGTACCCTGTCCACATGCAGCTTTATGAGGCCTGGAAGCAGGTGTGGGACATCCAGGTGACCAGCACAGAGGAGTATCCCCACCTGAAGCCTGCCCGTTACCGCCGTGGCTTCATCCACAATGGGATCATGGTAGGTTAATGGGGATTGCCTACTTCCTTTGGCTGCTAGAGGCTTCAGACCCTCACAGGGAGGCAGGTGGGACTTTTTGATAGGTGATGTGTCTGGAGTCAGCAGCATCTGTGCTCTATTCTTCACTGTTATCCTAGAACTCTGTCCTGGGCTGTCAGTGGTAATGAGCCCGTTTATTGGGGCATAGAAAGGGTTGTCCTGACTGCTTGGGGACCTTCCGTGGAGAGGATTCTGCTGGGACGTCTGCTGTTTCTGCCACCTCGTCCCTGGGCACTGCCAGCCTGGATGCCCCAGCCAGTTCAATAGAAGGCCCATGCTTGGTCCACTCCCATTGGGAAAGTGGTTACCTTGATGGGCTTACAGGAAAACCTTCCACCATGGATTGTCCTCTGTGGCCCCCTCTGGAGACTTGGTGTTTTTGTGCCCCTGCTAGCAGGGTGCTGGATGCTTTTCTTCCCCTCCCTTTCCCCACTTAGGTCCTCCCCCGGCAGACCTGCGGCCTTTTCACCCACACTATATTCTACAATGAGTACCCCGGAGGCTCCAGCGAACTGGACAAAATCATCAATGGGGGAGAGCTCTTCCTCACTGTGCTGCTCAATCCTGTGAGTATCAGCCTCCTTACTGCAGCGTGATGGGGTCCTTGACAGCCCCAGTTCTGTCTGTGGCCGAGGCAAAGTGGGCCCTGTGGGCTTCAGCGTAGGATGGACATAGTGCTATGTATTAGAAATGGGTGGGCGAGTCAGTTAAATTCTCTGGTCCCTAATTTCCTCATCCCTAACATATAAAATACCATAGATAATAGTAATACTTGCCGTTAAAAAAACAAACCAACCAGAACTGAAATTTCATAGGTCTACTCTAGGAAATTTCCAATTTGTGATCTCACTCTACCAGGGCAGAGCTTTAGCAATTCCTTTGTAACTTAGTCTTAGAGAGCTGCCTGGGGCACTGAGAGGCTAAGGAATTTGCTCAGGGCTGCCCAGGTGGCATGTGTCAGAGGTGGGACTTTGACCTGCGGGTGCCAAGGCTGGCTCTCTTCACTGTACCTCTCAAGCCTCGCCTTATGAAATTCTGTAACTTATGTGTATAACATATGTGCACAGGCACACACATACGCACACACACGTACAATACACTGATCTCTCTTTTCCTTTAATTTGTCCAGCTGTCTGTTTCACTCATGTCAACATTTGGTTGAAACATACTGTCTCGGATTCTTCTCTTCCCTCACTGTAGTGTATATTCATACACACTATATATATTTGTGCACGTGTAATTGTACACACGTGGAAATATGTGTGTAAGCATGCATGCTTATACATATATGCACGTGAGTATAGGTGTATGCGATTAGGATATGTATGTGTATAAGCATATACATGTGTGTATGTATAGTGTATGTATATATGTATGTGTATTTGTGTGTGTATAAAATATTTGAGCTATACATATATATTTTGGTTTAAGGAATTTAAGGAATAATTTTGTAATCCTTGCTCAGCAGTCTTACTCATGGGATTAGCTTTGTCTTTTCTGCTGTAGTGCCTGGCACACCGCCGTGCTTATTGACTGATTAGTAAAAGGTGTAACTCAATGCCAGCATGTCTAGGGCTCTTTCGAGGCACTGTGTTCTTTGGTTATAGACTTTCAGAGCCATAAGAGAATCTTAAGAGTATAGAATTTCAAAGTTACTAATGACATCAGAACCTAGAACATCAGAGTTGGAATGGACATTAGAGATCATTGCCATTACTTTTACTATTTCCCCTTGTAAAACATTAAATATGAAATTATTTAATACCAAAGTATTACAAGTGGCAGATTTTTTAATGTTAAAAATTGTTGCTTTATTTTGCCCCCAAATTTGGTTGACTTGTTCCCTTCGTCCCCTCATACTAGGAATATTTCCTTTTATCAGCCCTTCCCTGGTAAAGTAGTTTACTTTTAATCTTTAAACATTGGACCTCCCTATATTGCAGGACACAATCACAGTGTCATTGACATGGGAGCTTAGACCCGCTTGTTTTCCTGCGTGGCCTGGTTTGTCCCTCCTTAGCCTGCCACAGCAGTGCTGACTTGAATGAGAACGTCCGATAAGGAGGCCTCACCCAGTACACCTCAGAAATTCCACAGCTCAAGAGAACCGTCAGCCTCAGCCTTTTGGGTAGCAGGGATTGTGGGGTGAACCACCGTGCCTGGCTCCAGGGTGTCCTTCTTAGTCTGGGAAATTCTTATCTAGTCCAGTACCCTGATTGTAGAATCAGAGGGGAAATGACTCCCCTGCTGTCAACCAGCTCGTGAGCTGTTTGTCTTTGGCACCCTTTGGGGGTGGTGGGAGTGCCTGCCCCTCTTGCTGAGAGAAGTTTGCTCAGCCTCCCTTCGCTGCCTTCACCAGATCAGCATCTTCATGACCCACCTGTCCAACTATGGGAACGATCGTCTGGGATTGTATACCTTCAAACACTTGGCGCGCTTCCTTCGCTCTTGGACCAACCTGAAGCTGCAGACGCTGCCGCCAGTCCAGCTGGCTCAGCGATACTTTCAGATCTTTTCTGAGGAGAAGGACCCCCTGTGGCAGGTAGGGGGAGTGGGGCTCAGGGTCCCAGGATGGGAGTTGGTACCGGTGAGAGGGAGAGTTACAGAACAGGACAAGGGGCATCCCCCCACCCCCATCAGTGTTGGCAATCTCAAGCTCCAGGTGCATTTACCCACTGCCAAAGCCAGAATGTACGTTCGCTGAATGAGCACTTTTAAACAGCAGTGTTCTGGGCTCTGTGCAAGATGCCAAGGTAAGTCAGATAGTTGTCAGGCTCTCGGTACTCACAGTTGGGTATTGGGGGTGAAGGGAGGAGAAAAGGTCACTGATACCAAGCAGAATATGATAGGAGTGGAACAAACTAGCAGTTCAAGGTGTGGAACAGAAGTTCTTTCTTTTTTTTTTTTTTGTATTTTGTTAGGCAACGGGGTTAAGTGACTTGCCCAAGGTCACACAGCTAGTAAGTATCAAGTGTTTGGTCTGAGGCCGGATTTGAACTCAGGCCCTCCTGACTCCAGGGCCGGTGCTCTATCCACTGCGCCACCTAGCTGCCCCGTGGAACAGAAGTTCTTAAACTGGGATCTGTGAACTTAAAAAATAGATGTGTGTGTATGTTAAACTATATATTAATATATTAATTTTATATAACTTTCTATTTTAATTGATTTCTATTATAATCTTACTTATTTTATGCATTCGAAAGCGTTATTCTGTGAAGGGGCCCATAGGTTTCATCAGAATACATACATACATACATATATATACACACACACACACACACACACATAATATATTCATTATTGTGAGAGTCTTATATATTTTATATAATATAAAGCTTTCAATGTAATTGGTTTCCATTACAAGCTTATGTATTTTATGCATTTAAAAGCATGACTTTGAGAAGGGATGATAGACCTCATTAGACTCCCAAAGGGGTCCGTGATACCCAAAAAGATTAAAAATTACTGTTGGCGTAGAGGGTTACAAACCTTTGGTGTAGGTGGAACAGAAGACGGAGTTTGCCCCTCTCCTTGATGTTTGTCCCCTTGCTTTTAAGGATCCTTGTGAAGACAAGCGGCACAAAGACATCTGGTCGAAGGAGAAAACGTGCGACCGGTTCCCCAAACTCTTAATCATCGGACCCCAAAAAACAGGTATGCGTCCCTCTGTGCCCCTGAAGCCTGGCTGGCTCGGCTCCCATGATGCTCCCTGTGTACCCGGGACAGTCATGAGAGGATGCGGCACTTCTCTGAATCGCAGTTTGTTGACTGAGTCTGCGTGCACTGCCCAACCTGAGCAACAGCTCGAGCCACCGTGTACCGAGCGCCGAGCTAAGCACCGGGAGAGAGGGTGCCTGCCCTCGTGGGGATTACCATCTCAGAGGGGAAGAAGACAGACGCAGACAGCTACAACTGGCGGTATTACACGGCAGGTGCAGCGGACAAGTACAGACAAAGTGCTGTGGGAGGCCTAAGGAAGAAGGTTTTTACCCAGCGGAAGGATCAGGAAAGGCATTCTGGAGAAAGTCGTAGAAGAACCAATCGGGCGTGTTTATTGAGACAAAAAAATGTTACTTTGAAATAAAAATTCCCATCATCCTACCTCTCATTCTCCTTACGGGTGGAAAAAAAATTCACTCTGCCGATTGATGCAGCCTGGCCCTTTGGAGTTTGCTCAGGTCCCCAGTCCTTGTAGCATTGAAGGGTGGGGGGGATCTCACGGGGAAAGAGGGAGACGCACAGTCCTACAGACCGAGGGCGCGGGCGAGCCTCGCCGCTGGAGCAGGAAATCACTCGGCTGGTTCAGGGGACGTTTTCTCTGGGCTGTGGAGTTTGTGGAAGGGGATCGTGTGAAATAAGACTGGGAAAATGTAATGTGCCAGGTTGCGGAGACCCTGAAACACCAAGGGGAGACTCTCGAGCTTTACTTGGGAGACAGCTGGAGCCACTGATTTTTGAGACTGGATAATGGCTGGGAAGTCTCCTTCTAATCCCCCAGGAGTATCTTGGTGTAAAAGGGAGGAGCTTTGCTCTGGGAAGAAACCTTTGGAAGTCCTTGCTGTCCTCTTGAGTGACTGGCTGCCTCGAGGTGTTCTCAGTGTACTATTTCTTCTCAAATGCTGGGGAACTTTCACTGCAGCGTGATTCCCTGGAGCCAGATCTCTGTGTGTAGCCATGAGAATGAGCATGTAGACATGTAGTAAGAAACTAGAGAGCATTTAGGGGTACTTAGCCTTCGGTCCAAAGGGGTCCATGATACCAAAAAAAAAAAAAAGACCCATGATCTAGTATGAGGAAACAGATGTAGAGAGATGGGATTTGGTCCAGGTCATACTGCTGCTTAGTGGTGGAGTGGGAACAAGATCGTTGGTCCCCTAATACCTAGTCTTCTCCCTAGTATGGTGTCCTCCCTTCTGTATGCTACTGCGGAGGTCCGAGGACTACCCCTGTCTCCTCTTATCCTGCAGGCACCACAGCCCTTTATTTGTTCCTGGGAATGCACCCCGACCTGAGCAGTAATTACCCAAGCCCAGAGACCTTTGAGGAGATCCAGTTTTTCAATGGCCAAAACTACCACAAAGGCATAGATTGGTGAGTGGGGCTTTCCATCCTTGTTGGCCAGCTTGGGGCGTCAGATCGGAAGCCCAGAGTTGGTATCAGGAAGCATCTGGAAGCTGTTTACACACGGATGGGGTTCCTGTTATAGACAAAAAGGGGGCAGAGTTCAGGCAAGCTGCACAGAGACGGGGCCCTATCCCCCAGAGGCCGAGGTGGTAATGCCTGGGTCTTGGGGGCTAAAACCATAATAGCAAGAGAAGCAGTGATGTCTGAAATGCATTCTTGGGCCAATATAGTAACTGAGCAAAGATATTCTTTCCCCGAGTGCTTGTTTCGGACGCCTCCCAAGTATTTTATTTGGTTAGTATCCCTGGGGCCATCGTGTAAGGAGAGTGTCGGGAACCTCCATGGCAAGAGAAGTCAGAGTAATCAGTCAGTGACACAGCTGAGAGGTGACCTCAGGTCTTTGATGTGGCCCAGCCAGGTCTTATCCAGTGAAGTTTCTTAACTTCTTAATCATTTCCTACTTGGCCTGTCTCTGAACTGCCTCCAGGCCAGAGGTGGGGATCCTCCCCTGAGTTCTGACTTCCATCCCCCAGGCCAGAAGTGGGATACCTTGGCCATATAAAATTCTTACAATCCCACCACTCCAGCCTTCCCCCAAAAGGAATGGATTGGGAAGCGGACATGGTGGGATTCCCATCAAGCCCTCTGGAAGAGAAAATGTCTCCCAGCCCTCATTCTCAGGAAAGCCCTAGAGCCAACCTACGGCCCTCGTGGGACTGCCGTGGGGACCCAGTTCTTCTGGTCGTGCTCTTATTCTTCCTGTCCAGCTTGCATCTCTCTCTCTGGGCCCTGAACAGGTACATGGAGTTCTTCCCTATCCCCTCCAACACCACCTCTGACTTCTACTTTGAGAAAAGCGCCAACTACTTTGACTCTGAGGTGGCCCCTCAGCGGGCAGCAGCGTTGTTGCCCAAGGCCAAAATCCTCACCATCCTCATAGACCCGGCCGACCGAGCCTATTCTTGGTATCAGGTGAGCCGTGCACCAGGGGTTGCCAACTCCTTGGGAAGGGTGTCGGGAAAGCAGTTCTCTGAGGGTTTGAGTTATTTTGTACAGTGGGGGGCAGTGTTATTTCTCGAGGCTGCTTTCTGCCTAGGGTTTATAAAGAGGAGGAAGGAGGACTTCCTGCCTCCTCTTCACCCTCTGTGCCTCCTGGCTCGAATGTGATCTCTCACCAGGAGAAAGTAGTGGTTGGCTTAGTTTCTGTCACAGCTGGTGGGGGTGTTCCAGGTCCTGGGTAGGAAGAGTGGGCATTGCTAATCTGAGTCTCTTGCTACCCCACAGCATCAGAGAGCCCATGATGACCCGCTTGCCCTGAAGTACACCTTCCATGAAGTGATCACGGCAGGGCCTAATGCCTCCCCAAAGCTGCGGGCACTTCAGAATCGCTGCCTTGTTCCTGGCTGGTATGCCACCCACATTGAGCACTGGCTTAGCGCTTACCATGCCAACCAGGTACCCACCCCCTAGGTCCCTCTGGCATAGTACAGGAATCAGGGTTAGTTTTTACATAGGTGAGGTGATTCAATATGAATTTCAGGACGCAGTCCCCAAATATTTCCCCTTTGTATATCATCATGTCTCCACCAACGGAGATTTATGCCTTTGGATCTTGAAGGACTTTTGATTTCTTATTGAAAAGGGAGCCCAAGAGCATAGGCAGATTGGTTGTCTTTGGACAGTGGAAGGGTGGCTGATTTTGGAGGTACCTGAGCATTATTATCCCCCTTCCCTCCACCCCCTTGACATTTCTAATAGACAGCTAAAACTCAATATAATCCAAAACAGAACTCAGTGTCTTTTCCCCTAAACCCTCCCCCCTTCCTTATTACTGTAGAGGGAGGGCATCACATCTTCCCATCCTTCAGGCCCACAACCTAGGAGTCATCTTGGACTCCTTACTGTTTCTTCCTGCCCCGAGCCCCCTTCCCCCTCTTAGCCATGTTGTTGTCAAGACCTGCTGGTTTCACCTCTGCAGCCTCTTTTGAACACGTCGTCTTCTCTCCTCTGACACTGCCACCACTCTAGTACAGGTCTCGCCTCCCTCCTGGATCATGGCAGTAACCTGCTGGTGGGTCTACCTACCTCAAGTTTCTCCTCTCTGCAGTCCATCCTGCATTCACTCACTAAAGTGATTTACCTAAAATGCAGGTCTAAGCGTGTCCCCTCCTCCACACAGACTCAATCCAGTGACTTCCTGTAAGTCCCAGCTAAAATCCCACCTTCTATAGGCAGCCTTCCCCAGCTGCACTTAATTCTAGTGCCTTCCCTCTTTTAATTGTTTTTTTATGTATCCTGTGTACAGCTTGCTTTGTTTGATATTTGTCTGCATGCTGTCCCCCCTGTTAGATTGTAAGCTCCTTGAGGGGCAGGTCCTGTCTTTAGTATCCCAGTGCCTAGTACATAGATAGGCACTTAATAAATGTTTATCGGTTGGTTGATTTGTAGCCTGGCATCAGAAAGCCCACAGCGACCCATTTGGTCTGAAGTATGTCCCTCGGAAGAATCACTTCCTAAGCATTTGCCCTCAGTTGTCAGCTGACATCATTGGGAACCAGAGCTTTATAGCATGGGACATAGGGAGACCCTGGGGGGCGCAGGATAGTTGGCAGGGGCAGTGGGAGGAAAGGTAAGCTTCACTCTTTAGCCAATTTGGCGAGCTCCACTGAGCCTTTGCCTGTTTTTGAAATATCTCTTTCTTTCTCCTATAAAGAAAGCCAGTTAGCACAGTGATTAGAGTGCTGAGCCTGGAGTCATGAAGACCTGAGTTCAAATCCAGCCTCAGACACTCCTTAGCCGTATGACCCTGGGCAGGTCACCTTATGCAGTCTTCTACTGTAAAACAGGGATAACAGCAGCACCTGCCTCCCAGGGTTATTGTGAGAACCAAATGATGTAATATTTGTAAAGTTCTTAGCACGGTGCCTGGCACTAGTAGGTACTTAATAAATGCTTGTCCCCTGATTTTCCTCCTTTTGTTTCTCTCGACCCCTGTGTCCCGCTCCTACGATGTACTTGTGCCAACATCTTCAATTATATTGGTGTATTTTCCCTCAAAGAGGGGTGTTAGCCAGCTCCAAGGGGTGCCTCCATTCCCCTCCTGAAGCATCAGCTCCATCAGGTGTTTCATAGTCATACAGATAAGTGCAGGAAACGAGCAGCTCCCTGCGCTGTTCCTCTCTAAGGGCCTGGATGCCTGGCCGAAAAAGGTTTCTTAACCTGAACAAGCTAAGGTATGAATTTGCCTGTGTCTGCTTTCCTAAAACTTCCTGCAGGACACATGGCCATCTCCGCCTTCCTCAGTGGTCTAGAATTAGAGAACCGGTTCGTTCAGTCTCAGAGGGCCTCTGATCACCAGTGAGGCTTAGTTGATAATGTACTTAGACTTGGAATCAGGAAGACCTGGGTTCAAATCCTGCTTCATATATTTAATAGCTTTTGTGTGTGACCCTGGGCAAGTCACTTAACCTCAATTTCTTCATCTGTAAAATGAAGCGGTTAGACTCAATAACTTCTAAAGTCCTTTCCAGCTCTAAATAATAATAGCTAGCTTTTATGTAGCAGTAAGGTTTACAAAGCACTTTATAAACATACTGTCATTTGATCCTTATAACAACCCTTGGAGGTAGATGTTATTATTATCCCTGTTTTACAGCTGAGGAAACTGAGGCAAAGAAGTTAAATGACTTGTCCAGGGTCACACAGCTAGGATCTGAGGCTGAATTTGGACTCAGGTCTTCCTGACTCCGGGTTTAATGCTCTATCCACTGTGCCACCCAGCTGCCTCATTTGATACAGACCAAGGACCTCTACAGAATTTCTGAAATTTCTTTGCAAGTTGTCAAGTCTTGCCCCTTTGGAGCTAAGCAAAATATAGCTTAATCCTTTTTTTTTTTTTACTTGACAGCCCTCCACATTTTTGAAGGCAGCTTTTGTATTCCTCTTAGGTCTTCTCTTCCACATGATATTTATTCTCAATTCCTTCAGCTAATGCTCCATTACATGATTTCAGGTGTATCCTCTCTTGTCTTGGTCTCCTTCCTCTGTGAAGTTGGGAAGGGCCTTAGTTTTTTTGTTTTTTAAAAATAAAAAAAAATTATTTTCAGTTCCAAATTCTCTCCCTCTTTCCATCCCTTCCTCTGACCACCTGAGAAGGCAAGAAATGTGATACCCATTGTTCATATCAAGTCATGTAAAGGGTTTTTTTTTTTTGGCAGTTGGGGTTAAGGGACTTGCCCAGGGTCACACAGCTAGTAAGTGTCAAGTGTTTGGCCTGAGGCTGGATTTGAACTCAGGTCCTCCTGACTTCAGGGCCAGTGCTGTATCCACTGTGCAACCTAGCTGCCCCTAAAGCATATTTCTACATAGCCAGAATGGCTCTGGTTTGAAGATGAATCTAATGGGATTGTCCATTTGGGAGAAAGGTAGCCGACCCAGTCCATTTTGAGAATTTGCAGCCAGTACCCTTCTCCCTGCCACAACTGGTCACACTGACCGATTATGGGATAGGGAGGGGTGGGGTGGGACTGGGCCATACAAGAGTCCCCTCACTACTCTTCCAGATCCTGGTGTTGGATGGCAAACTGCTCCGGACCGAACCTGCCAAAGTGATGGATACCGTGCAGAAGTTCCTCGGGGTGACCAACATTATTGATTACCATAGAACTCTGGTGTGAGTGTTGTCCTAACTGCAAAGCCCGAGGACCCTTCTGACCTGCCCTCCCTCGTCTGCTGTGCTTCGGTGTCAGAAGCACGTCCCTAAGCTCTGAAGCCAGAATCGCTGGACCCCACTGGCCTCTTTAGGATAGGCATTGTCCCTCATGTGCCAAGATGCATAGCTGTTTCCTCGGCAGGAGCGTCAGCATTCATAAGCAAATAAATACAGTAGCCTAGTGTTTGATGAGCCCAAAGATCCTAGCTACCAAAGTAAAAACTCACTATTTGGCAAAGACTTCTGGGAAAAAATGAAATCAGTCTGGCAGAAAGTGGGCGTAAACCAACATCTCATACCATATACCAGGGTAAGCTCCTTTGCAGGAGCCTGTGGGTGGAAGAAAGACTCCCGTCCCATCTGGTTTCACATTTACTAGGGTTCATCTCTCTTCTCTGCATGTATTGTTAAGTGTAGTAAAGCAACCTGGAGAAATTCCAGTAGTTGGAGCCAGGAAATCTGGATTTTAGTTGTGCCACTGACTCGCTTTGGGACCGTTAGTCTCTGGGCCTCAGATTCCACATCTGTAAAATGAGAGGGCACGGAGGTATGATTTTTAAGGCTCTTCCAGCTCTCATGTTCTTTGATTCAAGGTCTCTTCAGCTTATATTGAGAAGATGTGCCATTTGTTTTTATATCACTTTATGCATCTCAATTTATCCCTTTCTTCCTTTTACCCAACTCAGAGTGCCATGTCTTTTAACAAAGAATAAAAAAGAGGTGGGTAAAAGAAAAAAACAAACCAAAAACAAAAACCAAAACAATTTAGCAAAACTAACTAGCACATTGATGAAGTCCAGCAGTACATGCAGAGTTCTACATCCATAGCTGCCCCATTGCTCCAAAAATCCCATCAATTTTTAAAAAAGAAAAGTCTGTCTTTGCAGCTGAGATGCTATCAGCCCAGATCTCTTCAACACTTGTGAGTTTTTCTTCCATTTTTGGTTTAAATGTTTCTGTAATCCTTATTTTTGGGGACATTTGGTGTCCATTCTTCTTCTATAGGTTTGATCTGTCCCTAAAGATACTGTAATTTGTAAACCTTCTAGGTATATTACTATCTTCTCTTCTAAGATGATGATGATAGCTGCTCATTTTTCTGTAGCATTTCAAAGTTAACAGAGGATTTCCTCACAACCCTGTGAAGTCGGTAGTACAATTGTTCCCATTTTACAGATGTGAAAACCAAAGCCCAGAGAAGTGAAATACCTTGTCCAAGATCTATAGCTAGTAAGTGACAGACCCAAAACTTGAACCCTGGCCTTTTTACTTCCAACTCCAGTGCTTATCACACAGATTGCGCCTGGTTTGTCTCTGTAATGCTGAAGTGCTCCGCCTGTCTCTAGGGACCTAGGTTTGAATTGTACTCTATATAAGAAAATGTCTGTCTCATGGGGGAGATGTGTTGAGTGGAGTTAATGTATTCTGTCTCCTTGTAGGTATGATGCAAAGAAAGGATTCTGGTGCCAGCTGCTTGAAGGAGGGAAGACCAAGTGCTTGGGCAAAAGCAAAGGCAGGAAGTACCCAGAAATGGATTTGGATGTAAGTAGCTGGAGCTGCTTCTTTGCCCCAAATTGGCTGGCGTGGAAGGTGACGGTGTAGCTAGGTCCATTCAGGTCATAGGGACTTGTAGGGAAAGGCATCAGACTTTCTGAAACAAAAAGTTTCTTGAGTCTTACTGGAATTTCTTGGAGATTGTATTCATCTAGAAAGGCTAGTACAAAAAGAAAGACTATACTAGTTTATGCCCCTAAACATACCTCTGCTCTCCTGCCCCTGGGCTTTCTGTCATGCTAATCTTTATGCCTTGGATGCTTTCCCTTTGCCCTTTTGCTTTAGTATTCCTGCTCGTAGGCTGAGGCCCAGTTCAGCTGCCTCCTACCTCATCAACCCTTCCTTCAAATCTTCCTTCTCCCCACTATGAGTAATGGTCTTCTGCTTGGGTTTCACATAGAAGCACTTTATTCTTTTTTTCTGTATTTTTTAAATTTTATTTTGATTTAACAATAATCATTTCCATAAGTTTTTGAGTTTTAAATTTTTCTCCCCCTCCCTCCCCACCTTCCTCCTCAAGATGACGGGCAGTCTGATAAAGGCTGTAACTATACATTCCTATTACCATATTTTCACATTAGTGATGTTGTAAGGAAGAATTAGAACCAATAAGAGGAACCACCAGAAAGAGGAAACAAAACTCCACAGAAGAAAAAAAGTAGCAAATAGTATGCTTCAATCTACATTCATACTCCATAGTTCCTTCTTTGGGTGTGGATGGCATTTGCCATCATGAGCCCTTTGGAGATGTCTTAGATCCTTGCATCGCTGATAAGGGCTAAGTCTATCAAAGTTAATCAACGCACAACGTGGCTGTTGGTGTGTACAATGTTCTCCTGCCTCTGCTCACTTCACTCAGCATCAGACCATACAAGTCTTTCCGGGTTTTTCTGAAGTCCACATGCTCATCATTTCTTTCTTTTTTTTTTTAAATTTTATTAATTTATTTTGATTTATCAGCAATCACTTCTATATGCTTTTGAGTTGAAAATTTTTCTCCCCCCTTCCTCCCCCCTCCAAGACGGCGCACAACCTGATATAGGCTTTACATTTACATTCCTATTAAACATATTTTCACATTAGTGAAGTTGTAAGTAAAAATTAAAACCAATAGGAGGAACCATCAGAAAGATGAAACAAAACTCAACAGAAGGTAAAAATAAGTGATAGCGATTTGACTTCCATAGTTCTTTCTTTGGATGTGGACAGCATTTTCCATCCGGAGGCCTCTGGAGATGTCTTAGATCCTCGTAATGCTGAGAAGGGTTCAGTTTAACATTCTTAGTCATTGCACAATGTGGCTGTTATTGTGTACGAAGTCCTCTTGGTTCTGCTCACTTCACTCAGCATCAGATCATATAAGTCTTTCCAGGTTTTTCTGAAGTCAGCCTGTTCATCATTTCTTATAGCACAATACTGTTCCATTACATTCATATACCACAACTTGCTCAGCCATTCCCCAGTGGATGGGCATCCTCTCAATTTCCAATTCTTTGCCACCACAAAAAGAGCTGCTGTGAATATTTTTGTACATGTGGGTCCTTTTCCCATTTGTGTGATCTTTTCGGGATACAGTCCTAGAAGAGAAGCACTTTATTCTGCACCCTTCTAACAAACTTATCACATAGTAAAACACTTTTAAGTGCTTACTTTGTGCCATGTACTGCACTGAACTTTGGGGATGCAAATAAAAACAAGCCAGAGCTTGTATTCTAATAGGGGAAGAAAATGCATGAAGAGGGGCCAGAGAAAAAAGGGTGGGGACATGAAGCTAGGCATGGTTTCTGGAACTGGTTGGCAATGGGGTGGTCTAGTCTAGGACAAGATAAAGTAAAAGCTCATGTGTCTAGCGCAGATTCCAGGGGCAGAGCCTAATTTCTAGTGGGAAGAGGAAGGGGAGCAGTATGGCCAGAGTTCAGGTGGCTTGGTTTAGAAATGGCCAGGAAATATTGTGAAGTATTTTGCAGACTCTGAAGCACCACATAGAGATGCTAGCTATCATCATGGTCATCATCATCGTTGTCTGATTATTATTGTTGTTGTTATGATTCTTGTCATCCTGTTAGACTATAAATTCTTGAGGTTAGGGACTGTATCGTTAAAAAATTTTGTATCCTACCCAGTGACTACAACAGTAGTTCTGTGCATACATTTGGGGGGTTGTTGAACCGTTTCAGTCACGTCTGACTCTTTGTGACCCCATTTGGGACTTTCTTGGCAGAGATACTAGAGTGGTTTGCCTTTTCCTTCTCCAGCTCATTGTATAGATGAGGAACTGAGGCAAACAGGGTTAAGTGACTTGCCCAGGGTCACATGGCTAGGAAGTGTCTGAGGCTGGATTTGAACTTGAGGTGATGAGTCTTCCTGATTCTAAGCCCAGTGCTGTATTCGTAGCGTCACCTAGTTACCCTGTTGATTTTGATGCCCCAGTTTCTATGGTCAGATACCAAAAGAAATGCCAGACAGTCTCTACCCCTAGGTAACTTTAAAATTCATTTGGGATAGACAGCCATGGCATGGTGGATAGTCAGAAAGACCTGGGTTCAAGTTCTCCCTCTTACACGGATTGGCTTGGTGGTCCTGGACAAATCTCGGTCATTGCCTCAGGGTGTTCTCTGAGCCTGTAAATGTAGAACAGATACAGATCAGCCTTGTGGAGGGAGTTTCCTTATTAGGAGTTTCATAGAATACCAATGAAGTCACAGACCCAGTGGTCCAAAAGAATCCAGTTAGGGCTCCAGGCAGAAAAAGATTTGTTTTGTTGTTCAGTTGTGTCTGACTTTCCATGACCCCATGAACTGGTCATGGGGTTTTCTTGGCAAAGATGCTGGAGTGGTTTGCTCTTTCCTTCTGTATGTCACCATTTTAGATGAGAACTGAGGCAAATAGGGGTTAAGTAACATGCCCAGGGTCACCTAGCTAGTACATGTCTGAGGCCACATTTGAATTCACATCTTCCTGACTGCAGGCTTGGTGCTCTAACCACTGCACTACCTAGTTGCCCACCCCCACCCCCAACTCCCACAAAAAAAAAAAGCATAGTAACCCTTTAAAAGAAATAATGTATTGCTAAGATTGTTAATAGATCATGGTATCCTGAAGGGTCTGGGATGATTAAGGGAGGAAGAGGTGGCTTCTGAGTAGACCACTGATATTTTGGTTTCCCTTTCTTGTTATAGTCACGAGCCTTCCTAAGAGACTATTACCGGGACCATAACATCGAACTTTCTAAGCTGCTGTATAAGATGGGCCAGACGTTGCCCACCTGGCTGCGGGAGGACCTCCAGAATACTAGGTAGCTGCTGCCATCACCATGACCAGAGTGAGCATTCATGATGGCCAGGGAGCCCCCAGCCTCACACTGAGCCACCCCGGGGGTGTGGAACATAGCCCAGAACTGCCAAGCATTTCTGAGCAGTACCCCACCAAGGCCTGACCTGGGAACGGGCAGAAGATCCCAGGGCAGCCGAAGAGAGCTCCAGAGCCTCCCCCAGGCAAGGCCTACAGCCAGGCACGTGGCCCCAAGCACTTCCTGTTCGAAGCTTCCCTGGGTGTAAGGTTGCTTCCCGTCTGTGTGATGCCGCAGCCTTGTGAGAGGGATTCTTTACTACTCCTCACGGTGCCTCTAGGCACTGTCCCCTTCCCCCAGGCAGGGCACTCCCTCAGTATTAATCGCTGGACAGTGAGGGGGGTGGGGCGGGGCAGGAAGGATCTTTTGCTAG
The DNA here is from genome assembly GCF_003287225.1 of Phascolarctos cinereus. NCBI lineage: Eukaryota > Metazoa > Chordata > Mammalia > Diprotodontia > Phascolarctidae > Phascolarctos > Phascolarctos cinereus. Next base: position 383,077,171 of record NW_027555625.1, read on the forward strand.
ACAGGATGGAGGAACAGAACACACCCCTGTCCATTTCAAAAAAGGCCCTTCAGAAAGGTAGGTCTGGTACTCAGAGCTAGTTACCAGGCTGGACTTAAGTCTGATGGCCTCCAGAGAGTTCTGGAGCCCATCTGATCAATACCTTCCCCTCTCTGTCCTTAAAATGTCTTCGGTACCTACAGTATCTACTCAGTCCCCAAGGGATCTTTCCAGGGGATGTTTTTAACCCCTCCATCCTAACATCCTGACTCCTAGGACCAGGTCCTGGAGTTGTCCCAGAATACTTACCCTAACTTCTTGACCCATATCCTTTCCATATCATCAGATATGACTTACGTGGTGTTTTCTGTGGTAAAAGACTGAGGTGACCCCAGGGTCCAGCTACCAGAACCCATTCCAGTGTACATAAAATGTTCCCTCTAGCCCCGAGCAAAGGCTATGGGCAGTGAAGATGGTGCCTACAGCCCGGTACCTCTGCCTCTGTTCCTGCTTTGAGCAGGCTGAGGCTTCCCGGAGAACCTTTTAAAACCTCTCAAATACTAAAAGCTGAAGTATTTTAATATTTTGGTTTTTGTTTCTCGGTGCCAGAGTTTGTACCCTGATTACTGGGGCTACACTGTGTTATTTTATATAAACTCTCTCTGTCTGTTATCTCTCTCTGTCTCTCTCCCTCCTTCCCCCATCTGTCTCTTATCTTCCTCCCTGTTTTTCTCTCTATTTCTCTTCCCCCTTTCTTTTCTTGGGTTTGTTTTAATCCAGCTGCTACCATAATCAAGGTGGCAGGGCATTTAATCGGTGGGGTCAGAAAGGTAGCATTTGCTACCAATAGCTCTAAGGGAGGGGGACAGTTTCTCTGTCTCACCCTGAGGCTGCCTGATTTTTATCTCCTGCAGGCAGCAGATAAAATCAGGGAGGAACAGATCCTCTAGGCTGGTGTTTATCACACTAGGCTATTATCCTGCAGTTGCACAGCTATATATATATATATATATATATATATATATATATATATATATATATATATATATATATGAAAGAAGGAGAGAGGAAGAAACAGGCCAGACTTCTACACCAGTGCTGTGTGTTTTCAGGGATCTGGTGTTCCTGATTTGTGTGTCTTTGTTACCTCAGGTTCCTTTTCCACCTGGGGAAGTCTTGTGTGCTGCATAAGTTGCCTGAGGTCTTGGCCACAGAGAACATAGAACGGTTTTCGTAAGGATGACTATCACAAGGTCTGGAACCCCTGTGTTCTTGACAACCCCTTGGTTCCTCACTATTCTTTTGGGTACACCTGTGTTAGAGGTCATGAGGCCCTGGCAGTAACATCAGTGTATTGATCATCTAGAAGATTGGGAGAAGAGGCATGCGTGGGACCAATATGAATGTATAGGGGGCTAGGGAAGGGGAAAGTGCCGCTGGATAAGCAAGAGAGCCCCACGCCCGTGTAACTGGGCATCTGCTGGCAGAAACAGGATTCTCAGCATTAGTGATACTAGATTCATCATGGCTCATGTTTCTAGTTCAGCACCCCTGATCATCTGGCCCAGCTGGAGAAATGGAAACTGGAGAGTGTTGTAAGCTTAGCAGATCAAGGCAAGCCAGAGACCTTAGGTTCCCAGCGTGGGCACTGTCCTTCTGCGGCCCACCAAAGCCCACGTTTTTGGGGCGGGGGCCCCAGTCAGTTGGCCCTTTGCTGTAGTTGACACTATCCCTGTTTCGGTGGGAGATCAGGTCAATGGATCAGACTCCTAGGTGAGTCTGAGAGCCCTCCCATAGCAGCAGTAGGTCAATTCCTGAGTCACCTAGGAGGGAGGGCCTGCAGATGACTGTATGAAGTCTGAGAGTAGGATAGAACTCAGCAACTTCTGCCCTGAAAAGGGCAGTCTTCAAAGTCTTGTGTCTGGGGATATGTGGTGGGAGATGAAGAAAGAAAACTAGTGGATAGTAACTTAAATCCAGGCCTCTATCCTTGATAGAGAGAAGCCAGGAAGCAAAAGACAATACGTTTCCTCTGGGAGGACTTTGAACATACAGAGTGGGTAGAGGAGATGATCAGAGTGGTCCTTAGTACTAGCCAGAAGGACAGGAAGGAAGAGGAAACTCAAAAACATGAACTGCTTGGGGCAGAATTCTCTCCTACCAAAACTGCTGCAGAAACTGGAAAAGTTTGGCAAAAATAGAGCCTGGTGGCCCACATCATACACCACGATAAATTCTAAGTGGGTAAGTGCCCTAAAAAAGATAACATCACAGAAGAAAAGAAACAGAGTCAAGTAGTAGAGCAAGCACCCTCCGAAGTGCGCGTTTACACATGCAGGGCCAGAGGGCCTGGGCAAGGCCGGGCAAGCTGGCCAGCAGTGTGCAGCTCAGCTCTGTTAAAGGCGCAGGGTGTTACCTTCTTCCCGAGAGAAGCAGGGCCACGACGGCATGGGAGTGGCGGGATTGGGCAAAGGAGGGGCAGAATGGCCTCAGCCAGTTAAACTGTAGGGGCTGGAAGACCACACTTCCTATCAGTAGCTCTAATGAAGTTATTATGCTCTCATTTTGAGCCTGCACATACACAGTAGCATGGGTAAGTAGAGTCAGAACTGGTATGTGTTATTATCTGGGTCTGGTCTGACTGGGAAAGAGAGAGAGGTGAAACCGGGTGAGAGTTCTTCATCAAAAAGCAATGCAACTTCTGGGGACTCGGGCGTTTCTTTAGTGGTTTTCCCTAGTGTTCCTCTGTGTGGTGTTGGGAGTACTGTAGGACCCTCTCTATGGGTGTGACCAGACAGCTGCAGCTGTGACAGACCACCTGACCCCTTGCCTATACTCTAGAGTGACTCTGTGTCAGAATTCATGGGACCCCGATGCAGGATAGCTCCTATGCCTGGATCCAGATCTTTCTAATATGGAGGAGACACGATGGAATAGAAGGAATACATTGGATGTTTGGGAAAACACTAATGAAGCACTCCTGGTGAGCCTTCCCCTTCCCCTCAGGGTGCAGTGCCAGGTGCCAGGAGACAAAAGCCCCCAAGTCAGTTTGGAGGAAGGGAAGGGTGGCCAAAGATGGCGGGTCATCTGCAGAGTGAAGTCTTCTGCTTTCTGGAAACCTGACCACGTGACAGGTCCATGTAGCTCAGATGTTGGCTAAAGAAATAGGGATGTGGTGATTAGGGGAAGGTGGAATAGGGTTGCAAAGACTGATTCCGGCTTCAAGATCTGTGGAGCCAGAGCTGAAAACCCAAGATAGAATGGGATTCTCACCCAGTGCCAAATTGTTCGGATGATTACAGCTTTGTCGTATAGTTTGAGATCTGTTACTACTAGGCCCCTTTCTTTGCCATTTTTTGGGGGTATTTTGATATTTTTTGATTGATACCCCTTGATATTCTTGACCTTTTCATAATAGGATCCTCTAAAAAAGACCTACTCACCCCATCTCTTCTTTAACTTGGTGCTAGAGTGTGGGATTTACCTAGGGTCCACAATTGCTGTCTCAGTGGGCAGAGATGCCTGTTATTGCCTGTCTTGCCAATGACAGGCATATTGGTATCTTTTCCAGCCAGAAATCTCGTCTGGGCATTGGGCTGAAGGAAGACAGCTGACTGCCTTCCTCTGGTCTGGTTGCCCTAGGTTATCAGGGGCAAGTTTATAGGCACAACTGATTGGCCCTTCCAGGTGTCACACACTGCTCGGAGTCAGAAAGCAAGCCGAAGTGGTGATGTCTTGCAAGCTCACTTTAGATAGCAGCATCTCTAAGCTGTTTACTTTTACAGGAGTCAGGTATCTCCCCACCAATCCTAACCCACTTGTAAAACTGTGAAGCGACTCACCGTAGTGTTCCCATCACCCCCACCTAACCTGCACCACTGCTAGGTTCATTCCTTCACTAAAGTCCCAGGGAGATCATTCTGGCGAAAGCTGTAAGAAAGCCCTGTTGGGATCATCTTGTACCATCACCTGGGCCTCACTGTTACTTTTCAGGTTCCCCTCCCTTCTTATTTACAAAGCCAGACAGAAAGAATCATTCCTTCCAGGCCAGGATTCCTGTATATTAGCTTTTGTTGTCCCAGACTTTGGATTCTGTCTTGGACCTCCCTCCTCTGAAGGGTTTCTCAGCCTCAGGCTTCTGTGCTCCTGCCACAGTTCTAGTGCATTCTTGTCTAAGTTAGAGTCCTAGGGGTGTTAGAATGGAGATAGGCAGAGAAAGTATAGTTGTAGGCCTGGCTATCCAAGAAGACATTCTTTAATTGTAGAGAGCTACTTGAAGGAGGGAAAACTCAAGTGCTTGAGCAAAAGCAAAGGTGGAAAGAACCCAGAAATGGGACTGGATGTGACTAGTTGGAGCTGCTTCTTTTAGATGCCATGCTGGTGGGATTTACCCAAACCCGGCTGCTCTGGGGGTTGAGGTGGCAGCAGAGGCTGCACAGTTGTAATTTCCATTTGAGTCTAAAGGCAGTAGGCAGTGCGGACCTGGGAGGGGAGGATAATTTGTTGGCGTGGCTGTGGTAGCCCTTGCGGTGGAAGGCAGTCCCAGCATTTGGGTGGGAAGCTAAATGATACAGGGCCTGTTGTGGTTTTGCTGGGACATGCTAGAGACAGAAGAGCTGTGCTATCAAAGCTAAGAATGAAAACTGAGATGTGGGCCAGGGCAAACTGTGCCGCAGTCAGACTAAGGTCTGTGATGGGATAGGGCGACGTGAGCTCAGAAAACTTGGGCCGTCCTAAGGAAGACAGGCTAACCAGGATCCTGGTGGCTGCTGCTGCTGCTGCTCTTCTGGAGCTGGAGAATTCCACCCAATAGGAGCCTGAACCTGATGGAGTGATGTCATCGTGATTAGAGCCTTAACAGTGCCTCTGCTGGTGGAGGAAAGCCACAAGGATAGAGCAGCACGATGCCCTTCTGCCCTCAACTTATGCTCAGGCCCCTGTTGTTTTAGCTGGGAACTTGAAGGTCAAGATAGTAGGTGCAATTCATATTGCCCTTGACATAAATGGCCTCCTTAAATTCTGTCCTTCCAAATCTCCCTACTGTAAGCACGTCTCCCCCAAATTAGGAGCAGGGTTGGGGAGCCAAGAGTAGAGACTCAGGAAGTTGTGGCTTAGTTGTATGGCTTTCATCGGCACCATTCAGATTCTGCGTGATGTGCATTTCCATCGTCCCCTTCATAGGTTTCCCAGTACTTCTTCTCTCCCCCAAGTTAAGGCATCCCTAAGGAAAGGACTCAGCCTGGCAAGAAAGCATCCCATCTTAGTGACTGGTACCATCAGCTGGACTTGAGAAGAGTATGGCCCTGTGGTAGCTAGTGATCGAAGCTGCCCTAACCACGACTGAGATGCCTGTACTCAGTGCAAAAGACCAGCAGAGCCACATGGAAGAGGTCTGGATAGGTTAGAACAGTGAGAACCCATATTAGAATTAGATGGAGAGCCTTGATCCACAAAGGCAACTTCACAATTACAGGGTTGGGGGAGGGGGGCCGGGCAGAAAGACGTATTGATGTGGGGAATAAGTGATGCAGAGGGGAGGCCCATCCCTACCCTAAGAGCTTTAAACTCATCTTGAAGAGGCCTCGGAGCACATCGGAGGGAGTGTAGCTCTCACTACAGTGCTTATCTTTGCCTCCCTCTGCCTTTGGGCAGGTGGAAGCCACCATCTTGGAAGCAGGCCCCTTCTTTATCAATAAGCCTTCTTCCTGCATTAGGAGTTAGGTTGGCAGACTCAAGCTCTCTTCCCAGCCCTGCTAGAAATCTGACCTTGAAGCTCTGGCTGCCTCTAAGACCGAGGGTCTTGTTGCCAGCACATGGGTTAACTGTCTGTGGGTTATCTATCGGGGTTGCTGCTGGTGCCAGTCCTCTTGTAAGTAAACATTTATGAAGCACCTGCTCTGTCCATAATCATGGTCCTGGTACAGCTTGGGAGAAAGGTGCAGAACCTCGTCCTGCCCGTAACAAAGTCATAGTCTAGTAGAGGAAACACGTTTAAGAAACCAAAATAACTGCTTACACAGTGATAGTATCTGCTTAAAGTATCATATGAATGATCCATATAGTAAAATCTAAACTGAGGAGGGGGAAGTGATACAGGGCAGAGGCAGTTTAGAAAGACCTCAAGAGGTGGAATTTGAGCTCTTAGGACATTCACAATGGATAGAAGTTTAGGTGGAGATGAAAGGGAAGGCATGGGGGTGGGACAGTTGTAAAGGTTAATGTGCTTAGGAAAGGGAAAGAGAGGGGGAAGGAAATAAATCCTCAGTGCATCTTTCTGCCTTTGGTCCAAAGAACTAGCCAGAGTTCCCAGAAGAGGGGATTTCCCATTGAGCTTGAATTCTACCCACTTGTGTTGCCTTGAACTCAGGGAGAGCCTGGGAAACATTTGCTTTGTCCCTTCACCTTTGGGTTCATACTGGCTGGAACAAGGCATAGTCTTCTCACATGAATAAGAAATGAGGAGTCTGGTCCATGGTTTCTGTATGTCTTGCTCCTCTGGGCCTTGGGCAGGAAAAATAGGGAGTGGGAACTCAGGCAATGGACTCTTAGTAGTCTGGGTGAAAGGAGCTACATTTTCTCACTAGAAGGCTTCCCCCATCCCACCTCCCTTCTCTCTCTTTCTGGCTCTGGTTCAATGACCCTTACATATATCCAAGAAGAATCTGGGGTGGGGGGAGCAGAAAAGGTTATGTGGAAAGTGCAAAAAAGACAGAGGTTTATACAGCTCTGTTTTTATTATCTCTCACCTCTCCCCTTTTGCCAATTTTTGAGTAGAATCCATGTCTCTTCCTAGAGAGAGGAAGCCCGTAGTTGGGATGTGGAGGGAGGGGGGAAGGGGGAGGAGCAGTGTTACGGGAAAGAGAGAGAAGGATCTCTTCCCATGTGGGGGGGATGGGGGGCAGCGTCGAGATAAAGCTCAACCCATCTCTCCTGTTTCCTCGTGCTCTTATACCAGCCTTTTGGTTTCATTGGAAAAGAGAACCTTCATCACTAATGTACAATCTGGAACTAACTGCTAATAAAATGGGATTGTTTGTATTCATTTCTCTGGGCTGTTTGTTCTTCTTTTTGCCAAGTGATGTTTGAAAATAGAGATTTCTCATTTTTAGGGATTTCCCATTGTTAGTGGGTTTACTTTAGATATATGTACGCTGTAGAGGGGAGTGGTCACTTGGACACTCAAAAACCTTTTCTTTGGAGTTTTGGGAAATGGTATTTGTAGTACTTTAAATCTGAAGATAGAAATGTCACAGGAATTCATAGGATTTCTAATGAGCATGCATTAAGAAAGTAAGTGCAGTATCCCCAAATGAAAGCTGTCAGGTAGACTGGATGCTGTAATGGAAAGAACCTTGAACTGGGATCATGAATTCTGTGTTCTGGATTCTGGCTGTGTCACTAAACTGGCTTTTAAAGGTCACAAAGCCATTTCAGATTGCTGTAAGCCACACTGAGGGGCATGGTGGCTCAGGTCTGTAACCCCAGTGAGGAACCAGTCATCCTCCCTCTACCTTTCGAGTATCCCTAGATATGTACCCGGGACAGTGAAAAGAGCTCTGAATTAGGAATTGTAAGACTTCGGTTCCTGACTGACACTCATTAGGACAATCAGCAAGTCATAGAATCATAGACTTTTTTAAAAAGACAGTTTTTGTTCTTATACCACCTACATTTCTCAGTGAATACCTTCTCTCAACACCTCCTAGAAAGCTGTTTCTTTATAACAAAGAATAAAAAAAGAGGGGGGAAAACAGTTAAGGAACTAACACTTGGAAAAAGTCCTACATCCATCTGTATGATTCTGTACCCATGCCATATTTCCCCACTTCTCTGCAAAGGAAGGAGAGAGCTTCCTCCTCATGTTGTTTCTTTGGTACTCAGCTTGGTCATTACAATTTCATAACATGCGGTTTAAATTATTTTGTTCTTTCAATTTACATTCTTGTAGTTGTGTATGGTTTTCTTTTTCCTGCTTACTTCACTGTAGATCAGCACCTATAGCTTTACCTACTTCTTGGTATTCATCATATTTCTTATTTCTTGGTTTGTTTGTTTTGGTTTTTTTTTTCTTGGTGAGGCAAAATAGGGGTTAAGTGACTTGCCTAGGGTCACACAGCTAGGAAGTATCATATGTCTGAGGCCGGATTTGAACTCAGGTCCTCTTGACTCCAGGGCCGGTGCTCTCTTCACTGCACTACCTAACTGCCCCCTCTCATGTCTTACAATAGAGTAGCATTCCTTTCCTTTAATATACCGTAACTTGCTGAACCGTTACTGCCTGATGAATTATAGACTCTTAGAGCTGGAAGGAGTTTTAGAGGTCATTCAGTCCAGTCCCTATCATGAATAACATAAATAGGGAATCATCCAGCATCCTTCTTGAAGAGTTCTAGTGATAGGGAGCTTCACCGAGCAGCCCATTCCACTGACAGGCGACCAACTGATGACAAGAAACTCCTTCTGTTAAGCTCAGATATGCCTCTTTATGTCTTGTCATTCGTGGTACTAGTTCTTTCTAGGGCCAAGCAGAACAAAACTAGAACTCCTTCCACTGGAAGGGCCTTCAGAGAAGGCCGACATAACCACTGGTATAAACTAGATCTTCTTTTCAGGCTAAACATTCAGAATCCCTTTAACTTTTGAGAAGAATATAGATTCCGGCCTCCTGGTCCCAGGCATCCTCTTCTGGACACCAGTGTCCTTCCTAAAATGTGGTTCCCAGAACTGAACACGAGACTCCATGCGGGATGTGCCAAGAATAGAGGGCAGTGGGCTTATCTCTCCTGTGTTCTGGACACTATAGCTTCGCAGTAGTCCTTTTGTCCTGTACCTACTCTGTTGACCCATCTTGTGCTTATAATCACTAATCCCCCAAGGGGCTTTTTCATGCTAACTTTTGTCTAGCCAGGTCTTTCGCTTCCTGAATGTGTACAGTTGATCTTTTGAATCCTAAGTTGCAGGACTTTCCTGGGTCCAAACCCATAAAAAGTGATGAAGGAAAATGAGGATATTTGGGGGGCATCCTTCAACTTTTAGGCTGATGTCAAAGAGGACAACCAGGTCGTTTCATAGCATGTCCTTTGATGTCTTCTTCAGAGGTAGAATCCTGGGGTATAGGGTGGGGTTTCTTTTTTTAGTTTTAAATGTGATCTTAGAACTTCAGATGCTCTCAACCAAGCAGGCCTAGTGAGAAAAATTCAGTAGACTTCTTTGACTTTTTTTTTTTGCTTGCTTTTGGGGAGAGAGTTTTATTTATTTATTTTTTCATTGTTTTTATTTTTTAATTTTTTTTTCCATATGCTTTTGAGTTGAAAATTTTTTCTCCCTTTTTCTCCCCCCCTCACCCTCCCCAAGATGGCGCACAATCTGACATAGGCTTTACATTTACATACCCATTAAACATATTTTCACATTAGTGAAGTTGTAAGTAAAAACTAAAACCAATAGGAGGAACCATCAGAAAGATGAAACAAAACTCAACTGAAGGTAAAAATAAGTGAGAGCAATTCCACTTCCATAGTTCTTTCTTTGGATGTGGACAGCATTTTCCATCCCGAGGCCCCTGGAGATGTCTTAGATCCTCGTCATGCTGAGAAGGGTTCAGTTTAACATTCTTAGTCATTGCATAACGCGGCTGCTATTGTATACAAAGTCCTCTTGGTTCTGCTCACTTCACTCAGCATCAGACCATATAAGTCTTCCCAGGTTTTTCTGAAGTCAGCCTGTTCATCATTTCTTATAGCACAATACTGTTCCATTACATTCATATACCACAACTTGCTCAGCCATTCCCCAATGGATGGGCATCCTCTCAATTTCCAATTCTTTGCCACCACAAAAAGAGCTGCTATGAATATTTTTGTACATGTGGGTCCTTTTCCCATTTGTGTGATCTCTTTTGGATATAGCCCTAGAAGTGCTATTGCTGGATCAAAGGGTATGCACATTTTTGTAGTCCTTTGGGCATAGTTCCAAATTGTTCTCCAAAATGGTTGGGTCATTTCAAAACTCTACCAACAATGTATTAGCGTTCCAATTTTCCCACATCCTCTTGGGGAGAGAGTTTTAAAAAATCCACCGTATTGCTAGATATATGGCCCATGGGGATCAAAGACAAAAAATCAAAAGAGAAAAAAAGAAATGGCCCATATTCCCCAAAATATTTATAGTAGCACCTTTTGTAAGAGCAAAGAAACAGAGTTGAGTTGGAAAATGGCTAAACAAATTGTGGTACGTAAATGTAATGGAATATTAGTCTACGAACACTTATTGAGCACCTAGTGCCAGGTACTATGCTAAGTGTTGGCAATACAAATAAAGGAAAAACAGTTCCTGCTTTCAAGGAAATCATATTCTAATGGGGGAAGACAGCATACAAGCCAACTATATACATACAAAATATACAGAGAGTGAGAATGATAAAGAAGGACCTTGAAGAAGGCAGAATTTGAGTTGAGACTTGTAAGCAGCTAGGAAAATCAGGAGGCAGAGATACTGAGGAAGAGCATTCCAGGCCTGGTGGACAACCAGTGAAAAGGCACAGAATCAGGAAATGGGAGTTTTGCTTAAGAGGGAACAGAAAGAAGGAGGATGTCAGTGGATTACAGAGTATATGGAAGATAGTGAAGTTTAAAAATAAACTTAAGAGGTAGGAAGGAGCTAGGTTGTGAAGGGCTTTAAAAGCCAACCCCAGGATTTTAAGCCACTGACATAGATTGAGTAGGGAGGCGTCATGATTGGACTTGTGCTTTAGGAAGATACTTTGGTGGCTCAGTAGAGGATGTGAGAGAGAAAATATGTGAAAAGATATGTTTTTGAAGTACATCAGTGAAGGAAGGGGTGAAGAGAACAGGTACTACATGAACCTCACTCTTGTGTGGTATATAAAGGAGGGCTTAATACAGAATGTTTGGCTTAGTAATAATACATTAAGCAAGGAAACAGAACGGGGAAGAGAAAGAGTAGAGAGGCGTTTAAGAGGCAGACTTGAGTCCTAGGACTGTACAGAGTGAGTAGATACAGGAAGAGCAAACTTCATTTTCTGGAGAAAACAGGAGTGGGATCAGTGGTGCATGGAGAAGGGCCACCTCTCTTCATTTGAGACCAGAGTGAAGGAGAAGGCAGTGAGGGAAGATGTCTGAATAAGGTGAGATGAGAGGAGGAGCTCTTAGTGAATGGTTTTGACTCAGAAAACAGAAGACGATGGTAAAATGGATTAGAAAACAATCCAGAGGCAGCTAGGTGGTGCAGTGGATAGAGCACCATCCCTGGAGGCAGGAGGACCTGAATTCAAATCTGGCCTCAGACCAAACACTTGACACTTTACTAGCTGTGTGACCCTGGGCAAGTCACTTAACCCCAATTGCCTAAAAAAAAAAAAGTTTGTTGTAAGGGCCAGCTCTCTGGGAAGAGCTGGAGGAGGGATATAGGGAGAAATCTCAGTCATTTAAAAAGAAAAGATATCAGTAAATTTTTATTGAAAAAATACTGGCCAAGAGAATAGGGAATTGGCAAAGAGATTGAGACAATGAGTAGCTTCAGTAAAGTTGCAGGCTACAAAATAAACCCTCAAAAATCAACAACATTTCTACATAATAATCACAAAATCCAAGAAGCAATAATAGGGTGATCCCATTCCAAATAATTACAAAATGCCTAAAACATCTGAGGATTGACCTACCAAAAAACTTGTGTGCGTCCAATTACAAAATGCTGCTTAAGGAAATAAAGAACTTAAATAACTGGATGAATATTCAATGTTCATGGCTAGGCTGTGCCAATAGAATGAAAATGAAAATATGACCAAAGTTAATTAACACTTTTAGTGTTATGCCAATAAAATTATCAAGAGGATACTTTTTAGAACTTGACAAAATAATAACAAAATTCATTTGGAAAGACGTAAGATCTAGACTATCAAGAGAAATGATGAAAAGAAGTAGGGCTGAAGTGGAGGAATACACTCCCAGACCTCACAGTATATTATAAAGTAGCAGTCATCAAAAACATCTGGTATTTTAAAAACAGAGAGATAACTAAGTAGGACACACTAGACAAGGAAGAATCAGAAACAATGACATTCAATAACTCAGTATTTTATAAAGTGGAAAACAGAATCCCTTGGAAAAAAACTTATTTGATTAAAAAAAAAACCTGCCAGGAATACTGGAAAGCAAACTGGCAGAAACTAGACTTAGACCAACACCTTATACTATAGTCCATAATATATCTAAGTGGATATGCAGCCTTTACATTGAAGATAATACTATAAAAATATTAGAAGAGAAGCAGATCATATACCTTTCATAGTCATGGGTAGGAAATGTATTCTTAACCAAAGAAGAGATAGGGACAATTGCATGTACTTGAGTACATGAAACTGAAGAGCTTTTGCACAGATAATATTAACGTATTTAGGATAAGAAGGGAAGCAGTTGAATGGGGGGAAAAAAACAAACTTTGTTTTAAATATCTCTGATAAGGGTTTAGAATCCAAGACATATAAACATTATCTATCTATGTATCATCTGTCTTTCCATCTTTCTCTCCCTTCCTTCTTTCCTTCTTTTCTTTCTTTCAACCTATTAGTTTTTTGTTGAGGTAATTGGGGTTAAGTGACTTACCCAAGGTCACATAGCTAGTAAGTGTCTGAGGCCAGATTTGAACACAGATCCTTCTGACTCCAGGGCTGGTGCTCAGCCAAGAGCTCCACTAACTGCCTCTGTAAGTCATATGTTTTTGAAAAGGATACTTAAAGGATCTATGAAAGTCAGCTAAGAATTAATTTAAACAATTAACAACTATAGCAAAGTAGCAGGTTCCAAAATAAATCCACATATCATCAATCTTTCTGTATATTACCAAGAAAACTAAGCAGGAGGAAACAGAGAAATTCCACTCAAAATAACTAGAGACTATGTGAAATAGTTGGGTGTCTACCTACTAAGACACACGCTGGAATTATAGGAATATAACTACAAAACATTCTTTAGAGAAATACAGAACTAAGGGGCAGCTAGGTGGTGCAGTGGATAGAGCACCAGCCCTGGAGTCAGAAGGACCTGAGTTCAAATGTGACCTCAGATCAAACACTTGACACTTACTAGCTGTGTGACCCTGGGCAAGTCACTTAACCCCAATTGCCTTAAAAAAAAAAAGAAATATAGAACTAAATAATTAGTATCCATTACTCACAGTTGAACTGGATTGATATATTAAAATGACATAATTAAAATTTATTTATTCAAATAAACTGTCAAAAGAGCTACTTTATAAAGCTAAAACATTGTAACATAATCTGGAAGAATAAAAGATGAAGAATCTCAAAGGTAATAATGAAAAAAATGGAAGGAAGGAGTCTTGGCAGTACCACATCTCAAATTATACTATAAAGCAGTAATTATCCAAACTCTTTGGTACTGATTTAAAAATAGAAAAATTGACCAGTGGAATAAATTAGATACACAAGAGCCGGAAACAAATGAACATAGCATAATTTTTGCTAACACTCCTCCCTCCTCCCAAATTCCAACTACTAGTGAAGATTCATTATTGAACAAAAACTTCCAGGAAAACTGGACAGTTATCTGGCAGAAATTAGGTTTTTAGATGAACATATCACACCACATACTATGATAAGTTCCAAATGGGTGCAAGACTTAGATATAAAAGGTGACATCATAAACAAATTTTAAAGTAGCAAAGAAAGAGATACTTTTTTCCTACTATGGATAGGAAAAAGAGTCTTTGGCCAAATGAAGACATAGAGAGATTCACAGGAGATAAAATGGGTAATTTTGATTATATAAAACTGAAAAACTTTTCCACAAACAAAATCAATGTAATTAAAATGAGAAAGAAAACAGTTAACTTGGAAAAAAAAATCTCTGTAGCAAGTTTCTCTGATAAAGTTTTATCTAATAAAGATAGGCAATTGATTAAAAGATATAAAAACAAGGACCATAGTCCAAAAGATAAAAGGTCAAAGGATAGGAATAGGCAATTCTCAAAGAAGAAAAGCAAATTATCAACAACCATATGAAAAAATCCTTCACATTCCTAATAATTAGATATATGCAAATTAAAACAACTCTGAGGCACCAACCACCTCACAGTCATTAGATTGACCAAGATTACAGAAAAGGAAAATCACAAATGTTGGAGTGTATGGGAGAAAACACATCTGCACTATTGGTGGAGTTGTGAACTGATCCAACCATTCTGGAGAACAATTTGGAACTATGTCCAAAGGACTATAAAACTCTGCATAACCTTTGATACCAGCATTATCACTGCTAGGTCTATACGCCATGGAGACCAAAGAAAAAGGAAAAGGATCTATATGTACAAAAATATTTATGACAGCTCTTTTTGTAGTAGTAAAGAATTGGAAACTGAAGGATGTCCATCAATTGGGGAATGACTGAACAAGTTATGGTACATTGATGGAATGCTGTTGTGCTGTAAGAACTTATGAAGGGGACGGTTTCAGAAAAACCTGGGAAGTCTTATATAAACGAATGCAAAGTGAAATGAGCAGAACCAGAAGAGCAATGTACATAGTAACAGCAATGTTGTAAGGATGATCAGCTGTGATCGTCTTCGCAACTGATCATCATCAGCGTAGTAACTGATCCGTACAAGGGAGGATTTAAAACATTCTCCTGGGGTGGGGGGGGGGTGATAGTAACACAAAAAGAAAAATAACATTAATAAGCATTTTTTTTAAAAATGCCTAGAAAAAAACCTAGAAGGTTCTTCAAAGGGAAACAGACAAGCAGGGCAGCTTTAGAACCAATGGACTGAACTAATTATATGATTTTTAAAAATTACTGAAGTTAATCACTATGGATGTTCTTTCTTTTGCAGAGTTAAGTGACCTGCCCAGGGTCACACAGATAATAAGTATCTGAGGACAAATTTGAACTCAGGTCCTCCTGACTCCAGGACTAGTGCTTTATCCACTGCCCTATCTGGCTGCTCTTAGATGCTTGGTTTTTTAATTCAGTTTTATTTTCAGTTCCAAATTCACTCCCTCTCTCCTGTTCCTTCTTGCTTTAGCCACGCCCACACACACGAAAAAAAAGAAATAGAAAACAATCTACTTTATTCTGTACTAAGTCCATTGGCTCTCTGTCTGGAGGTGGATAGCATGTTTCATCCTAAGTCCTTTGGAATTGTGGTTAATCACTGTATTGATCAGAGTTACCAAGATGTCCAGCCGTTCCTCCAATTGATGAGCACCCTTTCAGTTTCCAATTCCTTGCCAACACATACACACACACACACACACACACACACACACACACACACACAAACTACTATGAATATTTTTTTGTACATATTGGTCCTTTTTCTCTTTCTTTGATCTCTTTGGAGTTTTGGACCTACTAGCAATATTGGCGGGTCAAAGCGTATATTCAGTTAATAGCTCTGTGGGCATAGTTCCAAATTGCTTTCCAGAATGATTGGACTAGTTTACAGTTCCACTAACAGTACATTAGTGTACCTGTTTTCTCACAGCCCTACCAGAATTATGATTTTCCTTTCTTTACCATCTTAGTCAATCTGATGAGTGTGGGATGATACTTCAAAGTTGTTTTAATTTGCATTTCTCTATTAGTGATTTTTAAAAGGTATGGTTATTGATAGCTTCAATTTGTTATGAAAACTGCCTGTTCAAATCTTTTGACCATTTATCAAGTGGAGGATTGCTGTTTTTCTTGTAAATTTGGCTCGCATGTTTGAGAAATGAGACTTTTATAAGAGAAACTTGTGAAAAAATTCCTCCCCCCTCCAGTTTCCTGCTTTTCTTCTATTTTTGTGTGTTTGTTTAAATCTTTCTAAAGTAATCAGAATTTTCCATCTTACCTCCTGTGAACCTCTCTTATCTCTTGTTTAGTCACGAACTCTTTCCCTGTCCATAGCTCTGACACATAATTTCTTCCATGCTCCACTAATTTGTTTATAATGTCACCTTTCATGTCTGTATCGTATACTCCTTTTGAGCTTATCTTGGTATTCAGTGTGAGATGTTGGTCTATAAGTAGTTTCTTTTAGATTATTTTCTAGTTTTCTCAGCTATTTCTGTTGAATAATGAGTTCTTGCCTCAGTAGCTGAGATCTTTGGGTTTATCTCACACTAGATTACCATGCTCGTTTGCTTCTGCATATCGTGTACCTAATCTCTTCCACTGCTCAATCTCTATTTCTTTCATTGTTGTTCAGTCATGGCAGTCATGTCTGACTCTTCGTGACCCCATTAGAGGTCTTCTTGGCAAAGACACTGGAGTGGCTTGCCATTTCCTTCTCCATCTCTATTTCTTACCCAATACCAAATTGCTTTGACAATTGGAGTTTGTAGTGCAGTTTGAGATCTGGTATTGATAGGCCCCCTTCCTTTCCATTTTTTTTTTTCAGTTTTCTTGATATTCTTGAACTTTTGTTCCTCCAGATGAATTTCATTACTTTTTTCTAGCTCTGTAAAGTAATTCTTTGGTAGTTTGATTGGTGTGACATTGAATAAGTAAATTAATTTAGGTAGTTTTGTCATTTTTATTATATTGACTTAGCCTATCCATGATCAATTTAATATTTCTCTAATTATTTAGAACTTTGTGTGAAGAGTGTCTTGGAATTGTGTTCAGAGTTCCTTCCTATGCATGTGTCTTGGTGGGTAGACTCCCAAATATGTCATACTGCCTATAGTTATTTTAAATGGAATTTTTCTTTCCATCCCTTCCTACTGGATTTTGAGGGTAACATGCAGAAATGCTAATGGTTCGTGTGGGTTTGTTTTGGTACAGAATAATCCTTAATAAAAGGATTTGTTCTGTGAAACTTAGACTCAAGTCAAAAGGCTGTACCCAAAGACCTGGAAGGCCACTTCTGGCCTTAAGGCCACAGGTTCCCCACCCCTGGCACAGTTTTCCTTATCAGTTTTGACTCTCCCTGGTTTAGGTATCAAGACCATATTTTTGTCATAGAAGCAATTTGGTAGGATTTCTTTATTTTTTTCAAATAGCTTGTATAGTATTGGAATTAATTTTTCTTTAAATGTAGAGTTCACTTGTAAATCCTGAGTATTTTCTTTGGGAGTTCACTTGTGGCCTGTTCAATTTCTTTTTTCCAAGATAGGGTTATTCAAGTATTCTATTTTTCCATTCTGTTAATCTGGAGAATTTATGTTTTTGTAAATATTCATCCATTTCATTTAGATTGTCTATTCTATTGGCATATAATTAGGCATATTATAACTTAAAATAGCAACAGCAACAGCCAAGCTATATGAAATGGAGATTTGTGGAATCATATATAATATTGTTTGTACTTATTTGTACATAGAAATGCTTATTTTTTAAATTTTTGTCAAGTTCAGAATTGCAAAAAATTAAAAATTAAAGCAACCACAGCCAAAAGTGTTCAATTGTCTTTTACTATCATTGTAACACAATCTCTAAGTAAGAATTCTCTCTGTCAATATAGTTATTTAAGGTATCTCCTATGTTTTGTCTTCTAATGTTTTTCATGGCATGAACTTTTATTTTTAATCCATATATACATTTGAGGCTTACTGCAGCAGATAAGCTAGCCTAGATGGAGCAACAAGGCACCCTGAGAGAGAGATTGGAAGTAGTATGTTTCAGGCAAGTCAAACCACCACCATCCCCTTGATCACCATCTTCCCTCAGATATCGATAGAAATAGACCAGGACCCTGAACCTGAGAGCCTTGGGAATAGCAATGCCACAGCTTTGTCACTGAAGACCCAGAAAAGAAAATTCTTGCCACCAAAGTCCTTGACATTGTAAGACAGTTCAACATCAGAAACTAATTATGATTTTGTCAGTGGAAATTACTTAAAGAAGAGACATTACCATCTGCTTTACTGCTGTACCCTAAGGACTATGGGACCTTTCCACTTGTCTTGCAGCTGAAACTTTCCATATGTAATGTCTTCTTCATTAGAATGGGAGCTCCTTTAGAACAGGGTCTGACATGTTTTTCCATTTGTATCCCCAAAGCTTTGCATGTACTAAGTACTTAAAAATGCTTTACTCATTTATTCATTTATTTATTCATATGCTATAAGGTATAAAATAATTTTTGACAGACTACTTTCTAGTTTTCCTAAAAGGTTAGGCCAAATAGGGAGTTCTTAACCCCAAAATTAGTGTCCTTAAGTTTTTGGTACTCTATACAAGTATGTTAGATTACTTCTGAGTCTTGTTTACCTAATCTGTTCCAAAATTTTCTGTTTTTTAGCCAGCACCAATTTGTTTTGATGATACTGTTGCACGGTTTGAGATCTGGTATTGCTAGGCTCTATCTACTTCTATTTCTACTTCTTTTTAAAAATTATTTCCTTTGTGATTCTTAACCCTATGTTCCTTCAGGTGACTTTTTATTTTGCCTAGATCAATAAAATACTTGATATTTTGATTGGTATAGCATAAAATCTATAAATTAACATGGGCAGTATTATCATTTTAAAAAATATTGGCATGGCCCAACCCTGGGCAATTAATATCTCTCTAATATTTAAGTCTTTCTTTATTATTGTGTAACCCTGTGTTTTCAGCCAACTCTGAGGCATTTTGTATGAGACTCTCCTAATTGCTTGTGGAGAGATAGACTTTGGAAGCTGAAACATGTAGGAGAAGCCAGCTCCTCATGTCCCTATTTTCCAGATTGTTTCCCTAAAGACTTTGAAGAATTTCCTTTTTGGTGATATTGGGGTCTGTCTCTTGGTTTGAGCTGAGATAGCTTGCTCCCAACAGGAGAGCCCATTTACTCTTTGCATCTTTTGGTACAACATATCTGATTTATGTCTGTTATTTATTTGGATAAATGGTTTTGCTTTCAAGTCATTATTTTGCAATGGTCTTTTGTGTAACTAGTATTTGGTGTGAAGGAGTAAAACTGGTGAGTGTCAGAAACTAGGAAAGTGGTTTTTTGTTTTGAATCAAAATTGTGCTCCAGGACCAGAAATGTTTATGGGAAAAGAAAGTTATAATTCTAGTCCAGCAACCCTCTTAAAAACTGAAAAAAAGACCACCCAGCCTCATAGCTCTTCTTCTATTCCCCTCAAGGCAGGAATTAGTCTCCCTTGGAGAGTGATGGCAACATTCCAGAGACACCTAACTATACCTTCTACCAGCCACATTTAGAGAACCCATGTGAACATAACATCTTATATGAGCACACACACATTATACATGCACCCCTTACATCTGTAAGAAGTGTTTTGTAATTGTAATTAGATATGTCCTTTATCTGCCTTAGTCAATAGGCAGGATATTTTATACATGCTGTAGTTACTTTCTTTTCTTTTTTTATTGTAAATAGTATTTTATTTTTTCTAATTATATATAAAGACAATTTTAACATTTTTTTTCTCTTTTTTTTTGGGGGGGTGGTGGTGAAGCAATCAGGGTTAAGTGACTTGCCCAGAGTCACACAGCTAGTGAGTATCATGTGTCTGAGGCCGGACTTGAACTCAGGTCCTCCTGACTTCAGGGCCAGTGCTCTATCCAATGCACCACCTAGCTGTCCCTTAACATTCATTTTTAATAAAATTTTGAGTTTCAAATTTTTCTTCCTCTTTGTCTCCCCTCCCTCCTCCCTAAGATGGTAAGCAATTTTATATAAGTTATATGTATGCATTATACATGTACATTTATGTAAACATATTTCCACATTAGTTATGTTGTGAAAGAAGAGATAAAACAAAAAGGAAAAGCCACAAAAAAAACAACAAAAAACAACAAAAAAAGTGAAAATAATATATTTCAATCTGCATTCAGACTCCATCAGTTCTTTCTCTGGATGTGGATGGCAGTTTCCATCATGAGTCTCTTGGAGTTGTCATGGATCATGGTAGCTAAAAAGAGCTAAGTCAATCATAGTTGATTATCACACAATGTTTCTGTTACTGTGTACAATGTTATCCTGATTCTGCTAATTTCACGTGGCAGGCCCTGAAAATTAATGACCGAAGAGTCACAGAGGTAATGCCCCAATTGTTAAATTTGAAAAACAAAACAAAACAAAAAAGGTAACAGGCAAAAAAAGTAAACCAAAAAAACCCAGTTTTTATTCTGTTGGAGGAGGGAAAACAAACACATGCCAAGGTCCCATCTAGGAGGAGTCCCAGTGTAGTGAGGCTCAGCCTTAATACATGTAGTAGTGGCTAGGCAAAGACACAGGCAGTGAGCTGTAGCTGTGGCAGTAACGGGGAAACAGCAACGGTGAGACAAGTCTGATTCATAGTGGGGTTTCGTGACGGGAACGTGGTTCCTGCAGGTGCTTGTCTGAGCTCAGGGACCACATGGGGGTGATGGGAAACAGTTCGGGGATTCTGCTGCAGCAGAGCCCCTCCAGAGGGTGAGCGCAAAGGATCGGTGTTATGCCAAGCTCAGGGCACAGCTTGCTGGCTGGGCTTTAGCTCTGGAAAAGAGTGTCTCCTAATAATAAAAAGAGAGGGATGGTCTTGGCACGGGGATCCTGACACTTGTATCAGTTCATATAAGTCTTTCCAGGTTTTTCTGGAGTCCACCTGCTTGTCATTTCTTAAAGCACAACAGTATTCTATTACATTCATATACCACAACACGTTTAGCCAATCCCCAATTGATGGACATCCCCTCGATTTCCAATTCTTTGCCACCACAAAAGGAGCTGCTGTAAATATTTTTGTACATATGGGGGCTTTTCCTTTTTTTTTTTTATTTCTTTGGGATACAAACCTAGTAGTGGTATTGCTGGGTTAAAGGGGATGTACGGTTTTATAGCCTTTGGACACAGTTCCAAATTGCTCTTCATAATGGTTGGATAAGATCATAACTCCACCAACAGTGTGTTAGTGTCCCAATTTTCCCACATGCCTTCCAATATTCCTCATTTCCCTTTTCTGTCATATTAGCCACGATACCAGAGCAGCCAGGCTGGCTCCTTCATTTTGCAGATAAGGAAGTGAAAGACCTTAGCTTAAAAGGGCCAAGGTCTCCCACTGCATCCCTGGACATCTCCAGGCATCCTGATCTGTGTCTTGCCACTGGACCCGGATGACTCTGAAGGAGAAAGTGAGACTGGTGGCCTTGCACAGCCCTCCCTCCCTTATGTCCAGTTCACTTGCATCACCTCCCTGATGTCATGGTCCTCTTCCAGAATGAAGGACAAACCACAACAACTGATTAGCTAAGCTGACAGCTGTGAGGTGGCACCTTCGAGTTATTTTCACTTCTGTTTCTCTAGTCAATCGTGATTTAGAGCATATCATGAACAAGCAGTTTTCAAATCAGAGAAATGTAGTTACTTTCAGTGGGATTTCTTTGCTTCTTCCTGATGATTTTTGTTAGTAGCATGCAGATGGCTGATCCTTTTTGTGGGCTTATTTCATATGCTGCTACTTTACTGAAGTTAATACTTTTTGGTTAGCTTCTTAGTTGTATCTCTGGGGTTTTTTCTGTAAACTATTTTAGCGGTAGCACTCACTTCTGGGGCCAGGGAGTTTGACCCATCCTCTTGCTGATATCCACCCACTCTGATACGGAAACTCTTTCTGCTGTTAGTCAGCTCCAGCTAAGAGACATGTGTGCTCCTAAGCTCTCAGATTCATAAGGTTGCCTCCAAGGATGTACGTTGCTATCTCAGGATCCCTGTTCAGTCACCTATGCTCAGGGAAGGAAATATGAAGCAGAAAAGGCAGCTAAGGGCCTAGGATCCGTTCATTTACTTAAGCTTCTGCTCTACCATTTTTTTCAGCCTCTAGGGAAAGGTTCAAAAGGGTCCTGATGTGAACAGCCAAAGGAAAGAGATGGTAAGGGCAAGAGGGAAGAGTCTCTCCTTTGAAGGTCCACTCTGTGGGCCACTCTTCCTGTCTTAATAGCTGATGGACTCTGAAGCAGGCAGCCTTCACTACTTTAGCCATCCTGGGACAGAGGATCAAGAGACCTCCCCAGAATTTATTGCATTACCCCAAAGTAACAAGCTCATTAGGTTTGAGTCTTCTTTACCCCAAGGGAAGTGGTCAGGGCACAGGCAGGTTTAGTATTCCATGCATGCGGTGTGCTCTAGCCAGAAAAAACCAAAGGACCTGCTGTTTAGTTCCCATTATGCTATCATGGCATCTGCTCCATCGGTTTCCTATCACCTCTAGGTTCAAATATGAAGTCCTGTTTGGCATTCAGAGTCCTTCACAATTGGCTGCCTCCTGTCTTTCCAGTCTTCTTACACCTTACTCCCCACCACATACTCTGCAATCCCATGACCCTGACCTCCTTGCTGCTCCTCAAACAAGACACTCCATCTCTTGACGCTGGCCATTTTCAATGGCTATTCCCTCAAATACTCTACTTCCTTATCTCCATCTCCTGGCTTCCCTGGCTTCCTTCAAATCCAAGCTAAAATTCTATCTTCTATTAAAAAAAACTATAGGATTGTGAGCTCCTTGAGGGCAGGGATTGTTTTCAGCCTTTCTATCTATCCCCAGCATTTAGCACAGTGCCTGGCACAGTAGTCCCTTAATAAAAGTTTTTTGACTAACTGCAAATTTCGGTAATTTTCTTTCTTTTTTGCTTGTTCTCTCAATTCTTTTTTTTTTTTTACTTACTGCTATAGCTAGCATTTTTGGAGCTATATTAGTAGCAGTTGCACCTACCTTTCTAGTCTTATCTCATACTGCTGCCCTTCACAAACTGCATTCCCAGTTATACTGAATGACTTAGTTTTCCCTCAATCTCAACATTCCATCTCCTATGGCTTTATGTTCATTCCTGCCATCCCCCACGCCTGGAATGCATTCCCTTCCTCATTTCTCCATCTCATAATTCTTAGCTTCTTTCAAGGCTCCATAGATATCACATCCTGCATGATCCCCCCAGTTAATGCTTCTGCAGTCCCCAATATTCATTGTACTATACTTTCTTGGTGTGTTTAGGTTGTATTCCCTCCCCCCTTTCCTGCCTCCAAGTAACATATGAACTCCATGAGGGTGAAGACTTTCATCTTTTTTCTTGGCCTTCTCAGTAACACGTGCTTAATCATATTATTTGCCCGGTTGAATTTATAACACCACAATTAAACTAGGCTCAAAACCTCACTGATTGTTTCTTCCCTCTCCCTCATGACCCACGTCCATTCAGTCACTAAATGCTACCAATTCCAAATCCATGATATCTCTCCTGTTTCTTCTTACCTGGACTATCTTCATAGATCTGACTAGTGTCCTTCCTCTGGGTCCCTTACACATCTGCCCAAATTATCTTCTCAGTGCAAAGGTCTAACCATTTCATGCTATCTTTAAAATTCTTCAGTGATTCCATATTACCTGTAGGATAAAATGGAAGTTTCCCAGCCTGGCAGTTAGCTTTATACAGTGTAATTCTAAACTTCCTTCCCACCTTATTTCACGATTCCTCTTCAAGGGAGGCAACTTCTGTTAAACCCAGCTGTTTCTCTAACTCAACATGCTGCCTCCAATCTTCTGCGTATTTGTGCAGTTCTTTCCCTATGCTTGGAATAGACTTTCTCACCTTTACTTTTCTAATGTCACCTTCTTCATGAAGCCTTCTCTGACCAGCCTGACCTCCCCTCAGCGATTGTCATCACAGCCACAATTATTCTTTTCTTTCCTCAAATTCTCCTTGAGCACTTTGGCTCTTTCCTTTGCCTAGGCTTCACGGAGGAGGTAGCATCTTACCTGGGCTTTGAAGGACAAGAAGTCTGAAAAGAAGGGATAGCCCTTCTTCAACGGTGTCTGATTCTCCTGTGTTTATTCTTTCCTGATCTAAGGTGAATGAATGGACATCTGAAGATGGAGGGGACCAGGTTCTATGCTCTTGTGGGCTTCAGAAAGTCAGAGGCACCATCAGGGGTCTCCTCAGCAGCCAAAGTTGGTAGCAGACCACAGGAGTGATAGCAGCAGCAGCAGCAGCAGCAGTTTGGTCAGGGGCTGGCCCTAAGGAATTCCTGGCTTTACCCATCCCAGGGGTGGGGCGGTGATGGTGGTGGATCAGGCACTAGAGACACCGAGTTCTAGAAGGAGCTGGCCCAGTGGAGCAAGTGACCACTAATTCATCAGCTTCTGTCACACCCAGAAATGAACTTAGGAGGGATTCCTTGGTTGGAGAAAAAGACTCCAAGGGCTGGGAGATGCCCCCTGGGTGTGTTCCCAGTGTGGGAGCGTGAGTACCTTCTTGCTTCACGTCTGGGCCTCCTCAAGGACCCTGGATAGAGAGGAGAGTGTGTTTTAAGCCCAGAGAGGGTTGGAAGCGAACATTGTGTATCTTTGTCTGTAACAGTGACACTTGCTGTCCTCAGTATATCCAAAGAGGGATCCCTAGGTTTGGGAGAAATATTCTTGTAACTTCTGTTCTTGCTATTCCTCCTTCTTAAATATCCCTTTGTAAAAACTAATGGAGATTAACTGGTTAATTGACACTGGTGAAGTCGGGGGGAGGGGAAAGGAAGCACACTGAATGGGGACTGGGAGCAATACTCTTAGAATCTCTAATGCCTCAGAATTCTCTCTTATGGGAAGGGGTACTGAGATGCCCTCTGGGGATCCATTAGTGGATGTGGAAGCTTTCCTCTCACCCACGTAGCTCAATGTCTTGCATAGAGGGGATAGGGAGCTGACTTAATTGATATGGTGAACTCCCAAATGAGAAACTCCCTGGACCGATGCAGATCAGTACCTTCTTTGAGGTTAAGCAGTGTCTCCAAGGTCAGAGCCAGTATATGTCAGAGTCTGGATTTACACTGAGGTCTTCCAGGCTCTGAGGCCAGTGCTCCATCCACTACACACTCCATGCTGCCTCTGGAACGTAGCAGACGCTTAGTGATAGGTGATATGGTGGATAGAACCTGGAGTTAGGAAGATATGAGTTCAAATCCATTTTCAGACACTAACTATGTGACCCTGGGCAGGCCATTTAACCACTGTCTGCCTCAGTTTTGCCATCTGTGAAATGGGAGTAATAACACCAGTTACTTCACAGGGTTATTGTGAGGATAAAATGAGACCATATGGGTAAAGTGCTTTACAAACCTTAAAGTAATGCAAATGACATCTATTACTAATAAATATTTATTGATTGAATGTTTAGTGTTTCTTATCAGCCAACAAAACTGTTAATAGCATACTACCATGTTCTACAATGAGTGATGTACTTTGCACATAGTAGGTGCTTAATAAACAGCTGTTAATTGAAAGAATGAATTCATCAATCCTGACTTAAGGAAGCACTGTGGTCTCCTTTATGAATCTCACGCAGCAAGAGCTAGTTTAATCTGGAACCTTTTGCAAACCATCCTTTAGGGTAAGTGATTTATGTACTGGCCAATCACATCTACCTAGGTGGCAGAGTAGATGGATTGTAGGGTTTAGAGTCAAGAAGAGTCATCCTCCTGAGTTCAAATCTGTCCTCAGACACTTATTAGCTGTGTGATTCTGGCCGAGTCACTTAACCTGTTTGCCTTAATTTTCTCCTCTGTAAAATAGTGAGAAGGAAATAGCAAACCTTCCTGGAGAAGGAAATAGCAAACCACTCCAGTATTTTAGCCAAGAACACCCCAAATGCAGACACGAAGAGTTGGACGCAATGAACAACAGTAGTAACAATCACATTTACCTTAGTTTGATTCTTAAAGAACCACAAAGTGTCAGAGCTGGAAGGCATCTTACAAAAGGGAGTGTCAGAGCCAGAAGGGATCTCAGGATAGAGGGTGTTCTGGAAGGGACAGCACAAACGGTCTGAGCTCACAGGCTGCCTCTGCTTCCTTTCCCTTCACTCCTCAGCTCCCTGCAGTCTGGAGTTAGACCTCATCACTCAACCGAAACTATTTTCTTCAAAATTACTAATGATCTCTTAATAATTATTTGCCAAATTATTAAATATTAAAAGCTAAATCCAATGGCCTTTTCTCGGTCCTCATCCTTTTTGAGCTCCCTACATCCTTTGACATGACTGGTTATCCCCTTCTTTTTGATATTCTTTTCTCTTTAGGTTTTTGTGGCTCTCCTTTTTCCTTATTTTCCTCCTCCATGACTGCTCCTTCTTAATCTTTTTTGCTGGGTCTTTATCACTAACTGGGAGTGTCCCCCAGTACTTTTGCCTGGGCCTTCTTCTGTTCTCTATATAGCAGTGGTATGCTGGTAAATGTTTAACAACTAACTCTCTGGGGGAAGATGCACACGCAATACACTTTTAAAAAGCTTGATCTGAGCACTGGCCCTGGAGCCAGGAGAACCGGAGTTCAAAGCCAGCCTCAGACACATAACACTCACTAGCTGTGTGACTCTGGGCAAGTCACTTAACCCCAATTGCCTCGGAAAAAAAAAAAAGCTTGATCTGCATTATTAACATCATTTTCTTCAGTCTAGACTAGGGGTGGGGAACCTGCAGCCTCAAGGCCACATATGGCCCTCTAGGTCCTCAAATGTGGCTCTTTGACTGAATCCAAACTTCACAGAGCAAATCCCCTTAATAAAGGGATTTGTTATGTAAAACTTGGATTCAGTCAAAGAGCCACACTTGAAGACCTCGAGGGCCACTCCTGGAGGCCAAAGATTCCCCACCGCTGGTCTAGACAATCAAGGAAACAATAAATCAAGCCCTGATTTGTAGTGCGTGTTGATTTCTAAAGTGTAAATGCTCACACTGAAAATTTAATAATTGGCTCATCAGCTGGTATAAGCTAGCTCTCATAAGCCCTTGCTCTCATTTCACTTGATGGTCTCATCAGTTCTCATGGATTCAATTAGCATCTCTGTGCTGATGATTCTCATCTCATCTAGCCCTAACCTTCCTCCTCACCTTCAGACTTCTATCTCCAACTACCTACTTGACATTTCTAACTCTGTGTCCCATGGACATTTTAAATTTGATATGTTCACAACAGAATTCCTTCAACTCTCACCCCTTCCTAATATTTTCTCTTACTGTTGAAGATATCATATCCTTCCAGTCACCCTGGCTCATAAACTAGATATCTTTTTAAACTCCTTTCTCCCTCTGCCCTCCCTCCCCACCATATTCCATCTCTTGCCACCCCAATGTCTCTCTTATATGGTGCCTCCTCTCCTCTGACACTACCATCATCCTGTAGCAGGCCTTTATCACCCCATGCCTAGCCTACTGTAGTAGCCTGATGGCTGAACTACCTGCCTGAAGTCTCTTCCCACTCCAGTCCAGTCTCCACTCAGCTGTCAAATCGATCTTCCTAAAACAAAGGTCTGACCACGTTACTCCCCTATTCAACAAACTCCAGTGGCTCCCTATTTTTCCCCAAGATCCAATACAGAGTTCTCTAATGGGTCTTCAAAGCCCTTCATAGCCTGGCCCCTTCCATTTTTCTCATACCGTACTTTCCTCCATATACTCTTTGATCCAGTGACACTGGTCTCCTTGCTGTTCCTCATACAAGACACCCAATGTCCTGAATTTGTGCATTTTCACTGGCTTGCCTCCATGCCTGGAATTCTCTTCTTCCTCATTACTTTTCGTGGTTTCCTTCCTTTCCTTCAAGTCCCAGCCAAAATCCTACCTTCTACAAGAAGCATTTCTTTATCCCCTGTAATGCTAGCGCCTTTCTACATCGATTAAATTCAAATTGATTTGCCTACATCTTCTTTGCACATGATTGTTTTTATGTTGTCTTCCCCATAACACTATGCACTTCTTGAGCATAGGGAATTGTTTTTTGCCTCTCTTGTATCCTTAGTGCTCAGCACAGGGCCTAGCCCATAGTAGATACTTAACAGATATTTCACTTGATTCTTAACCAGGGGACTTAGAATACTGAACACAATGCCAGAGCAGCCAAGCTGGCTCCTTCATTTTGCAGATAAGGAAATGAAAGCATAGGCAAGGGAAATTGCTTGTCCAAGGTTATGTTTGTAGCAAAACTGGGATTAAAAGGCAGAAGAAATTCACCCATTGGAAATATTTCTTCTTCTTGTTATTTTAGGCAATTGGGTTAAGTGACTTGCCCAGGGTCACACAGCTAGTAAGTGTTATGTGTCTCCATTGGAAATACTTTAAAGTTGTTGAAAGAGCCCTGAGCCAGTAGATAAGAGACTTGGGTTCTAGTCCTAGCACTGCCACTTCCATTTTCTTTTTAATATTTAAAATAACATTTTATTGATATCTATTGTTTTTACGTACTTACATTTCCCTCTGCTAACCACCTTCCCGGGAATCATGCTTTATAACAAATGTCACAACACTGGTGGACTAACCTTTTCACCCCCTAATGGGTCTGCCAACTTTGGGATCATGCTCATGGACCAGGTGTAGACCTAGAAACACCTGGGACTCAAAAAGAGGAATCAGCCAATTTTTTTTTCCCCTCTCCATGGAATGTCACTTAAAGCTTAGGTTTGGTTCATGGCTAGGTTGCTAGGTTCTCCCTACAAGGAGCTGGCATAGAAAGGTGCTCAGTGTACATCGTAGATCAGGTGTATGATAGCTATTTGTTTCCTCTATACTAAAGAAATGGTAAACATATAAATGATTCACAAGTACACATTGACAAAAACTGAAGCATGAAGCAGTAACATAATGACTAGCATACTGTGCCGAGAGACTTAATACTTAAAACATGAAAACATGAGACATTTTGTGACACTGGTAAATTTATATTTCACCTAGTTTTTGGTTCTGTACTATATTTAGTTCCCTCCAGGTCCTTGCCTACTAGTAAGCCACATCAGTGTTTGTCTTCCAAGAAAGTAGTAGATACAGGGTACCTCCAACAGAGCACACAGAACCACATCCAACTTATCAAGCTCACAGTGTTGCCTTCAAAGCTTTAAATAGACTTCCACTTCCGGGAGCCAAGAAGGCAGAGTAAGAAGTAAGTCACTCTCACCCTCCCTCATTGACCTGGGAAAGGCCAGAAAATATCGACCCAGGAAAATCTGTGAGCCAGCAAAAAGACAGGGCACAGCAATCCTGTACCCCAGGAAGCTTAGGGGATTCACAGGAAAGGCCTATCTTGCTCTGGGGGAGGGAGAGCAGTACGGGATGGGAGATGTTCCAGCAAGCCCCACCTCAGCATCCCAGGGGGAGATCCTGAGACCCAGGTTGGTGGAATGGGCAAGTGCCAATGCCAGGACCCCCGAGAGCCTCAAAACAGGAAGAAGAACCAGTAGACACCAGCTCAGAAAACGACCACCAGCGACCGAGTTCTCCAGCAGTGAAATCACCTGGTGCCTCAACACGGCTCTGGGAGGCACAACTCCAGAAGGAAAGCTCCAGGCTGACAGAAATCCACCAGCAGTGAAACATCACTGCGCAAGGCCCAGGTGACCAGAAGCCAAGCATTCAAGTACAGTGCCCAGGTGAGCAAGGAAAGATGCTTGGGTAAGTGCCCCCTTCGCTTCAGCAGGAGAACTCAACAGGTTGTTTTTTTTTTGTAAGTAGTCAGAAAATAGGCAAACACCATGAACAAAAAGCAGAAATGGAAAATGACCATAGATTCTTATTTTGCGGAAAGGGAAGATCAAGGCACAAATCCAGAAGAGGACAACATTGTTAATATACCCACATGTGAAACCTCAAAGGGGAATATGAACTGGTCTCAAGCCCAAAGCCTTCTTGGAGGAGCGCAAGAAGGATTTTAAAAGTCAAATAACAGAGGTTGAAGAAAAATTGGGAAAAGAAATGAGAGGTATGCAAGAGAGTCAGTAGCTTGGAAAAGGAAGGACAAAAATTAACTGTAGAAAACAAGTCCTTAAAAAATAGAATTGGCCAAATGGAAAAGGAGGTACAAAATCTAATAGAAGAAAACAACTCATTAGAAATTATAATGGGGCAAGTGGAAGCTAATGATTTTATGAGACAGCAAGAAACAGTCAAACAGAAACAAAAGAATGAAAAAATACAAGAAAACATATTTTACATATTATTGGTAAAATAATGGACCTGGAAAATAGATCCAGGAGAAGTAATTTAAAAATTATTGGTCTACTCTAAAACCATGATGAAAAAAAGAGCCTGGACAGCACCCTTCAGGAAATCATCAAAGAAAATGCCCTGAGGTCCTAGGACCAGAGGGCAAATTAGTCATGGAAAGAATCTACTGATCACCTCCTGAAAGAGATCCCAAATTGAAAACACCAAGGAATATCATAGCTAAATTCCAAAACCACCAGATCAAAGAGAAAATACTGTAAGCAGCCAGAAAAAAACAATTTAAATATCATGGAACCTCAGTCAGGATTATACAGGACCTTTCAGCTTGTACATTAAAAGATCTAGAGGGTGTAGAATACAATATTTTGTAAGGCAAAGGAGCTTGGATTACCACCAAGGATCAACTACCCAGTGAAACTGAGCATAATCTTTCAGGCGAGGAGATGGACATTCAATGAAATAGGGAACTTCCAAACCTCCCTGATGAAAAGACCAGGGCTCAACAGAAAATTTGACCTTTAAATACAAGACTCATGAGAATTATAAAAAGGTAAAAAGGAAAGAAAAAACAACAGCATCATATTATCAATAAGGGCAAACCGTTTACATCCCTACAAGGGAAGATGACATCTATAACTCTTAAGAATTGTAATGTCATTATGACATTTAAAAGGGGGTATACTTAGACAAAGAGCATGGGTTTAAGTTGACTTTGATGTGATGGTAAAAAATCTAATTAAGTGAAGAAAAGGGATTGTACTGGGAGAAGAAGAAAGGAGGAGGCAGACAAAGATAAATTACATCACAGGAAAAGGCACAAAAACCAGATATAGTAGAGGGAAAGAAGGGAGGGAGATGAGCATTGTTTGAACCTTACTCTCATCACATTTGGTTCAAAGAGGGAATAATATAATCAGTTAGGTATAGAAATCTAACTTACCCTATAGGAAGTAGAAAGAGTAAAGGGAAAAGAAAAGGGAGGGAGCTAATAGAAGGGAGGGCAGACTGAAGGAGACGGTGGTTGAAACGAAAACTCTACTGAGGAGGGAAAAGGAAAAAGGAGAGAAAAAAAGCATAAATGAGGGGGGAGGGGAATAGGATGGAGAGGAAGACACATAGAAATCATAACTGTGAATGTGAATGGGATGAAATCTCCCATAAAATGGAAACAGATAGCAGAGTGGATTAAGAACCATAAACCTACAATATGTTGTCTATAGGAAACACATTTGATGCAGAGGGATACACAACAGAGTAAAGGCAAAAGACTGGAGCAGAATGTATTATGCTTCAGCTGAAGTAAAAAAAATCGGGTAGAATCCTGATCTCAGACAAAGCAAAAGCAAAAATAGATCTAATTAAAAGAGTTAAGGAAGGAAATTACATCCTGCTAAAAGGTACCATAGATAATGAAGTAATATCATTGCTAAACATATATGCACCAAGTGGTATAGCAGCTAAATTCTTAGAGGAGAAGTTAAGGGAGATGTAGAAAGAAATAGCAAAACTATACTAGTGGGGAACCTCAACCTCCCCCGCTCTGAACTAGATGAATCTAACCACAAAATAAACAAGAAAGAAGTTAAAGAGATCAATAGAATCTTAGAAAAGTTAAATATGGTTGACCTTTGGAGAAAACTGAATGGGGACAGAAAAGAATATACCTTTTTCTCAGTGGTACATGGCACCTACACAAAAATTGACCATGTACTAGGGCATAAAAACCTCACAATCCAATGCAGAAAGGCAGAAATATTAAATGCATCCTTTCAGAATATGATGCAATAAAAATTACATGTAATAAAGGGTTATAGAAAGATAGACTAAAAATTAATTGGAAGTTGAATAATCTAATCCTAAAGAATGAGTGGGTCAAACAGTACATCATAGAAACAATGAATAACTTCATCGAAGAGAATGACAATAATGAGACAACATACCAAAACTTATGGGATGCAGTGAAAATAGTCCTTAGGGGAAGTTTTATATCTCTAAATGCTTCCATGAATAAAATAGAGAAAGAGGAGATCAATGAATCAGGCATGCAACTAAAAAGCTAGAAAAAGAACAAATTGAAAATCCCCAATTAAATATCAAATTAGAAATTCTGAAAACTAAAGGCTAAAACTAAAATTAAGAAAACTATTGAACTAATAAATAAAACTAATAGCTGGTTTTATGAAAAAAACAATAAGATAGATAAACTTTCGGTTAATTTGACTGAAAAAGGAAAGAAGAAAACCAAATTACCAGCATCAAAAATGAAAAGAGTGGGGGCAGCTAGGTGGCGCAGCATATAGAGCACCAGCCTTGGAGTCAGGAGGACCTAAGTTCAAATCTGGCCTCAGACCAAACACTTGACATTTACTAGCTGTGTGACCCTGGGCAAGTCACTTAACCCCAATTGCCAAAAAAAAAAAAAGTGAATTCACCACCAATGAAGAGAAAATCAAAACAATAATTAGAAGTTATTTTGCCCAACTGTATGCCAATAAATTTGACAATCTTAATGAAATGGATGTTTACAAAGATATAAATTGACCGGATTAATGGGAGAGGGAATAAAATACTTAAACAACCCTATTTCAGAAAAAGAAATTGAACAAGCCGTCAATGAACTCCCTAAGAAAAAATCTCCAGGGCCAGATGGATTTACAAATGAACTCTATCAAACATTTAAAGAACAACTAATTCCAATACTATATAAACTATTTGGGAAAATAGGTGAAGAAGGAGTCCTACCAAATTCTTTTTATGATACAAATGTGGTGCTGATACCTAAACCAGGAAGAGCCAAAACAGAGAAAGAAATTATAGATTAATTTGCCTAATGAATATAAATGCAAAAAATTTTTTTTCCTTTTGGCTGAGGTAATCGGGGTTAAATGACTTGCCCAGGGTCACACAGCTAGTAAGTACCAAGTGTCTGAGGCCAGATTTGAACTCAGGTCCTCCGGACTCTAAGGCCAGAGCTCTATCCACTGTGCCACCTAGCTACCCCTAGATGCAAACATTTTAAATAAAATATTAGCAAAGAGATTACAACAACTTCTGTGGAGGATAATACACTATGACCAGGTAGGATTTATACCAGGAATTCAGGGCTGGTTCAATATTAGGAAAACTATTAGCATAGTTGACCATATCAACAACAAAATTAACAACAAAACTAACAGAGATCATATGATTATCTCAATAGATACAGAAAAAGCATTTGACAAAATACAATACCCATTCCAATTAAAAACACTAGAAAGCATAAAAATAAATGAAGTTTTCCTTAAAATGATAGATAGCATCTATCAAAAGCCCTCAGCAAGCATTATATGCAATGAGGATAAAGTAGAAGCATTTCCAGTAAGATCGGGGGTGAAACAAGGATGTCCATTATCACCACTGTTATTCAATATTGTGCTAGAAATGTTAGCTGTAGCAATTAGAGAAGAAAAAGAAATTGAAGGAATTAGAATAGGCAAAGAAGAAACAAAGCTATCACTCTTTGCAGGTGATATGATGGTATATCTAGAGAATCCTAGAGAATCAAGTAAAAAATTACTTGAAATAATAAATTTAGCAAAGTTGCAGGATATAAAATAAACCCACACAAATCTCAGCATTTATATATATTACTAACAAAGCCCAGCAGCAAGATATAGAAAGAGAAATTCCATTTAAAATTATTGTAGACCCTATAAAATATTTGGGAATCTACCTGCCAAAACAAAACCAGGACCTATATGAACACAATTACAAGAAGCTTTTCATACAAATAAAGTCAGATCTAAATAATTGGAAAGATATCAGTTGTTCATGAGTAGGCCAAGCTAATATAATAAAAATGACAATTCTACCTTAATTAATTTACTTATTCAGTGCCATGCCAATCAAACTACCAAAAAATTATTTTATACAGCTAGAAAAAACAATAACAAAATTCATCTGGAAGAACAAAAAGTCCAGAATATGAAGGGAACTAATGAAAAGAAATGCAAGGGAATGTGGCCTAGCTTTACCAGATCTTAAATTGTATTATAAAGCAGCAATCATCAAAACTGCTTGGTACTGGCTAAGAAACAGAGTGGTGGATCAATAGAATAGGTTTGGTATGCAAGACACAACAGTCAGTGACTCTACTAATCTACTATTTGATAAATCCAAAGACTCCAGCTTCCGGGATAAGAAATCACTATTTAGCAAAAATTGCTGGGAAAACCAGAAAAATGTATGGGAGAAACGAGGCATAGGCCAACATCTTACACTCTATACTAAGGTAAGGTCAAAATGGATACACGATTTAGATATAAAGACTGATACTATAAGCAAGCTAGAAGAGCGAGGAATAGTTTACCTTTCAGATCTATGGAGAAGGGAAGCATTCATGACCAAACAAGAGACAGAGAACATTATGAAATGCAAAATGAACAATTTTGATTACATTAAATTGAAAAATTTTTGCACAAATAAAACCAATGAATCCGAGATTGGGAGGGAAGCAGAAAACTGGGAAAGAATTTTTACAACCAGTGTCTCTGATAAAGGCCTCATTTCTAAAATATATAGAGAACGAAGTCAAATTTCTAGGAATACAAGTCATTCTCCAATTGATAAATGGTCCAAGTATGAATAGGCAGTTCTCAGAGGAAGAAACTAAAGCTATCTATAGTCATATGAAAAAATGCTCTAAATCACTATTGATTAGAGAAATGCAAATCAAAATGACTCTGAGGTACCACATCACACCTATCAGATTGGCTAACATGACAAAATAGGATAATGACAAATGTTGGAGAAGATGTGGGAAAATTGGAACACTAATACATTGTTGGTAGAATTGTGAAATGATCCAACCATTTTGGAGAGCAATTTGGGGCTATACCCAAAGGGCTATAAAATTGTTCATACTCTTTGACCCAGCAATACCACTTCTAGGTCTGTATCCCAAAGAGATCATAAAAATGGAAAGAGAACCCATAGGTACAAAAATATTTATAGCAGCTCTTTTTTTGTGGTAGCAAAGAATTGGAAATTGAGGGGATGCCCATCCATTGGGGAATGACTGAACAAGTTTTGATATATGAATGTAATGGAATACTGTCGTGCTATTAGAAAGGATGAGCAGGCCGAATTCAAAAAAACTTGGAAAGACTTACATAAACCGATGCAGATTGAAATGAGCAGAACCAGGAGAACATTGTACACAGTAACAGCCACATTATGGGATGACAGACTTTGACAAACTTGGCTTTTCACAACAACGCAAGAATCTAAGACAACTCCAAACGATTCATGATGGAAACTGCTAGCCACATCCGGAGAAAGAACTATGGAGTCTGAATGCAGATGGAAGCAGACTCTTTGCTCTCCTTTTCCTTTTCCTTTTTTTTTGGTTTTATTGCTTCATCCTTGTGGTTCCTCCCATTGGTTCTAATTGTTCTTTACACCAGGACTAAAGGGAAACTATGCTTAACCTGAATGGATATGTAGAGCCTGTATTGGATTGTACACTGTCTTGGGGTGGAGTGGGGGGAAGAGAGGAAAGGGGGAGAAAATTAAAAACTCAGAATCTTATGGAAGTGAATGTTGACAACTAAGAATAAATAAAATTTTAAAAATACTTTAAATATCCCATCTTAAGGTCATTGCTTTATCACCTGTGCTCCTTCAGGGTGCCCTGCATTATCACATAGCATCAGATCCTTTCACACCTAGCTCATGCGTCCAGAAACAGCCAGGGAAGTCCCAGAAATCTATGGGAAGTGCCTCCGTTAGAACACATCACTAGAAGTAGTCAGGGCGCAGTCCTGTACCCATGCATGTTCCATATTACACCAACAATTAAAAAAGGGGGAAAAAAGAGTTCAGCAAAGTTAATCACCTGCCAAAAAAAGTCTACCATTATACACTGTGTTCTCCATCCATAGTTCTCCACCTCTGCAAAGAAGGGGGGAGATACCTCCTTATATCTCTTCTCTGGGGATGTTTGGTCATTATAATTTCACAGCATTCATTTTCAATTGTGCTTTGTTGCTCCCTAAACCCAAATTAGATTGTTGTAGTCAGTCAGGATGCTGGGAGCTTTCTCACCCTGAAACATCCTTCCACCACCCTTCATTCCTCTTCTAGCTAAGCTTCTGCCTCTCCAGACTCCACCATCATGACTCAGTTGCCTTCTCACCATGGAATGTCCCTTCATTCCTGAGGCTTTCTTGACTTAGAACATGCCTCCACCAGGCTGGCCTTAATCCCCCACTGAATTCCTGCTAGGAGCCTCCATTTTGGAAACTGGTTGAGATCAACCATGCTTTATCCCCCTTCCTGCTATGCTTCTGACTTTCTGGATTTTACCACATGTGAATCTCTTACGCCTCCCCACCTCTACTATGCTTCTTAGCTCCCTAATATATGTTTGTTGTCTTCCCTCCTTAGAATGTAAGCTCCTTGAAGGCCCTGGCTGTCTTTATTTTTACTTGCATTTGTATCCTCAGCACTTAACACAAAAACCTAGCAAATAGTAATAAATTCTTATTGCCTTGTCTTGTATATATTGTTTTCCCTGTCTAGTTAATTTTATTTTGCATCATGTTGTATAATTGTCCATGCTTCCCTGTATTTCTCATTGTTTTTTACAGCATAGTAACGTTCCTTTACATCCATACACTACAACTTGTCTAGCCATTTTCTGGTCAATGAGTATATCATTTGTTTTCCAGTTCTTTGCTACTACAAAAAGTGCTGGTATATTTGGTGTGTATAGGACCTTTCATTTTAACATTGACTTCCTCGGGATATATGCCTAACGTGGACTTTTAACCATTTTGTTCCATTATTCCAAATTGCTTTCCAGAATAGTTGTATTCATTTACAACTCCACCTTCAGTGTATCAGTGTGCTTATCTTTTTACAGCTCTTCCAACATTGACTACTCTCTTTTCTGGTCATTTTTACCAATGATGTGAGATGAAATCTCAGAATTCTTTGGGCTTGCATTTCTTTCAGTAGTGATTTAGAGCATTCTTTCAAATGGTTAACAGTTTGCAATTTTTTTTTAAAAAAAAATAGGCGATTGGGGTTAAGTGACTTATTCAGGGTCACACAGCTATTAAGTGTCAAGTGTTGTTTGGTCTGAGGTCAGATTTGAACTCAGGTCCTCCTGACTTGAGGGCTGGTGCTCTGTCCACTGCACCACCTAGCTGCCCCAGGTTTGCAATTCTTTGAGAAGTGTTGTTAATATCCTTTGATCACTTATCTATTAGGATATAGATTTTGTTCTTACATATTTGTTATTTGCCTATATATCTTGGGTATTAGGCCCTTATTAGAGATGTTTGATACGAAGATTTTTTTGTAGTCCACTACTTCTCAGTATCCTAGCTGCACTAATTTGATTTATACAAAAGCCTTTCAATTTCACATACTCAAAATACTCCATTTAATCATTTGTAATTACCTGTATCCCTTGTTTGGAAAAGCATTCACTCCCTAGCCATAGCTGTGAAAGTTAACTGATCTGGTCATATTCTGATTTTTTAAATGGTATATTCTAATATTCAAGTCATAGTTATTTTGAGTTCGTGGTATATGATGTAAAATGTTGGCCTGAACCTAATTATTACCAAACTGTTTTCCACTTTTCCCAGAAATTCTTGCCAAATAATGAGTTCTTTCCTAGGTAACATATTTCCAGGGTTATTGTACACCAGGCTAAAGAATTAGATAATTTCAGATTCTTCCTTGTCCAGTCTACTCTACTGATCTAGTTTTCTTTCTTTTTTAAAAACCAGTATCAAATAATTTTGGTGATTGTAATATAGTCTGAGGTCTGAAAGTGTTATTCTATGTGACTAAAATTTTCTCTGTGGCCTTGGACAAGGAATTTGTCTTCAAGTTTCTTCCTTAGCAAGATAAGGTCTATGTGACCTTGGACGATAAACTGCACTTCAATTTCCTCCTCTGCAAAATAAAGAAGTTACATTGACTAAATCACCTCCAAGGATCTTTTCCTGCTTTGACGTTCTTGAATCTAAAACTGAAACTTTGCTATAATAAATGTGAAGATACTAAGGGTACAAAGTATTTACAGATAAGGTAACCACAGGTACATGGAGTAACGGCAGAGTCAAGTTTTAAAGAAAAGTCCTGCCGAGTTCCCTTGTCTGGATATTTCCATCCAGTCCTAACAGCTTACCCCTCAGTTCCAGGGCCTGCCTTCCCAACCAGCTGATACTCTTCTTCCTCCTAGCTGAGCTTCCTCCTCCCCAGTCTGCTCAGAGTATAGTGGAAAGAACAAAAGGCCAGATTAGAAAGATGGACTGTTATATTTCTGGCTTTGTCACTGACTGGCTGTGTAATCTTGCAGACCATTGCGTCTAGTGACTGGGTAGAAAAAAGATAAATATGACTACTACATCTCTGCCCTTACAGGCCTTAAGAGTTTGATAAGGAGAGCTGATGCATACATGCATAAATACAATACGGAATTAAGTGTGATTACTACTCAAGGTCCCTAGCACCCTATTCTGCTTTTTCTGGCCACCTACATTGCTACTGGGTGGCCGTTCTTTATCCTTCCAGGTGTCTCTTACATAACCTCACCCTGGTTTGACCTAAACCCAACTCCTGTTTAAAGCTGGCTTTTCTCACAGCCTAGGGATTCTAATTGCCATGAGGACCCCACTTTAACAGAAATTTAGCAGGACTCCATCTGTCTTGCTGGGTTTAGACTGAGTCCATGTCTCACGATTTCTTTTCAGGGAGATATTTACTTGGCCTCTCTAGCTTCCAGTGTGCCTGATGAGTTTTCCAGCTCTGACATTTTATCTTCTAAGCCTCCTTCTGCTTTCAAATCCTCTGCATATGGAGGATCCCTAAGCCTATCTCCTCCTTAAAACCTCTGTCCCAGTGCTGTGGTTGGGCCTGAGGCTGATGGTCTGGGCTAATTCCGAGGCCTTCATTCGGTTGCACTAGGCAGGACCAGGCAAAGAAAGGGCTTATGGGACTCTTCCTGCCTTCAATATAGATCTCTGCCATAATTCAGGAGAATGACAATATGCCCCAGGCGAGTAATTACTGCTGATCTCCTCACTGGTTGGGAAAAATGAGTAGCTTTTAAAGGATGTGCTCTTCTAGTTTGTGCTGTGGGGACTGGCCACACCCCCCTGTTCCTCTGGTGGATCCCGGACTGGTCCCCTGATCCTTTGTCCTTGTCCTTCATGCAGTCTACAGCATGCACACCAGGGGGCATCAGCATCCCAGTAATGGCTGTTTTGTACTCTGGGAAGAGCAGATGGAGAATCTACAGCCTCTGGTCTTCTGTCTGTCCCAGTGCAGGGGGCATCAATCACAACACTGGGCTAGAGGTTCTGGGGAGGAAAGAGGCTTAGGGCTCCTCCATATTTATAGGCCTTTAGAGCAGGACACTTAGAGCAAAAAACGCCACAGCAGAGCTGGAAAGCCCTTTAGAAGTCATCTAACCCAAACCCTTTATTTTACAAAGGAGGAAAATGACACTCATAAAGGCAAGGTGCCCACCCTGTCATGGCTGATGTGGGCAGGTGGGCTTCTAAGTGTCCGGGCAGTGCAAGTGGAAGCAGGGACAGATGACTGAGAAGCGTACTCTATTTTTTCTGCTCTGTGCCCTTGTACCCCAGACTTGCTTCTGGCTGAACCTGGGGTGGGTAATGTGCAATACTGACCAATACATTCATTCAACAAGAGGCATCCTGAAGTACTTCTCAGGGAACAGGCCCCTAGCCGGCTATCAGGAGTGAGAAGAAAGTCTCTGCCCTTTCAAGTGAGCACTCTGCTTAGGGCTCTTAGAGGCAGGCCTTGCAGAGGACAGAGTCCTGGGCCTCGAGTCAGTAACACCTTAGTTCAAATCCAGACTCAGATACTTTCTGCGCTACCCTGGGCAAGTCACATAATCCCTGTCTCAGTTTCCTTAACTGTAAAATGGTGATGATAATAGCATCTACCTCCTACCTCTCAAGGTAGTTGTGAGGATCAAATGTGATAATATTTGTAAGGGTTTAGAGCAGTGCATGGCTCATAGTAGGTATTTAATAATTATTCCCTTCCCTTTCTCTTAGTCTTGTAAGGGGAAATAGTTCTTCCTGGCTCTGTTTAAATTTTCCAGTAGAATTTGAGACTCTTGAGGGTGAGAACTATTTCTTTTTTTTTTTCCTTTTATTCCTAGCACCTAACACAGTGCTTTGCTCATAGTAGGTAATTAATAAATGTGTGTTGATTTGAGTTCCACCTGGGCATATGTATGTTTTGTTAGTTCATAAAGTGCCTGATATTTTCGAGTGTTATCATTTAAAGTTATCTTCCTTTATATAATTGTAGTATTTCTTTATCTGTTTGTTCATCTCTACATCATTTCATACAAATATACTGAGTGACCATATTTCTTTGAATTCTTCATATTTATCATTCCTTATGGCACAATAACATTCCATTACATTCATATGTCACAATTCATTTCATTTCCCAATTTGGGGCACACAATTTGTTTCTAATTTTGACTGTACCTGCATGAACCTTTTCATTCAGATAGAGTCTTTTGTTGTTGTTAGTAAGTTCTTTGAGAAATAAATGCAACAGTAGTATTGCTTCATTAAAGAATATGAGCACTTTTTTTTGGATGAGGAGTAACTATGATTGGGTAATACCACACAGACCTGTCAGTTAACATTTATTAAGTTCTAATTGGGCTAGAGGCTGACAATTCAAATTAAACAAAAACAACCCAACAATCCCTGCTTTTAAGGAGCTAAGGTAGGGAACACACAGACCTATGCACATACAAGATATATGCAGGATAAATTGGACATAAGTAGCAGAGGGAATGCATCAACATTATGAATGTCAGGAAAGGCTTCTTGTAAGAGATTTTGAACAAGACTTGAAAACAGGCAGGGAAATCAAGAGTCAGAAATGAAGAAGAAGAGATTTCAGGCATTAGGGACAGCCAGTCAAAATGCAGAGACTGTCAGACTTGATAGATATGTTGATTAATTTTGCTGAGCTGATTTTTCCCCTCTTTTTTATTCTTTGTCATATGGAATAGTTTTCTAGGTAAAGGAGGAAAGGAATATTGAAAAATGGAGGTGATATAACATCAAAATATATTAATAAAATTAATTTTTAAAACAATTGTGAAAAATTTTGTAAACTTCATTGCATATTTCCAAAATTTTAAAAAACATTTGGATCAATTTACGGCTCCACCAACAGTGAATGTATTTTCCTATATTCTCATCAATAGTGATTTTTTTTCTTTTCACCAGTTTTTGCAATTTGCTATGTGTGAGGTAATAACAGCATTATTTTAATTTGTAATTCTCTTTGAACAACTTTGAGCACTATTTTATTTTAGATGGTTGTGGATTATTTGCATTTCAATTTTTGAGATCTGTTCATATCTTTTGACAGGAATTGGGAATAATTCCTAATTTTACATGTTTGTGCCAAATCTCTATAGGTTTAGGATGCCAAACTTTTAGCAAAGCTATTTTGTACAAAGATTTCCCCCCATTTTGCTTCTTTGCTTTTTATTCTAGATCTTTATTTTATTTGTATAATAGCTTTTTACTTTAATATAACTGAGAGGCAGAATAGCACAGTGGATCGAGAGCTGACCAGGAAGATTTGTGTTCAAGTCCCATCTCTGACAGACTACATGTGACACTGAGCAACTCACCTCGCCTCTTAGTTTTCTAGGCCACACTCTAATACTATCAATTGCAGAGAAGGTGCTGATTCATTTTGATAGAGGGAGTTGCCTTACCCAAGATTCCCTATATCAATAAAATCAAAGGTCCAGTACTTATCC
This sequence comes from Phascolarctos cinereus, assembly GCF_003287225.1. Lineage (NCBI taxonomy): Eukaryota > Metazoa > Chordata > Mammalia > Diprotodontia > Phascolarctidae > Phascolarctos > Phascolarctos cinereus. The sequence continues at coordinate 383,118,904 of NW_027555625.1, forward strand.
CCAACTATTATAAAAGTGCTACAAGAAATATTTTGATGCATATGAAGCCTTCCTTTTTATCACTGACCTCCCTGGGATATATGCCAGATCAGGGGTGGGGAACTTGCAGCCTTGAGGCCACACGTGGCCTCCGCCATAGGTTCCCTGCTCCTGTTAGGTCAAAGGGTAAGGACATTTTAATCACTTTCTTCTCAAAATTTCAAATTGCTTTCCAGAAGGATTAGACCAATCCGGAGCTCCACCCACTAATGAGTCTGCTCATTTTTTAAAACCCCTTCAAAACTGAATATTCTTCTTGACATTTTTTTTTTGCCAATTTGCTGGTTATATAGTGAAATCTTAGAGTTTTGCATTTTTCTTATTATGAGTGATTTGGAAATTTTTTTTGAGAACTGTTCATTTCCTTTCACCACTTATCTATTGGAAAATGGTCTTATCTATTTGTTGTCTATATATTTTATTAGAAATATTTGATACAAAGATTTCCCTCTCTGTCCCTACTCTCCTCAGTGAAATGCTTCCTTATCTGCTTTAATTTTGTTTATTCAAAAGCTTTTCATTTTCTCATAAGTCTGTTGAGAACCCAATGGAAGTGTTCAGCCCATCTTCCTAGGATCATGACCTTATCACTAATCAATGTAGCTCCATCAGCACTGAGTAGTTGAGATACATCATAGGTCTTAGGCCCATAAATAGCCTTCAAGGCATCATAAAAGTGCTTTCAATTGTTACTATCTGCATAGAATTGAATTTCATCTGCATTCTTACTGAGCTAAGAATCCTGCGTCTAAGCTTTGCTTGTGCTTTACTTTTGATGGAATTAAACGTTGCCTTCTTAGAGATGGATAAACTATCCTGCTAGTAAACCCTGTGGAGTTCTCATTTTTCATATAGCAGTTTCTGAATTTCCCCATCATTTTCATCAAATGACTCTCAAAGTCTTTCTTAAGAACTTCAGAATTGATTGTGTGACATGGGAGACACTGGCATAGGACCGCCCAGCAAGGCATGCCCTCCTCAGAGAAAGTGCTGTGCTCTATGAGCAAAGCAGAATCGAAGTAGCTCAAAAGAGATGCCAGATGTGCAGGTTTAGATGTGCTCAACCTGTGGTAGGGCATTCCGAGCTTGTATTGGTCTGATCAGCCCCAGCTGAACCCACTGTAACTTGACTCTAACATAGTGATGTCATTCTGGTCCTCTTCGAGAATGAAGACCACTAACCAACCAACCAGCTTCTCACAGTCAAAATGATCTCTGCTGAAGTGGATGGAGTACTCAGCCTGGAGTCAAGAAGAACAAGCTCACATCTGGCCTCAGGCATAGCCTACCTGTGTGACCTTGGACAAGTCACTTGGACAAGCCTTTGTCTGTCTCAGTTTCCTCATCTGTAAAATGGGGACAATAAAAGCATTTACAGGATTGTTATGAGGATCAAATGAGGTAATTGTAAAGTACTCAGCACAGTGCCCAGCACATAGTAAGGGCTGTATAAACAAACGTTAGCTATTATAAGCATTCACCTCTTACCCATAGGTGTGAAAATGACTTGATCTGATTCTCTTCTAATTTTTTAATAGTATGGTCTTTAATATTAATAATATGGTTTGTTATGCAATATTAATTCTTTTTAGCATTAGATGTTGTACTAAACCTAATTTTTGCCAGACTTTTCCATTTTCCCCAATAATTCTTGCCAAATAGAGAGCTCTTTACTAAATAATTTATGTTTTTCATTTTATTAAACACTGGGTTACTGAGTTCAATTGTTTCTGATTTTTCTCTTTCTTGTCTGTTAGATTTTTTTTCCCACTTTACTTTACCACTACTTTACTTATGATGATTACTGCTTTATAATATTATTTGAAGTCTTGAAGTCCCAGCTATGGATATTAAATATATTCCCCCCTTTTTAAAGGCCATTTATTTCTGAAAACTGTTCTAAAATTGCAATTATAGAAGTCCTGTATAGTGTATCTTGTTGGGCTAACTTTGAGATACTGAATATATTTTGTTATTTTAAATGGCATTTCTCTCATTCTTCTTCCTGGTGATATGAAGAAATGATGATTTTTTGGTGAATTTATTTTGTTTTTTGTTACTTTACTGCAGCTATTGCCTTAAATTTTGACTGATTCTCTGGGATTCTCCAGGTAAACTATCATTCAATTCAATTCAGTTGGTATCACCACATTGAGAGCAAATAGAGATGATTCTGCCTTTTCTTTGTTGATTTTTATTCATTAATTTTTCTTGTTTTACCTCTTTGGCTATAGAGAGAAGAAACTAAGAGTTACAGAAAAAGTAGCAACTTACATTGATAAAGTGAATTTCTTGACCTGGGAGTTTCCCATATCAATAAAATGACAGGTCCAGTGTCTATTCCTATCCCTAGCATTTTTACTAGTATGTTAAGCAATGCTGATGGGACTAGGCAGCCTTGCTTCATTACTGATCTTATTGAAATATTCCAGTGTTTCTTCATTATAAATAGTGCTAACTCCCAGTTTTAGATAAATGTTTGGGATCATATTAAGGAAAGGTACTTTCATTCTTATACTTTTTTCTGCTTTTAACATAGATGAGCTCTGTGTTTTGTCGAAAGCTTTTTCTGCTTCTATTGACATAATTATGTTTTTAAAATTAATCCTGTTTGTGATCATGACATTGAATATTCCTGGTATAAGTTTAACTTAATCATAATGATTTTTGCTATATTGCTATCGTCTCTTTGCCAGCGTTTTATTTTGGCATTAATGTGTATCAGCAATATTGATCTACAATTCTTTGCTTTATTTTCTTGGTTTGTGAATTAAGACTATATCGTGTCATAAGAAGAGTTTTGTGGAGTGTCTTTTTGCTTTATTATTTTTTAATTTAATATTTTATTTTTTCCAATTACACGTAAAACAATTTTAACACTTTTTGAGTTCCAAATTCTTTCCCTCTCTCCCTCCCCCTCCTCATTGAGAAGATATCTGCTGTACTCTTAAAAAGTGTTTGTGACATAAGAATTGCTTTGTAAAAGTGATAAAATTCACCTGCGAATTGATTTGGATCTGGAGGTTTTTCCATGGGATATTGTTTTTGAAATTGTGTTATTTAGGTTATTAAGTTAATTGCTCAATAGCTATTGAGCTATTTTCTGTTTTGTTATTTTGGGCATTTTAAATCTTTGTAGGACAGGCAGCATGGCACAGGGAATGGACAGCTATCTGTGGGGCCAGGAAGATGTGAATGCAAGTCATGCCTCTGGGGGCACTGGTTGTATACCACCTGTACGTCCCTGGATACATCACCTGACCACTTAGTGCTTTAGGCAACTCAGAAGACAATAGTTGGAGTTGATCTTCATTAGCACAGGGAGTTTCATCTCAGAGTTCCATCTGGGAGTTCTCTCTCATTAAAATCACTATTCTGTTCCTTATCCCTGTTTGTATATCTGGCATATATTCATCTATTTCATTTTTACCGGGACTGCTTTATTACTATTCAGTATGGTAGCTTCTGATAATTTAAAAATTTATTCATTTGTTGTGCGTTCAGTTTTTAAACTCTTGTTTGTGTTTGTCTTGTTCTTTTGGATCAAGTTACCTAATGTCTTATCTATTGTGTTAATCTTTTAAAAAAAACTAGCTTTGGTTTTTTTTAGTCCAATTGTTTCTAATATTAAGGTGTTTAGATGCCCTTAATTTTCAAAGGCTGCTTTGTGCTTGTTTTGGGATGACTAATGTGTTGGTTTTCCAGTTGTTTTTTAAGTGCATACTTAATTATTATTAGAAGTCCTTCCATTTTCTCTTTTGTTAATATTAGTGTTCGGGGTTATGCATTTTCCTCTAAGGACTGCTTTAGCTGCTCAACATGCATTTTGGCATGGTGTGTCATTTTTATTATTCCCTTTAAGATAATTTTCAATAGCTTCTATGATTTGGTTTTGGTTCACTCATTTATGTAAGTTTTTTTCCTCTCTCCATTTCTGTCAGCATTTTTTGTTCCCATTTCCTTGTTTTTGTTTCCATGTCATTTTGTACCTTTTGTTCTTATTTAGTCATTTATAATTTTTAAAAATTATATTATATATAGTCTATAAAAGACATATTTATGATATCTCCTTTCTGTATTTGTTTATGAGTTCTTTGTGCCCACGCATGCAATTAATTTTTATAAGTCCCATGGCAGACTGAGAAATACATATACACTCTAATTTTCCAATTCAGAAGTCTATCAAATCCAATTTTCCCAATGTTTCATTCACTTTTAATTTCCTTCTTATATACTGTTCTGTTGAACTTGTCAAGCTCTGAGAGAGGAACATTTAGATCACCTAAAATTAGTGTCTTAATATCTAGATCTTTTTTCATTTCAGTTAATTTTTCTGTTAAGAACTTGGTCACTGGGTAGTCTGGTGAATAAATATTTAATATTAATAATGATGTCTTTAAACTTTTGGAGTTTCCTGGCTGGTCTTGGTTGTCTACACCTGCTATCACCTTATCACTTGTCCCTTAGCAAAATGCGTGACACATTTCAGGTGCTTAATAAATATTTGTTGAGCCATTTAAAGTCATGACCGTACCTCCTGCTTTTTTTTTAATTTAGTGGATGTATCATAGATTTAATTTCACTCCTTCACTCTGAAACTACATAGACCTCTATACTTTTTAGATGTGCTTTTATAAGCATTAAATTATTTTTTTGTATGACCAACCAAATTTGCTTAGTAATAATTTACACTCAAATTCATTTCTCCATATTAAATACCAAAATAATTTTTCAGACGTTTCTAAGTCCTCAGGATTTAAAAAAATTAATCTATTCATTTTTATTTGCTTTTCCTCTTATATAGTTGTAGTTACCATAAACTATTCTTCTGGTTCTAGTCTCCCCCTACCCCCCATTTTGTATTACTTCACAAATGTCTTTCCAAAATTCTTTATATTCCTTATACTTGGTCTTAATTGCATTATAATATTCCATCATATTAATGTTTTTGCCTTTCTTTGCATCCCTAGCATTTAACACAGTGCCTGGCATAAAGTAGATGCATAATAAATGCTTTCTTATTGATTTAATGTAATATAATTAACTGAATCATTTCCTTATTGTTGAACATTTAGGTTATTTCCAGTTTTCTTTGCAATTACATATAATGCTGTTATGAAAATTTATGAAATCTTAAAACAAAGGGTTTTATTTTTCTTAATATATTTTAATTGATTTTGTTAAATGGTTGCTGTGTACTTTGTTCTCAAAAAGGACCAAAATGACATCACTATGCTAGAATCAAGTTACAGTGGGTCTGACTGTGGCTGATCAGACCGATACAAACTCAGAATGGTCTACCACAGGTTGGGCACAAATAGTCCAAGTGAACATTTGGGGTGGATTCTCTAAATTCGTGCATCTTGCATTTCTTTTGAGCTACTTCAAACTATGTGCTCTATTTTGTTAAATATTTCCATGTGTATTAAATTAAAAAATAATACTCTAAAATTGGGTTTTGTTTTCTAACTCATTCTTTGATTCAGTTTCTTTTTAATTAGTGAATTCATCTCATTAACAGTCAAGGAGAGAATCAGTGGAGAAATAGTCGAACAAACTGTGGAGTGATTGGAATATTATTGTGCTTTTGGAAATGACGAATTAAGAATTCAGAAAAACCCTACAACACTTGTATGAACTTATATAAAGTGAAGTAAGCAGAGCTTGAAGAATAGTTTACATAATGACCACAATAATATAAATGAAAACACTATTAAAAGGCTTCCAATCATATGATGAAACAGCCCTCTCTCCTGTCAGCAAGGAGGTGGGTAATCTATAGGTACAGAATGAATTCTACATTTTCTTACTTAGATAATGTATTTGTTTTGCTTGACTTAGCTTATTTGTTATAAGGCATGTGACTTACGGAGGAAGGATTTGGGAGGTGATGCTGATGTAAAAAAAAGAAAATATCAATAAAACTTTAAAAAAAACCCAAGGAGACACAGGCTGTTGTGGGGGCTAGAGAATCAGTCAGGAAGACATGTGTTCAAGACCTATGTCCAACACATCCTAGCTGTGTGACCATACATTTAATCTCTTATTTCCCAAAGGAACTCTTTAAAGCTATAGTTTCTCATCTGTATCAGTGGAGGACATTAGGTGTCCTCACACTGATGAAATCACAGGTCTGGACCAAAAATAAGTCCACAAAAAATTCTGAAAATTATAATTGCTAAGATTGGCTTTCTCTCCACTGCACACTATTGTTACTTGTTGCTTTTTCTCAGCATAAGATTTCAGGCTTCCTGTTACATTTTTAACAATCCAACCTCATTCCCTGCTGCCCACGCCAAACACAGATAAAGCTTATCTAGTTTGTAACAGTACAATTTTAATCAAATCCTACTCCTTTCTCTGCTCATATCAAACAGACATCCTGGGATTCTACTTTTCAGGATATAATCCCTTAAAAATTGTCTTTGTTTATTCAATCTTCTCCACGATCCTAAATAGGAATATGTGCTTTGGAAAATATTCTCTTCCATACTTCCCCGCCCCCCCCATCTCTTTGATTAATCTTTACTTGTGGTGTTCAATTTATTTTCATTGTTAAAAATTGTATTGATTTTGCATTTTTACAAAACAATTAAGAAAAACCTACCTACTCAGAGATCCTGTCAGGTGATGGAAGCAATATTCCACATTCATATTCCTCCACCTCTCTGCTGAAAGAAGGAAACTATATTTCATTGTCTTCCAAGATTAGCCAACATATTTTAATCCTGGTTCGGTTTTCTTTTCTTTTATCAGTTCTTACAGTTTCCCCATATTTTCTGAAGTCATCATGCTCATAATTTCTTATGATGTAATGCCCAATTTTAAGAAATATTATTATTTCATTTCTTCAACCTCTTCTAGTCAGCCCTTCAGATGATCTAATTCTGCCTAAACTCCTTTCAAGGAATTCTTCCCTCAAATTCCCAGCCTTTGCTTTTCAGGGACCCTTATACCAATGGTGATTTAAGAACTACAATAGACATTGCCTCCTTATTGTATTTTAACATTGAGTTCTATTTTACTTTTTAATTGCACTCAATTCTAAATTACCTTTCTAAAGTTGCATTTGCTTGGTCAAATTGTATTTTTAAAACCCTGTACAATTCTAGATTTCTCATCAAGAAGTAAAATTTCTGACCTCATTAAAGAGCCAATTTTCCCATGGTATAGTATTCTCACTGTTTCAGAATAGATAATTTTTAGATGCACACGAATTTCTCTTCCTTTTTTAGCACATCACATTTCAGCATATTCTTTCATTCTTGTCCTTAAAAGTAACACTCCTAATCCAGCATTGTCTTATTCCTCTTCTAGATTAAATTTAGGGGGTTATTGGGTTCAAGGTGCTCTTTGGTTCTAACACTCCTAAAAGATGTATAGTTCAGGAGGTTCCGCTGGCATATTACCTTTATAATAGTCATCCAGAGGATACAATTAGCTCAAAGGGAAGAAGGGTAGAAAGGGATAAGCATTTATATAGAGGGTCTGGTAGAGGCCAGGGATTGTGCTAAGCGCTTTGTAAATATTATCTCATTTGATACAACAACCCTTAGAGTTAAGTGCTGTTGTTATCTATTTTACTTTTGAGGAAACTGAGGCAAAGAGGTTAAATAACTTTCCCAAGGCCACCCAGCTAAGTAAAGGTCTGAGGCAAGATTTGAACTCAGATCTTTCTGACTCCAGCTGAGCCCAGCACTTTATGGCCTGTGCCATCTGTCTGCCCCCCAAGCCATCTACTGAAATGGCATCATAAGAAAAGTAGCTATAAAACATTCGCCTACTATGCCAAAAAGTGCACTCCCCTACAACTCTATAAAGTACTAGTGGGAAGAGTATGTATGTATGTATGTATAGTTTCCATTCATAGAGAACACACATGGCTCAAGAAATTCATACCTTCAGCACTGCAGGGCCCCAATGTCCTTTTCCACCATAAACAATATTTCTGCTGAGCAGGTACTCATCTGGATTTCCTAGGCCTGTCTCTGTAGCTCAAATTTTACTGTTCTGGCTCAAAAAGCTCTATCAGTTTTGTGCCTTGATTGGGAATAGTGTCTCCTGCTAAGCAAGTACCTCCATTACAAGATGCCATGATGGATGAATTAGCAGGAGAAGAAGAGAGGAAACCCCTCCTGCCTTAGGTGTGGAACAGTTCCCTCTCAAGGGTTGGGTCCTTCTTTCACGGCTAGCTCTCCACTCACAGTGCTCACAGTCATCAGAGCTATCTCCTGCCTTAATTCTCTATCTTGTTGTCTGTCCTTCATCCTAGAAGAGGACCGTGACATCAGGAAGATGATGCCATGACTTGCGAGTGAGTTGGATTTAAGTGAAAGAGAGCTGTGCAGTGTCACCAGCCTGACTTTCTCCTCTCGAGCCATCTGGGTCCAGTGGCCAGATCTAGATCAGGAGGACTGGAGATGGCCCCGGATGAAGTGGGAGACCAAGGTCTTTCCCAGGTCTCTGTTTGACTGAGGCAACTTCCATTCAGTGATTAAGGCTAGGTAAGAGATGAGGCAAAGAATGGCCTCTTTTATCTAGTTAAAAAAAAAATCAATCTGGGAAGGGGAAGACCTGCAGGGTTTCTGGGCAAAACAGAAAACAATCCGCTATCTACATTCACTCTGAACAATCAGGGTCCAAACAATGACCCTGTAGGCTTGGGCTGGGACCTACTGTTGGCCAATCAAATTCTCCATCTGGAGCAGAGGTTTCCAAACTTATTTGGCCTACTGCCCCCTTTTAAAAAAAATTACCCAGCATCCTCCTGGAAATCTACTTTCTTTAACCCTTTAATTTTTTTTTTAAATTTGCATCGTTTAAAAAATATATTATTTTTTAAAAATGCATCTCAAATTTTTTTTAGGAAAACAACATTTATTAAGCACCTTTAGTGTGATACGACCAAAATACAACCCAATAACCCTCTAAATTTAATCTAGAAGTGGAATAAGACAATGCCGGATTAGGGGTGTTACTTTTAAGGACAAGAATGGAAAAGTATGCTGAGGATGTGATCAGCCACATCCACAAGAACTTTTTCTCTGGGGGGGAAAAGCTTCACATGGTTTTCCTCAAGCCTCTTCCTTTCCAAGACAGAAGACACAAAACCAAGGGATGGAGTGAAACTCAGAGCTGGATCACTTGGTCCGCTCTCTTCTTATCTCCTCCCAGTTCAAAAATGCTTATACCCTTTCATAGCAAGCATCTTCTCAGACCTGCAGCTGGGTTCCACACGTTCAAGCCTCAGTACAATCTTTTCTGTGGTCTTTGCCTGTTTCCAGAAAATTGGTTTTGTTTGACCATCGGAGCCACTCTGCTTCTGATCATCTAGCCTTTTGCGCATCCTTGCCTTTCTTGGACTGGATCACTTTGTGAGGCTAGTGCTTGCTGCACTTTTTGCAGAAAGTTCTTTGGGTTTTAGGGACATTCAACGAAGGGCAGAGGGGCGCTTCCAACTGGGCTTCTCTGATATCCAGGCTACTGGTATCCTTTGGCCCAGCACTCACAGGTGAGCAGTTGGTCACAACTAAATGAGCTGAACAAGACCACTAGCTTCAAAGAATGATGGTAGAAGACTGCAGCTTCACTTGATGCATCTCAAATTTAATCATTTATTGTAAATTTGTGGGTTTTCTTCCTGCATTGAAATTTTGATGTTGCAATATTGCATCATGTAACTATGGTATTGTAAACAAGTCATTACACACATATTCCTGCCGTTGCATGCACCAACACTTGTTTATTAAGAGCTGTCGGTGAACTTGACCCACTGATCTGTTGTAATTTGCATTTTGTGTATTTGTTTGGGTTTTTTTTTTTATTTTTAGGCAATTGGGGTTAGGAGACTTGCCCAGGGTCACACAGCTAGTACGTATCAAGTGTTTGGTCTGAGGGCAGATTTGAACTCTGGTCCTCCTGACTTCAGGGCCGGTGCTCTATCCACTGCGCCACCTAGCTGCCCCTTGTGTATTTATTTGGAAAATAACGTAATCACTATGAATTTAACTTTGTTACACAACAGATGAAACTTATGGCTTTTCAAAATTTTCTTATCTTCTTTCCTTATGCTTCCACCGCCCTCTTATTTTTATTCAATGCCCCCCAACTGCACCCGACACTACTACTGCCTCCCTGGATCATTCCAGCACCCTTCCAGGGGGTACTTTATCACTCACTTTGGGAACCTATGAATTTTCTAGAATTAGTTAATAAAGAGTTACCAAGGGTAGGGCTGCTCTTTTGGCTAACCAATGGCTAGTTGTTAATTCCATCAAATATGATCAGAAATCTTCATACCTTGTAAAGGGTTAATGAAGTATAAATACTATATACTTAACAGCTTATAGTCTCTTTTATGTTCTGGAATTTCATTAACTGGGCTGAGGCCAAGTGGGAAGTCAATGAACCAGGTATTTTCCTGAACAACTTCCATCCCTTTCCCTATTTAAAAACAAAAAAAAAATTTTTTTTCTGTGTCAAATCCCTGTAGTTTTAGGATGTCAAACTTTTATCCTTTGTCTGGCTTTTAAAGCCCTTTACAACCCTGCCGCTTTCTACCTTTCCAGTCCTCTTACATTTTACTCTCCTCCCTGTGCTCCAGGCCTTCTGTTCTTCTTTGCACATAAACATTTCTTTTCGGGGCTGTTGTTGCCCACGCCTGGAATGCTCTCCCTCCTCACTTCCAACCTCCTGGTGTCTCTAGATTTCTTCCAAGTTCAGCTTGAATATCACCTTCTTCAACAGGCCTCTTCCCAGATCCCTACTGCTAGTGCTTTGCCTCTGAGGTTGCCTCTCAGTTCCAGTTGCCACATCTTATATGGATATAGTTGTTTGCACAGATGTCTTCCCCACTAGAATGTGAGCTCCTAGAGGACAGGAATGTGTTTTTGCCATCCTTTGTATTCCCAGAGCTTAGCACATAGAGAGCTCTTAATAAATGCTTTAAGTGCTGTTGAGGCTGACTTGAGTGCAGGGACTAAAGCTTTTTGTATTTGTATCCCCAGTGCTTAGCACAATACTTGATACACACTTAATAAATTCTTTTTCATTCATAATAAATGATTGCTGATTGATTAATTGATTAATTCTGAGAGTGGCAGAGCTAAGAGTGAGCCAAGAATACAGAAAGGGAAGCCACAGCTATTAATGGCTGTCTTGGGGCTGAGGCACATGTGGTGGCAGACAGTCCTAAATGTATAAGCAAGTAGTTCTTATCCTAACTAATCCTAAATGCAAGGAGACTTAAAATAGTGAACTCTTCAATTAACAAACCAGGCACAATCTTACAGCATTAGGGATACAAAAACAATGAAAAGACCCTGCTCTCAAGGAGTTCGCATTCTGTCAGTTGTGATGAAACTTTATATATGTAATGATATACAGAATAAATACAAAGTAATTTAATACAAAATACTTTGGAAAAGAGGGCGCCAGTTGTTACGGAGATGAGGAAACTTGATGTCTGAGATGTGTCTAGAAGGAATTTTGGGGGTCTATGAAGTGAATCCTTATATAAAACTGAAGCTGTTCTTCAGAGCTCCCTCTTCTCTCTCCTCATCTCACATCACCCAGACACCTTCTGATACTCTCTCTTCCTTCACTCTTATCTCACATGAAGAAGTAGTGGCCCTTCTCCTTGTCAGGACAGACCCCTCTACCCGTACAAGTGATGCCCTTCCAGCTGGTCTCCTCCAGCAGATTACCCCCTCTATCATCACCACTCTGTCATTTATCTTCAATTCTCCCTTCCTACTGGCTACCTCCTTACTGCCTACAAACACACCCATGTCTCCCATATCCTCAAAAATATCTCAACTGATCTGTCCATTCCACAATCTCTTGTCTCACATCCCTTCCCCCTTTTGTGGCCAGACTCCTTGAGAAGGCCATCTACAGATGGTGATTCTACCTCCTTTCTTCTACTCTTTACAATTTGACTTCAGACCTCTCTGTTCTCTCCAGTTACCAATGATCTTCTAATTTCAAAATCTAATGGCCTTTTCTCCATCCTGATGCTTCATGACCTCTGTGCAGCCTTCGACACTGTCAGTCACCCTCTTCTTTCTAGGTTTTCATGACATTACTCTATCCTGGTTCTCTTCCTACCTGTCTGCTCCTTCTTGGGCAGCCAGGAGGTGCAGTGGATACAGCCTTGGGCCTTAAGTTTGGAAGACTTGAATTCAAATCCATTTGCTAGCTGTGTGACCCTGGACAAGTTACCTGTTTCTTCAACTATAAAATGGACATAATAACAGCAACTACTGTGAAGAGTTATTGTAAGGCTTAAATGAGATAATATTTGTGAAGTGCTTAACATTAACACAGTGCCTGACACATACGTGCTATATAAATGCTTATTCCCTTTCCACTTCTCAGTTCCCTTTACTCTGTCCAGGTCATACCCACTAACTGTGGGGGTTCTCCAGAGTTCCGGGTTGTCTTTTCTCTCTGTATTATATATATATATATATATATATATATATATATATATATATATATATATATATATATATATATATATACTATTTCACTTGGTGACTTTAATCAGTATACATGGATTCAATTATCATCTCTATGCTGATGATTCTTAAATCTACTTATCCAGACCTCTCTCCTAACTTCCGGTTTCTCATCTGAAGCTCCAATTGCCTTTTCAACACATCTTAAACTGGATATCCCACAGATATCTTAAAACCTTAATCTTAAAGCCTCAAACTCACTATCTTTCTTTTCCAACTTCCCTATTACTATCAAGGGCACTACCACCCTTCTTATCACCCAGGCTTGTAATCTAAGTGTCATCCTTGACTCTGGACACTCACTCATCTCCTTATATCCAATCAGTTACCAAGTCCTGGTGACTCTACCTTGATAACAATGTCTTATATGTCGCCTTATCTCCTATAATACTATCACCTACCCGCTAAAGGCCCTCATCACCTCAAGCCTAGACTACTGCAATGGTTGGATGCAAAGGTTAGACTCCCTACCTTGTCTCTCCTCACTCCAATTCATCCTCCACTCAGCTATTAATCTTCCTAAAGCACAGGTCTGACTATGTCACCCTCTCCCCATGCCCATTTCAACAAACTCCAGTGGTTCCCTATTATCTCTGGGATCAAATATAAAATCTTCTGCTTGGCATTCAAAGCTCTTCACAACCTGTGCTCCTCCTACCTTTCCAGTCTTCTTACACTTCATTCCCCACCATATACTGTCATCTAGTGACACTGGCCTTTTTGCTGTTCCTTGAATAGGATACTCCATCTCTCAACTCTTTACATTTTCAGTCGCTGTCTCCAGTGCCTGAAATCTCTCCCTCATCTCCATCTCCTGGTTCTTCTGGCTTCAAGTCCCAGCTAAAACCCTGTCTTCTACAAGTAGCCTTAATGCTAGTGCCTTCCTTAGTTGATTATCTTCAATTTACCCTAAATATATGTTGTTTATACATGTTTATTTTCATGTTGTTTCTCTCATTAGATTGTGAGCTCCTTGAGAACAAAGACATTTAACACAGTGACTGGCACAGACTGGAATTCAATAAGTGCATATTGCCTGACTGGTGAGGAGGAAGTGCATTCCAGAGAGGGGAGACTGTCTGTAAAAAAGCAAGGAGAGAAGATATAGTGTATCAAGTGAGCAACAGCGAAAAGGATATTTTGCTATCATATAGATTGTGGGGAGGGAAGTGATGTATGAGAAGACTGGAACGATTGGTTATTGTCAGGTGAGAAAGGATTTTAAAAGCCAAACAGAGTTTGTATTTTTCTCCTAGAGGCAATTGGGATCCACTGGAATTTAATGAGCAGAAGAAGACTGACACAGTCAGATTTGAGTTTAAGGACACTTACTTTGGCTGCTGTAAGGAGAATGGACTAGAGCTTGATTGAAAGGATTTATGGCAAGGAGATCTCACTGCAGTAGTCTACGTGAGAAGTGATGAGGGCCTCTATTAAGGTGGTGGCTGTGAGAGATACTGAGGAGATAGAAATGAAAAGGTTTGGCCTCTGCCTGGATATGTGGAATACTGGTGAGTAAGGATTCAAGAATATCAAAGTTAGGAACCTGGGAGAATGGAAAAGCACTGCTGTACTTGACAGAAATGGAGAAGTTTAGTAGAGAGGAGGGCTTTAGGGGAAAGGGAATACATTCTGCTGGGGTAATTTGAGTTTGAGATGTCTCGGGGCTATCTAGTTTGAAATGTCCAATAAGCAGTTGGTGACTTAATACTGGAGCTCAGGAGAGAGAATAAAGCTGCAAGCATAGATCTGTGATTTATCTAAATAGAAATGATAATCAAAACTACTGGAACTGATAAAGTTATTAAGGAAAATACAGAGAAAGAGAAGAGGGTCCTTGGACAGTCTTGGGGTATACCACATTTAGGGTTGTGAGCAGATCAATGGTGTCAAATTCAAATAGAAAAGGGGCAAATAACCATAAATAAGGATCCTTGCTGGCAGCTATTGACTTAGAAAACCACATACTAACATTATCTATGTTCCATTGTAATTTTATTTTGCTAAGTATTTCCCAAGTACATTTTTATCTGGTTCAGGCTGTGGAGTGTTACAGCCTGTAATTCCATGGAAAGCTGAGTGTTTGACACCTCTGACAGAGATGATAAACAAGCAAAGATGACTAGGGAGCAATGAGAAAGGTGGAAGGAGAACCCAAAGGGGACTAACACAGTCTAACATAGTAGCCAAGATTAAGGCCCACCTCTAATGCAGGAAAGAAATCAGTGTTGTCAGGAAGTCTCGCAGCCCTCCCTTTTGGAAGATCCTACCATATGACTCATAGCACTGGAGAAGGGAGTAGGTCTGGGTTGTTACTCCATCGAGGTGTAGCCAGTGGATTAGAGTCCTGGGTCCAGACTCAAATCCCGCCTCTGACATTTAATAACGTCAGTGTGACCAAATAAATTGACCACGCTAAATCTAGACTAAGGTTTAAGTTTCTTCATCTTTATAAAGCAGGGATCTCCTTAATGTGGACCTCAGCTTATTAATGCTCATGGCTCTTTGAGGCTCAATTATCTATTCAGATCCATTCATCTGAGTTCTTTATAATGACTTTCACAAGACCAAACCAGAAGATGCATAAATTCAAAGCAAAATTATTTAATAAACAAATACCTGACTTAGTCACAAGTTCTTCCCTAAAGCTGCTACCTTCACAACTTCAAAAATGAGGGTGCAAGTCCAGTCTACCACTAAAACCCACTGCTTCTCCAACACTGTGGGAGAGAGAGACACACAGGCAGTTCATTTAATTTATGCACTGATGATGCAACATTGAATGTGAGGTGAGCTGTGCTTATAATTACCTCTCCTTTACTCTTTGCCTGGAAGGATACAGAGTTCTGCTGGCCAGGCCCTGACATACTAAAACCTCTTACTTCTCCACCATACCTCATTCTTTTTGGTTGTCTATAAATGCCAGAGCTCAGGACATGGCTGCCATTCTTTCTCAACCTTATCCATCCTTATATATTCAACCCCAACCCCACCTAGGTATATTAACCATTCTACCCCTGGGAGACTTTCTTCTCTTTAAATTGTATGTGTTAAGTTAAAGCTCTCATAGTCAAAGTACATAAGGAACAAATTCACATTTGTAAGACCAAAAGAAATGTCCAAATTGATAAATGGTCAAAGGATATGACTAGGCAGTTTCCTCCCCCCCCCCCCACTTAATAGTGTTTTATTTTTTCCAATTACATGTCAAGATAGTTTTCAACATTCAATTCTACAAGACTTTGAGTTCCAATTTTTTTTTCTCCCTCCCTTCCCTTTCCCCTCCCCAAGACAGCATGCAATCTGATATAAGCTATACGTGTACAATCATATTAAACATTTCCACATTAGTCATGTTGTAAAAGAAGAATCAGAACAAAAGGGAAAAACCATGAGAAAGAAAAAACAAGAGCAGAAAAAAAAGAAAGAAAAAATAGTATGCTTCAATATGCATTCAGATTCCATAGTTCTTTCTACGGATGTGGATAGCATTTTCCTTTTGGAATTGTCTGAGATCACTGTATTGCTGAAAAGACCTAACTCTGTAAAAGTTGGTCATCACACAGTGTTGCTGTTACTGTGTACAACATTCTCCTGGTTCTGCTCACTTCACTCAGCATCACTTCATGTAAGTCTTTCCAGGTTTTTCTGAAATCTGCCTGCTCAGCATTTCTTTTAGAACAATAGTATTCCATAACATTCATATACCACAATTTGTTCAGTCATTCCCCAATTGATAGGCATCCCTTCAATTTCCAATTCTTTGCTACCACAAAAGAGCTGCTATAAATATTTTTGTACATGTGGGTCAGGATCTCTTTGGGATACAGACCTAGTAGTGGCACTGCTGGATCAAAAGGTAGGCAGTTTTATAGCCCTTTGCTCACAGTTCCAAATTGCTCTCCAGAATGGTTGGATCAGTTCACAACTCCACCAACAATGTATTAGTGTTCAAGTTTTCCCACATCTTCTCCAACATTTATCATTTTCCTTTTTTTGTCATGTTAGCCAATCTGATAGGTGTGAGGTGAACCTCAGAGTTGTTTTAATTTGCATTTCTCTAATCAATAGTGATTTAAAGCATTTTTTTCATATGACTATAGATAGCTTTAATTTCTTCATCTAAAAACCGATGCAAATGATTAACAATCACATGAAAAAATGCTCCAAATCTATAGAATTAGAGAGATGCAAATTAAAATAAATCAACTTCTATATCCAATCCATCAGATGGGAAAAGATGACAAAATAGGAAAATAACAAATATTGGAAGGGCTAAGGGAAAAATAGACACATTGCAATGCATTGTTGGAGTTGTGAATTGGTCCAGCCAGTAGGGAAGGCAATTTCAAACTGTTCCTAAAAAAAGTTGCTAAATATGTATGCACTTTGATCCAGTTATTCCACTGTTGGTAAAACTTATAGAAACTGATGAGTGGAGTGAATTTCACTAGAACAATTTATACGATGACAACATTATAAAACAACTTTGAAACACATTAAGAGTTCTGATCAATGCAATGATAAACCAAAATGCCAAAAGACTGAAGATGAAATGTGTTCTATACTTCCTACCAGACAGGTGGAAGAATTAAAATACAGAATGAGACGAAAATTTTCGACACGGCCAGTGCAGGAATTGTTTTGCTGGGCTATGCAAATGTTATGAAGATACTATTTTTTATTGTTCTATGGGGAGGTGGTGGGAGAGTTAATTAATGCTTGCAAAAACGAAAAACAAAACAAAACAAATTGCATTCTAGAACTGCATCTACTTAATTATGCTAAGTTATGCCATGAAACAAAGCTTCCACACTGCCTCCTGAGAGGTATAGTCCAAAGAGACCACAGGTCTATATATAGATCTGGTCCTTCCCCATACATATAATAAGGCTAATAATACCCTTGTCTTAGAGGGTGGTTGTCAGGTTCAATTGAAATAATGTATTAAAACACTGCAAATTTCAAAGTGCAATATAAGTCCCAGTTATTGTTATTATTTCAATTTGGGACTATGCAGATGGAGCAGCATACATGGCTTTCTCTTAAGGGAGCCTGGGAATCTCTTCCTCTCGTTTCTCCAAAGGCTATTACTCTTCTTAACCTGAGGACAGCTCCCTCCCTCCTGGGAGGAACAAGTGAATAAGCTAGTCTTCCTTGAGGAGCTAGTGTACCTGTCTCTACATTGGTTTATTTCTTATTCATCCTCTGTTATCTTTATTAGGTATAGGTTGTTCAATAGGATATATGGACTGGTTCTCTAAAGAGGCTGCAAGAATGTATCAGACTATCTACAGGGTACCAGATTTTTCTGTATCATAAGTCTCTGTGAGAGTCTGACCTTCCTTTCAAAGGCTAAGCTTTAGGGCCAGGCTTAGAAATGTGAACTAAGCCATGAATTTGAGTCTGAGTTAGAACAAAGGCCTTATCAGTGGGGGCTGAGAGACTGAGATAGGAATTCTCATCTTCAATAGGAAATTTATATCTTGTCAAAGGGATAGAAGAAAGGGAAAAGGGGCTAGGGAGGGGACATATGACAACTACATAATTAAGACTCTTAATTAATTTCTTTCTGCTTTTATCCAGTTATTGGGCAGTTTCTATATAGCTAAGGATGCAGTAGCATCTTAGAAGTCAGAATCTAGTTTTACGTTTTTGAGTATTTCTCCAGGGAGTCATGTAGATATGTAATTGTAAAGAGTATCAAAATACCAGTCAGTCCTATCTCCCTGCTCACAGAACGTTATAAAGTTTAGAGGTTAAAGGCAATTTTTTTTTAAACTTTAGAATCTAACACATATAAGAGGTCTTTAGAACTAGAAGATGCAGGAAAGAAGGAGCAGCAACTTCTGGAGAGAAGCAGAGGAGTAGAAAGGAAATGCTTTGGGGGTAGAGGTATCATAAGTAGCACTGCCTACATTTAGGAAGAGACATTGAAATAACAGCAGAAAAGTAACAGTGGCTATTGACTATATCCTCAATCTGGTCTGAATGCCTTTCTCTTTCTTTCTATCCCTAATGCCATCACCCCAGCCTCAGGTCTTCATCAACTTTCATGGAGACTACCTTCCCAATAGGTCCCATTCCTTCGAGCCTCTTGCCTCTTCCATATATCTTGCATACACTGCTGGATTAATCATCATAAAGCTCATCTTTACACATATTACTTTCCTACTTAAAAACATCCAAACGTTATCCATTGATAATTCAGCACATTTCATACTCCTTAACCTGTCATTTAAGACTCTCTAAAAACTAGAGCCTGATATATACTCTTATGTCCTAGCAAGGATGAGTATCGTCACCCAAGCACTACATTTAGGTGTCACTTTAACTCTCTTTGGGCCATTTCCACAAAATAGATGCCCTTTCCCTTCTCCCACTGAAGCCAAATCTTATCATCATACAAGGCCCAACTCTAATTCCACCTCTGGCCTACAGGAAACTGTCCTGTGAAGTCCTATAACACCTGTCTGTACCCCTCATTTGGTACATAGGATATAATAGCCTCTATTTTAAATTTTATATCTTTATCTCCTTTCCTAGACTGATTTCCTGAAGTAACTAGACCATATCTCATTAAAAAAATTTATCTTTTGCTATTATGAACTTGATAAACACTAACATAAATATTTCTGCCCAAAACCCCCAAACAAACCAGAAGGGTATATATGAAACTACATTTCTCTTATAACTTGCTTTTTAAAAAAGCACATAGAAATTCAACATGTTAGTTTCAAAGTTCTCCAACTTGTCTGTCTCCCTTTCTTCTCTTCTCTGCATTTTTAAATGTGTTAATGACCCTCTATTCTTTTTTTTTTTTTGCATCAGTATCACTGGCTCTTCCACTTCATTTTTTCTTAAAATTTTCACCTGTAACAAATCAGTATGCTCAAATACATGCTGGTCATGTCCCAAAATGTCTCAAATCTGCTTCTCAAGTCCATTACTTCTGTCAGAAGGTGGACCATATTTTATTCATCCCTGGATTTTCCCAACATAATAGGCTCTTGGAAAATGTCTTTTGAATAAGAAAGGCAGAAGCAATGGATAGGAAGAAGTTGGGAAATATGGAGCAAGCAAAGTGACAAACTGGGCACTGGAGGACTGAATTTCACTGACTTGATGGGTAATCATGAACAAATTGCTTTAAAGGAGTTAAGATTGATCTCTCTACTTTGCTCCTTTCTCAGACTGTAAAATTATCTGTGGTAGGGAGTTGATTATTTGTATTCCAGCTCATACCTAAGAGTGCCTGATGCTTTGTACTCTTTAAGCACTGTTTAATTTTTGGACTAAATAAGCAATGGGTGAGTATGATAGAATGTACACTGGAAACATATCAAGAAATTTGGTTTCTAGTCTTAGCTCTCTGTTTGCCTTAGTTTCCTCATCTTGAAAATGAGCTGGAGAAGGAAATGGCAAACCACTCCAGTGTCTTTGACAAGAAAACTCCAAATGAGGTCGGGAAGGATCAGGTCTGAAATGACAGAACGACAACAACTACTCAGCTCTCTTACTAACTAGCTGTGTTACCTTGAGTAATTTATCTACCTCTCTCCTCTGGAACTATTTCTTTATATTAAAGTGAAAGAATTGGAATCCTCATTTATAAGTTATCTCTAACTGTAAAATTCTATGCTATTTCCTTTAAAAAAAATCCATTCTAATACCCTGACAATTACTTTAATAATGGCTTCTCAAACATGATAAGCATATCAACACAGTGGTGAGGAAATTGTTAAGACCCAGGCAAGCTCCATCTTCTCTATGAACTTTTCCCTAATTATTCTGGTTCAGAGGTGGGGAGTCATTGGCCTCGAGGCCACGTGGCCCTCTAGGTCCTCAAGTGTGGCCTTTTAACAGAATCCAAGGGTCAAACTTGAGGATCTAGAGGGCCACATGTGGCCTTGAGGCCAATGGCTCCCCATTCATGCTGATTCCTTATTCCACTTACTGTATGTACTGTATTGAAAATTATCCCAATATTTTTTTCTACATAACAAGATAGCACTTTATTAAAGCAATGTTCCATGGACCTGTGATCTCATCCCTTTGTATATTTATTTGCTCTAGGACTTTTCCTTATAGGTGTTTTTTGTCCATATCCCTGCATAAATCTGTAATAGATTTATCTACCCAATAACCCTGAAAGTCTTAATCTAAACTGAGTCTTGATTCTTTTAGAAATTCATCATTCTAGTGAAGCATTTGAGATGTACCTGTTATCTCTTGCTCTGTGATGGTGCAGCAGTATAAAACTCTTCCTATATATTCGTATAGTTTTGTTCACCAATTGTTAACGTTGAAAGGAGTGCTACTTTGTTGTCATTATTTTTAACAATGAAAACACCATTTAAAAGGAGGCTAATATTTGTATATTTTTCTTTTCCATGAAAATAAAATTGTGAAACAAATTAAGTTTCAAGGAAAAGAAATGTTGGTAGCACAAGAGGATAACAATCCTGGGCAAATTCAGAAGTCATCTAGACATTTCACTCAATGCAATTAATTTATATTGTCTTGTTGACATGTTAATGAATCTTCTGAATCCCACTACTAGACTTAAAGTTCCTTGTAGGTAGAGAATTAATATTTCTTTTGGATCTCAGGGTACTTAGCATGCATTATAATAAATGTTTATTTAATGATATGGAACAAAGACTTTGTGAGCCCACTCAAATCACCTATTGTGTAGTAATGACTCTCAGGCTGTTATGACCTACTATTTATATAGCACTTCAGTTTTGCAAAGTTTTTTTTTTCTTCTAATTTTTAGGCAATTGGGGTTAAGTGACTTGCCCAGGGTCACACAGCTATTGCGGGGCAAGTGTTTGGTCTGAGGCTGGATTTGAACTCAGGTCCTCCTGACTTCAGGGCCGGTGCTCTACCCACTGTGACACCTAGCTGCCCCTTGCAAACTATTCCGACACAACTCTAGACACAGGTGAATATCATACTTCTTGATTAAGCCGCCAAAACACTTGACCAATAGTTAAGCTCTAAAATGGGTTTCCTATATCTAGTCTCTTCATCTTTAATACTCTATCACTAATATTTAAATATTGCTTTGATTTCATCACTTTCAATAATGGAATGTGCAGTGAACAAAATGATAGATTGGGCACTGGAGGGACTGAACTTCACTGTTATCAATGGGTTAATTGCTTAAAGGGAGCTGAAGTTAAATCTCTCTAGTTTGCTTCTTTTTGAGATTGTAAAATCATCTTTGGGAGGGAGTTGATTATTTGTATTTCTCTTCCTACCTAAGACTGCCTGGTGCTTTGTACACTTTGAGCATTCTGTTTAATCTTTGGACTAAAAAAAAAACTGGGTATGATAGAAAGTACATTTGAAACATGAAAACTTGAGTTCCTTTTCTCTAATCTACACTGTCCCTGTCAATTGGTGACTCAGCTGCAATAGTTTGAATTATCATCTCCACGCAGACTATTCCAAGATCTGTCTATCACCAGTGTCTCTCTGGAGTTTCAGTTCCACATCACTGACTGACTATTGGGGCATTTCAAACTGGATGTTCTGGAGACATCTCAAACTCAACAATATCCAAAAGAAATGATCTTTTCCCCCTAGAGCCCCTTTTGAAACTTTCCTATTTTCTGTCCAAGGCACTACTGATCTTGCAGGATCCCCGCAGCCTGGGATAGCTTATAAAGAGCTGGCCTTGGAGCCCACAAGATTTGAGTTCAAGTCCTGCATCTAATACATAATGGCCCCGTACCCCCTGAAAGCCATTCCCAACCTCTCAGTGTTCTAGGCAATCCTCCAAGAACACAAATTGCAGAGAAGATGTTAATCTGCACTGGTAGGATTTTCCTCACCGGGGAGATCCCTATACCAAGTCCAGTCACTATCCCTATGGGAAACGAGTTCAACAAGCAGTTATTAAGCACCTACTATGTCCCCAAATCGTAAGGGAATACAAAGGCCGACTATGGCTCCAGAACCACCTAGTTGCTGGCTTTCCACTTTAATCCCTAACCCATCCTTCAACGTCCAGTTTCCCTCATCCCCCGAAAATCCCAAAGCACGCCTGTCGCTCTAACATTGAATCATGCACTTTGTATCATGTAACTTTTCTGTGTGGATGTCGTGCCTCTCCAATTATTACGTAAGCTTTCTGAGGGCCGGGAAATCTTTCTTCTCTCCATACCTTCCTAGTGATGAACTACCGGGTAGCAGGTGCTCAAAAAAAGCAGGATAAGGGGCAGGCCGGGGGTTCCCTACCATTTGTGAAGGAGCTTACTGGCAGCCCCCAAGCCCCATGCCAGGGGTCACCACCCCGGGTCCAGGGATTTGGTGGGGCTCCGTAAAGAGAGGGCGGGCCGGCCCCATCTTCTCATCGGGGCCTCGCCAGCAGGGGAGCTCCCATGTTCCCCCAAACCAACATTTATTAAGTGCCTACAGCGCGCCAGGCAAGGGGTACATTAGACCAAAACAAACTGGGGCCCTGCCCTCGAAGAGCTTCCATTCTTCTGGGTTGAGGCCTTAAGGCCCGCAGGGTTCCCGGATCCGAGAGCCTCCGCAGAGGAGAGGCTGCCTCTCGGGTTCGGCCGCCCCGCGGGACTGGTGAAGAGAGGAGGGAAGGGCCGGCGCGTGCCCGGAGCGGCCGCGGGGGGGGGGGCTAAAGCCTAATTCCGGAAAGGCCCTGACGTTAGCGCCGGGCCCGAGCCTGAGAGCAGGTCTGAGATGTCTGCCGTGCTCCCCTCCGGGACCGGGAGCTCGGGCCTCGCAGGAGGGAAGGCCTAGCCGCGGAGAGCGAGAGCAACTAACGCCACAGACCAAAGGCCGCCACCTCAGGCCCGGCATAGCCTGCCCCTCCCCCACCTTGGCGGACCTGAGAAGCGAACCAACAGTAGGTCGGCGCATGCGCAACAGGCAAAGTTGTAAGCGGACGGGCACGAAGTTCAATATTCGCGGGAAGGCGCAAGCGCAGAAAGGGCGTGGGGGTGTTGGTGGGGGAAGGGTTGAGACGGACTGTGGCCAAAGCGCACGCGCGCGAGATTCCTGTGGCGGGAGGAGGTTGGCGCTCGTGGAACTACGCCTGCGCACAAGCATTGTGTGACGCAAGGGGGCGGAGACTGGAGTTCTTCTGCGCGTGCGCAGAGCGTGCTCAAAAGGGTTTATCTAGGATGCGCAGGCGCTCAGCGGTCATTTCTTCGTAGCCACGCCGAAGTCAAGTATCGAGGTGAGCACCGGTCGGCTCTCGTCCAACCTCCGGCGCCCGCGGGAACGGCACTTCTCTCTGGACCCCTCTCGGCCTGGTCCCCGTCGGCACTTTGGGGGGAGCGCGGCGCGTTGTGGGCCGTGATTCGGGTCGGCCGGAGCTTGTCGGCGCCTCCGAGGCCTGCGGGCCGAGGCGACTCCATTGTGTGCGGAGGAGGCGGAGCGGAAGCAGCCGCCGCCATTTCCTCGGCCGCCCGCCCGCCGGAGAGAGGCTCGGCCAGCGCGGCCTCGGAGGCGCGGGCGGCCGGTTTTGGGGGCGCGGCTGGGGGAGGGGGGGTGTTCGGTGTGGTGGAGACGAAAGACGGGTTACCGGTTGTGGATCCCCGTTTGGCGCGGGGACGCGAACGGCCGGGAACGCGGGCGAGGGGGGTAAGGGGCGGGGCCAGGGCCTACCCGGGAGGCGGGGGGAGGGGTCCCTTTCCTCATCCCCGGCCCTCGCTTCGCAGCCGCCGCCACTGACTGAACAAGATGATGCTGAGCACTGAAGGCGGAGAAGGCTTCGTGGTGAAGGTCCGGGGCTTGCCCTGGTCCTGCTCGGCCGATGAAGTCCAACGCTTCTTCTCGGGTAAGCGGGCGGGGGTGGGGCGGGGTGTGGGGTAGGGTGTGGGGTAGGGGAAAAGTGAGAGCGCGCCTCTGGGCGGCGGTGGCGCGCGCCGGCCTCGCATCCGCGTCGGCCTCGTGCCCGCGTCGGCAGCAGGTCGACGGGCGGGGGAGGGGGGGCCGCGTGGTCCTAGGCCGCCGCGCGCTCCTGGCGGCCCCCTGGCGGGGGAGCGGCCGCTTGCTGCAAGTCTCGCGCTGTTGCCTTGGGGGAGGGGGTGGAAGTTGGTTTCGCTTTGCGTCATTACACAATGGAAATTGCGAAACGACCGCAGCTTGCTTACGGGAAGTGGAGCGGAGGGGCCGGGTTAGCATAAGCGAAAGGCTTTTTTTCCCCTAGATCCTTATGGTTCTTATCATTCTGCCAAAGTAGGGCTGCTTGGAAATGCATCTATTGCTTTGACAAGAATTGAATGTCTTCCTGGTAAACATTTGACTGTCTCCTACATAGCAAAAGTGTCGTGGAAAGGCTGGTATGAATTTTTATTTAGGACAGATGAAGGATGCATTTTTTTTCCCTGGAAAGTAACCTTAGTTTATGATTGGAGTTAGAGACCTTAAGATAAAAGTATAAGTTAAAATTTCGTTGAGATATGGGTAATTGAAGGACTTAACAAAACTGAATAATAGTAAAGCTGTGATTAGGAGTCGATTAGGAAATCGATTTGGAAGAAATTAATAGGTCTGATTCTTTAAGTTGTCAGTGGTATTGGTAAAATGCTGGAGAAGTATGGGAAGGTAAAGCTTTTATAGCCTGCTTACTATTCAGATGAAGCTGTTGTGGAAACGAAAATAAGAAGCTGCTTAGCAGTTTGTAAGGTGGGTCAATAATTAATGCTTGTACTTTATTACAATATGATACCATAGTAGTCCTGCTGCTTGACGTATGGATGGTAAGTCAAGAATGTTTTCACCTGGGTTCTGTTATCTTGGTAAAGACAAGTCATTTCAATGCCAGTTGTTTTCACTCTCCCCCCCCCCTTTTTCCCCGAGATAATCAGCTTTAGAGGAGCTTTAGAGCAAATGGAGTAACCACTGGGTATGCTTGGCATGCAGTCTAGAAGGTTGATTTTTGAGTAAAAGATATTTTTGAAGTTGTAGAACAGCTTTGTTAAGGATTTTAAACTCCCTACATTTATTTAACAGTTCTCTTAGGGACTCTTGTTTCACTTTGAAAACTGCTCAAACCATAACCAGTTATATGTTGTAGTACTTAAGAATATATCTTTTTTTATTAAAAGCAGTCCTAATTATTCGGAGCAGGACAGTCCAAATATTTAGATATGTTAACTGTGAATTAACAATTGGTTTCTTTACAGAATGCAAAATTCAAAATGGGGCATCAGGCATTCGTTTCATCTATACCCGAGAAGGCAGACCAAGTGGAGAAGCTTTTGTTGAACTTGAATCAGAAGATGAAGTCAAATTGGCACTGAAAAAAGACAGAGAAACTATGGGACACAGATATGTTGAAGGTTTGATTTATGTTGACATAGTAAAGTGTTAAGTGTGTAGATTTTACCCCCCTTTCTGAATTTTAGGTAATTGACCGCATGGAAATGGTCATCTAAGTGAGTTTTTGGCAGCTCCTAGTTTATCTAAAAATAAGGAAATCTTACTCATTCTGACATTCCGAAATTGACTAATTCTAAGCACCTCTTACAGTATTCAAGTCAAACAACGTTGAAATGGATTGGGTGTTGAAGCATACTGGTCCAAATAGTCCTGACACTGCCAATGATGGCTTTGTGCGCCTTAGAGGACTCCCATTTGGCTGTAGCAAGGAAGAAATTGTTCAGTTTTTTTCAGGTATGTAGCAGTGCTTGTCATTGGACAGTGCATTCTGGCTAGTTCAAGTAATTGGAGTGATACAGATGTACTTGTTTGGGTAGGTTGAAATGAAAATTTAAGCACTGAATGCTGTTCTCTGGTTTAGAACTTCAGGGACCTTCAAATAATTTAAGCCCATAAATTAGAATACCTTAAAGCTGGAAAACAACTTGGATTCTAAATATTACTAAATTTTTAATTTTTTTTATACTTGGTGTTGTAGTCTAAAGTAGATATTTAGATGCTAGAGGATTGTCCTCAACAGCTTAACTACTTTCTACACATTTGCTGTTCAGCATAGTACCTCAAGTTTATAAGGTAAGCTGCACTTATCACCATGACTAGACTGATGTACTTTAATTTTCACTAACACTCTTCCTGCTGTTATTCATTATTGTAAAATGACACTGCCGGTGTCATGGGACCAAAGTAAACTCCTATATGTTCTCTCTGGAGCAATACTATGAAGCCTCTTCCAAGGAAAACCTGGTTATAGCCTGGTAATTTTAGGCTGCTAGCATTGCAAGTTGCCTGTCTTAAGTAAGATTGCAGAGGAATAATTTTCAGGTACCGTTTTAAGTTCTTACCAATTGCTGATTTTGAAAAATGATGTCCCCCTTTACTTAAGATAGGGAAATGCTCTACGAGGTAATGTTTTGGGCCTAAACTAATTGAATGTCTAACACGATTCTGATGTGATTTGCATGAGTATTGTTCACATTGAAAAGTACGTAATAGAAATGTGTTTTTGAAAAATGTTACTAGTTATTTCTAGGTCTGGAATTCAATGTTAAAGATGGAGGGCTCTTGTGGTTTAATAGCTTATGAAGAGTTAATTTCAAATCGTTTAATAATTTAATAGAATATTTGGTAACAATATTTGAATCCTAGTCACCGTTTTGACTAATGTTCAAATATCTATTAGAATGAAAAATTGAATGTCATGTCACTTAATGTAATCTCATCTTATTCCTAGGAAAGTGTTTTAATAAACCTTTTTGTAATCTTGGAAATGTATCCACGAACTGGAAATTCCATCTTTGAAAACCTCTTAAGTGTTGTCTTACAAATAGAACATAAAAATTGCATGACTGTCTTATGTAGATCAGCTGTATTTTAAAAGTCAGGTTACTTGATGAGTTTTGTGATCTTAGCAATGTTTTATTTCATCTTGTGTGTGTACCTAATTATGCAAAAATTGCCTTTTGAAAACTGAAGTTCCGCTTAGCTGTTTGTAATGTTTAATTTAAAGCAAGGAAGACATGTTGGCAAAACTCGTTAGTGTGTGAAACTTGGTTAGCTTACTGTCATCCTATCTTGTGTGATTCTCAGCAGTGAGAACGTGTTGAGCATATAAAACTGTTGATGCCAGTTGCTTAATACACCCCCTATCAGCGAGTGAACTGTGTATTTGTTTGCCTCCTATGTTTTTGTGCTACAGGGTGTTTTAAGAATAGTAAACTTATATGGAACTTCATGTCAATGCATATTTATGAGTACTTAAAGTTAAAAGCATACCGTTCGCCTAAAATATTTACAATTCTGGTGTATTTAAAGCTATAAGAAGAATCATTTCTGGGCTTGTGATGTTAATATTGCCCCCCTACTGGGGTTATTTGTCCTTGGGTTGAAGGGTTGGAAATCGTGCCAAATGGGATAACATTGCCGGTGGACTTCCAGGGGAGGAGTACGGGGGAGGCCTTCGTGCAGTTTGCTTCACAGGAAATAGCTGAAAAGGCTCTAAAGAAACACAAGGAAAGAATAGGGCACAGGTGGGGATGGATGGTTGGTTGGATACGTCACTTTTCTTATGGTAAATGATAATTAAATCCATATTCTCTCTGCTTGAAAGGAAATGTATCTATTTCCTAGTCCTAGTTAATAATTAAAGTGGTAAAACTTAAGTTACTGTCACATGCTAAAGTTACTTGCTAAAACTTTTAAGTGCCATATTTGCATAGACAAAAGCTTAATGTTAAATTACTCCCAGTTACTAAGATGCATTTGCCATTTAAGGTTCTTAATTTCTATCAGCAACCATAAGTCCATGGAGTCGAGAGACTATGGCTTTAAAGAAATTTAGTGTAAATAATGGCTTTAGCTCAATATCTAGTAAATTAATATTACCATAAGAAAATGTGATAACTTTCTGAACTTGTTTTATAAAGTTGAAATGCCACAAACTTTCTTGCTGTATATAAACTTGCATTGTAACGTTAAGCATAGCTTTCAAGAAATTGTCACAAAAGGTTTTACTCAATTTTGCTTGTGACTATTTTTCATTGAAGCATGCGCTTACCTATGCTGATTCTTACTAAGAAGCATAGGATATGTGGAGTATTTGTTACAGGCAAAGTAATTGTAGCATTGAGCTAGAATGTTGGTGAAGGCTGGCTTTTTAGCTCACTTGTTACACATTGCCATTTAATTCAAATGTTGAAATGTTAAGAGTTGAGTGGAATTCATTCCCTCCTAAAACATTTTACTTTCATATAAACACTCCTCTCCCACCCTTAAGGTTGGGCTACAGTAAAATTAAAAAAAAAAGAGGAGTCTAACTTTATCCCTTGAAAATGACATTTTTATAGTCAAGAGTAAAATCTGGTCATTGCCTATGCAGATGTAAAGAAATCTGGCTTTTAAGTATTTTGTCAGTTTCATGGCTATGACTAGAATATTGTCTTGTGTAATTATACCTGTGCGTGAAATGAAGGACTCACTAGTTTTCTGTATGAACAATGTTTTAGGTACATTGAAATCTTCAAGAGCAGCCGGGCAGAAGTTCGTACTCATTATGATCCTCCTCGAAAGCTAATGGCTATGCAGCGACCAGGTCCTTATGACAGGCCTGGGGCTGGCAGAGGCTATAACAGCATTGGTAGAGGAGCTGGGTTTGAAAGAATGAGGCGAGGTGCTTATGGTGGAGGTATGTGTACCTAAGAAATACCATGTCCAATTTTAAAAAAAAAGCTTCCTGTAAAGTAATGACTCTTCCCCATTAACCATTTCAGGGTATGGAGGCTATGATGACTACAATGGATATAATGATGGATATGGCTTTGGGTCGGATAGATTTGGAAGAGGTAAGGTAAGAATTGTACTTAAAAACTGGAGGATACCTACACTTTTTTAAATCTAGACCTCAATTACTGTTTTTCAGGAATGTCTGATCATAGATATGGAGATGGTGGGTCTACTTTCCAGAGTACAACAGGCCATTGTGTGCACATGAGAGGATTACCTTACAGAGCTACTGAAAATGATATTTACAATGTAAGTTTCTCAGATTAACTTGGCAAGTTAGTTTTAATATGTGTGGTGTGTATATATGACCTTAAAGAAATGAAGGATTTGTAGAAGTTAATCTTTTAAAATAAGAGCATAATCTGATTCTTTTTATGCCTAGTTTTTCTCACCACTCAATCCTGTTCGAGTACACATTGAAATTGGACCTGATGGCAGAGTGACTGGAGAAGCAGATGTTGAATTTGCTACTCATGAAGATGCTGTGGCAGCTATGTCAAAAGACAAAGCAAATATGCGTAAGTCTGTTTTGGACTTCATTGTCCTAGGAAATCTGTCCTAGCTTGCACAACAAAATCATTGCCTGGTTGCTAGTAAAGAGAGCTTGTGGGGTTTTCTTTTCACAAAATTGATTCCATTGGTTGGCTTGCTTTAAATAGTATTTAGATGATAGCCTAACTTACAAATTGTAAATAGAAGAGGGTAGGTTTTAACATTAGTTGATAAAAAGCAAGAGGGTTTATTTGGACTGGTTGCCTGTATTTAATATTTTAGATTATTTTAAAAAAAACTTACACAATAAGTAATATGTATTTCAAACCTTTTTCTCATTTCAGAGCACAGATATGTAGAACTCTTCTTGAATTCTACAGCAGGAGCAAGCGGTGGTGCTTACGGTAGCCAAATGCTAGGAGGCATGGGTTTGTGTAAATATCACTTTAGTGTCTTTTTTTAAGCTAACCTTGTATGCCTTTTCTCTCATTTCAGAACACAGATATGTAGAACTCTTCTTGAATTCTACAGCAGGAGCAAGCGGTGGTGCTTATGGTAGCCAAATGATGGGAGGCATGGGCTTGTGTAAATATCGCTAGTTTTTTTAAAAAACAAAACATTTATATCTTAAGTCAATTATATTTAAGTTAAGTTATTTAGTTTATATTTAACAGTTTAGTGTAACCTAAGTCAGGTCCCTTTGGAAGGTTATTCCTTCCATTCAGATGTTCTATGAAGTTATTTGTATTGGTTAAGTATTGAGACTCATAAGTTAAGTAGTAAAACCTACAGATCAGTGACTAGATTGTTAATTGTTTTTATGTTTGGGGGGAGGGAATTGTAACATTTCTTAGTTTAGTCTGACTAATGTCACTAAAAAGGACATGTTAAAAAAAAACAAAAGTGAAGTCAGTTAAGTACACTGTTAAATGAGGAAGTATTGGTGTCTAGTTAATGCTTGAAGTGAAGGATGTCATTTCATTATTTGCATCCATAAAGTTTAGTGTGAAAAAAAAGTAGTTAAAAGCAGCATTGTAACAATGCCTCTACTTTATTGGATCCTTTGGGTCTATTCTTGCTGATAGTCATGTACTATTAGCTTTTATATGGTACATATAGTGGAGGAATAAAATGCTGTTTAAAAAATAGGTTGAAGGATTGAAAATTTACCTAGAACAGGGTTGGTTATATAGGATATGAGGTCAACTCTGGAAGGATCATGTAGATTTAGAAGAGCAAGCCAGGTACCACCAGGTACCACATGGCCTTGGAAACAAGAACCTAATGTTTTCTTAACTTAACAGCAAACCAGTCCAGTTACGGTGGTCCGGCTAGCCAGCAGCTGAGTGGGGGCTACGGAGGAGGCTACGGTGGTCAAAGCAGCATGAGCGGATATGGTAAGCATTTTTTTAATTGTGGTTTAAATATTTTTTAGGCAGGCATGTTTATAGCTGGGTGGGGCAAGGATATGCAGGTTCCTTTTGAAATTGGGCATATATGATAGTAGAGGTTTTGGGTTTTTGTTTTTTGTTTTTTTCTGGAGGGAGATTGGGAAGGGTGGGAATTATGGTGAGCATAATTTGCCTTATTAAACTTTGAGAAATGAGCATTGGGGGAAGTGTTTCATAAATGGCACCTAGTCTAAAATGATGATAACTGTTGCTGTTGAGCCAGAAAACATCTGCCTCCATTAAGAGTTAAAAAAAAAAAAGTAAATTGTGCCTTGGTTTTTTTTTATTTTAAGTTTTTAAGCTTTTTTTTTATTACTCACTTGAAGATTTTAGGTGGGGTAATTAATGGCAGAATGGTGGTTGGGTTTCAGGATCATGTTTTCTAGACAGTTACTAGGATTGGTTTTGGTTTATTTTCAATTGGTCTAAAGAATGGTGATTTTGGTATTATAGTCTTACCCTACAAAATCCTTTTGCAGACCAAGTTTTACAGGAAAACTCCAGTGATTTTCAATCAAACATTGCATAGGTAAATATTTTCTCGAAAAATCTAATTTAAATTCCCAATAGCAAATATTTTTTTTTTTATCTGTTGTAATAACACTGTCTATAGCAGTCAATGGCTCTGACTTTAACTCCACGGAGGCTGCCATTTTGGGCACAGTGAGTTGCCTTTAGTCCAACTTTTTGTAGTCTCACTTCCTGCCCACCATGAATAGGAAAAGCAAGAGACTTCCCCCTGTGCTCCCTATTCATAATGCCATTCAATTAACACATTGTGAATGTTTTATGTTAAATTTTTAAATGCCTGTTTAGTTTTAAAATTATTGTGAAGTAATTTTGCAATTTTTGAAAAACACTAGTTTTCCTTTAAACTTAAATTTTCAATCCTTAAAGATCCATTAAAATGGTAGCACAGGAGTAATGGCAAGTTGGTACAGCAGTGAAGGGGTTAACGGAGGCCTGTTTGGAGTAAGGGTCCCCCTATCCCAAACATGATTCTCTCTCCACTTAAAACAGCAGCCATTGTGTACTACATTGTGTACCTTGTGCACAAATTAATTAATTTATTTTTGTAATATTGTTTAATTTGGCTGGTACTTTGAAATGGCTATTAACTTTTCCACATGTGTCTCTCTGCAGGGAGCCAAGGAGCGATGAACAGCAGCTACTACAGTAGCGGGAGCCGTGCATCTATGGGAGTGAACGGAATGGGAGGGATGTCTGGCATGTCCAGTATGAGTGGTGGATGGGGAATGTAATCCTGATCACTGACTCTTGGTCAACTTTTTTTAAAGAAAAAAAACAAACAAAAACAAAGTTTAACAGTTTTGCAATACAAGCTTGTGATTTATGCTTACTGTAAGTGAAATCAGGATTGTTTTAAAAACTTCAGGTTCAGTATTTTTGAACACAGGAAAAACATTCATCTAGGATGTAATAACCAAGTTGAGTAAAGACTATAACTGTTAAACAATTTCAGCTTTTCTCAAGGTAGTTATGTTGTAGGAGTGTACTTAAGCAGTAAGCGTATTTAGGTTAAAGCAGTTTCAATTATGTTAAATGTTGCTCTTATACCACATTACATGGAACACTGTTTGAGATGCATGTTGGGAGACATGCTTTTTTGTAAAACAAATATAGGAGCTGTGTCTGCGATTCAAAAGTGAAACATTTGGCATGTTTGTTCTAGTTTATTTCGTTTACTATCCTGTAAGGCACGTACGTTTAAGCTTTTTTTTTTTTTAAGTTAATGGGGACAATTTTGAGACGCAATACGGATACTTTAGGATTTGGTCTTGGTGTTTGTATTAAATTCTGAGGCCTTGATTTAAAATCTTTCATTGTATTGTGATTTCCTTTTAGGTGTATTGCGCTAAGTGAAACTTGTTAAATAAATCTTCCTTTCAAAAACTGGAATACATATTGTCCTTACTTTGAGCAGTGTCTTATTTGGCACTGTCTCTTCATCAACTATTCACTGTTGGTGCTAAATTTCCTCACTATTTCCTGTTGAACGTACTAACCTTTGTTGGTATATGGATTCCCTACTGTTGCCAGCTTCCATTCAAGAGAAAGCAGAGATGTTTACCTTCAGAAACCTGAAAGCTACCTCCTGATGTTTGTAACTGCATTTGTGTAATTTACGCACTACAAAATAGCTTGTATGGCACCACCACCAGGGTATCTTGCCAATTAGTGTCCACGGGAAAAAAATAATGGTACAGGACACGGGTGCCAAAAGGAATCAAGTAGACATCATCTTGGCAGCGTTTTCCTGCAGAGGGATTCAGAATTGTGATTGAATAGGGCGCTGTCGGTTCGGGGCATGATGGGTGCTGTGCTGCTTGGAATTTGTATAGGGTATGTACAGGTTCAAGTTTCTTAGAAGCAGTCTTTATTTTATGGCAGATACATTAACAGGACTTTAACATGTGAAAAAAGTTTTACAAAATGACGTAGGATAGAAATTTATGTGGAGCTCTTTTTGTACCTAGTCTTTGAATGAGTGACCACTAATCCAGGTGTTTTTGTTGGTGTGGTATTTAAACATACTGTGAAAAGTGTAGTTTCTTGGGACAGCTGAATTTTTGTGCCAAGTTCTTGAAGTGGGGGTGGGCAGATAGCTATGGCTGTCAACTAAGGCAGCACCCTTGGAAGCCCAGGCCTGTGGTGGGTGGGCATATGTCCTGTTGACTTACAGATGAAAATGTTTGATTTTTATCTTAATGATTCGAATTGGTTATAAAGTAAATGCAAGACTGAACAGCCAAGCTTTAAGCTACAAAGAATTGGGGGAGGGGTTTTACTTAACTATTAACAGTGCTGTATGAGCAGAGGGATTTCTGTGGCATTGCACCTTAAAGTTTAGAGGACTAACTTTCTAGTGAAAGATGCTGACAAAGCTTTTTGCTTTTTATAAATGATTTAGGGTCTAAGAGCAAGATGTTCACTGTACATAGTTCAGCTGCTGATGGTTTAATGTAGGCCATGGAAAATCTTCCCACCCTTAAAAACCACCACTTCTCACTGAAAGTAGAGTGACTATTTAATTTTTTGAAATCTCTTACTCATGATTTCATCTTCTAAAGCTGTTCAGTAAAATATAGGTATGCTTTGGTTTGTTTGGCCACCTATGGAAAAAGGCAGCTTTCTTGTTAAACCTAAGATTCAAGTATTTTATATTTTATCAGTAAATGCTCAAGGGGAGGCAGTTTAGGAGCTTATAGAAGCCACAGCTGTGGAATAGGTTTCCCAAGTCTTTACAATTTGAATGGGAGTCAGTTAAAGGAGCCATATTTTTAGTTCTCTATTTCTCCTTAGGTGTTGGATGGCTTACAAGGAGATTAATGGCCTTGACAAGTAAGACTTCACCACGCTCTCCTGAAACGTTGTTTGTAATGTCTGCCGTAACTAACTAAAAAGGTTGCCACTTGTCTCTTAGCTGCTATATAAGTCCAATGATTTTTCTCAGTCCTCATTTAGACCTTGGCTTTCGACATGTGACCACCACTTCCTAGATGTGACACTGCTCTTGATGCTTGTCTTGGTTCCTTCTGTTTGTTTGGTTAAGGTATACTGGCTGACACACGTATTTTGCTTAAAAACCTTTGGCTCATGTGATCCACATTTGGAATTTCTCACCTTTGCCTTGTAGGAGGATCCCTTGGCTTCCTAATAAGCACAGCTCAGGTGCCAGTTAAGGTTTTCCCTGAATGAACCTTCTGGGGCCTTTTATTAGCTCTTAGTAAAAATCTGTTGAACGAGACCTCAGAAGCCTTAATTAGGACTCGATCTAAATTTCTTCAGACGTTAAGCCAATGATTAACCTTGTCTTGAAGAACCCTCCAGTAAGGGGAGAGCTCAAATACATCCATTGCAGCCTGTTAGTTTTGGACAGCTAATATATGTTAGGAAGTAATCCCTAACTCAAACCTAAAGTGCTTTTTATTCTGCAACTTTCACCCATTGGTTCTGTTATTTGGTGCCAAAGAAAGCCCATTAGCTTCTCTGAGGGGAGCCCTTGTCTATGTAGTATTTGTAGACTTCTGAAATGCTTCTTTCCCCACTTCCAGTGCTGTCTAAGCTAAACATCTATAGATCCCCACTTTCCCCTAGTCCACATGTAGTATGAACACAAGGTCCTCTTGCTTGCCCTTTGCATACTAGTTTATCCGTGATTTTCCTAAAGTGAATCTCACAGAACTGAACACAATTTTAGGTTGGAGTTAATTAGGACTAAGTATTGATATTACCACCTCCCTAGTCCTGCATATCATTTATCTCAACACAGCTGAGAAGTAGTATTGCTTTTCTTCATTTCATTCTTAGGGCTTCAATTATCTATGCAGATGACTCAAATCTATTAAGATATTCCCTCCCCCCAAAATCCACTAACCAATTTTTGTTGATAGCACCACTATCTTTAATAATCATCCAGATTTAAAACAAGTCAGCTCTTGACTCTCTTCTCAAAACTAATCACTCCCTGCTCCCCCCCCCCAATGCCAAGTTATGTTGCTCCTCTTATTCTCTACCTGGCCTTCCTGGGCTGTGAAGTGAAGAGGCTGTTCTATCAAAGGGTTTTTACCATCCCATCCTTAAACGTATTGACATCTTCCACAGAACAAGGCACCAAATATTCCTAAAACATCTTGACCGTGTCACCCCCCAGTAAGAGACTTAAATGGTGCTGAACTGCCTCCAGAATAAAAAGGCAAACACAGGTCAGCACTTTAAAGCCCTTGGCTGTTCCGACACGTGAACCCGGCTGCTTGGGCTTCTGCACACAGGCAGGTAGACTCCATGACTTTACAGGGAAATAAAGGTGCTGTCTGAAGTTCTTGATTTTCATCCTCTTCACTTGTTAGCATGCTCCCTTTTTAAATTTACTTGTAGATACCTGTATACTTATTTCATTTACTTATCTTTATTAGTGTATCCTTCCCTGAAGAGCACAATCTCCTCCTCAAAGGCAGGGATTTTTCTGTAGGTGCCCTCTGAATGCTAATGCTTTGCATATGTTGCTGCTGTTTTTCAGTCCTTTCATGTCTGACCTGACTCCATTTGGGGTTTTCTTGGCAAAGATACTGGAATAGTTTACCATTTTCCTTACCAGCTAATTTTACACATGAGGAAACTGAGGCAAACAGGGTTAAAAGACTTGCTCAGGGCCACACAGCTAACTTTCTGAGGCCAGATTTGAACTAAGGTCTTTCTGACTCCAGGCCCGCTGCTCTAGCCACTTCCCCTACCTGCTTCTTTGCATATTTTAGGTGCTAATAAAAGTTGAAATGAATTAAACCCAATCTGCTGTCCCCAGCCCAGCATCCAAAGTTTAATTCAATAGACACTAAGGTTTTCTATTGTGCTAGCCAGAAGAAATATTAAGGTGAAATAAAGCTATTGCCACTTAATTGCCTTTGCAACATCCCCCATTCCATGACCATCTCCCATTAGTCTGCTCAAAACTCAAATCTTTCAGCAATTTGTTTTCAGATTATCCCCATCCAATTCTTTAGTTTACATACCATTATGCATGTATTATATGTTCAATTTTTTTTAATACTTGGCACTTTATTAATATTTTGTAAAAAATTCTCAAGTCTCCTAAATAGATATTGTTCCTAAGGGAGGGCTATTTTCCCCTTTCCTATTTGGTAGGAAGATTTCTATTGACTGGTAGATCCAGACCCCAGGCTCTTCTTTCCCTCCTGCCCTGTTGGAATACTGCTGAATGGGGGCAGCTAGGTGGCGCAGTGGATAGAGCACCAGCCCTGAAGTCAGGAGGACCCGAGTTCAAATGTGACCTCAGACCAAACACTTGACACTTACTAGCTGTGTGACCCTGGGCAAGTCACTGAACCCCAATTGCCTAAAAACATAATAAATAAATAAATAAATAAATGAATAGTGCTGAATGTTCCGAAGGAGGTCCAGCTTCCAGAGTGCCCTCCAGGAATGGATGGGATCAGCTGAAAATTTCTGCTGGTTTCTCTCAGGTGCACATGGAGGCAGGAAGAAATGAGAAGGAAAGCTTGTGACTCAAGTTTGGGTCACTGGAGAAATTCATGGTTTCAGTGACAGACCAGAAGAGCATCAGCTAGGGATGAGTTCAATCTCAGACAATTTTGAGTTTGAGGCGCCAGGTGGATGTGTCTAGTCAACAACTGGCAGTGACAACTAGCTAACAAATTCTGGTAGAGGCGCAGATTTTGAGAGGCAACTATCAGCGTAGATTTTGATAAACTGAAGCTCCTGGGAACCTTTAGAGATCAAGGATCGAGCCTGGAGCTAGAACCAAGGAAGAGTTAGAAGGAAGAAATCCAGGCCAGTGTGACACCACAACAGCCAGAGGAAAGGGCCAGCAGTGATGTCGAGGAGGAAGACGACAGAAGAAAACTGGATCTGACATGTCGGAGGTTACTGGTGACTTTATAGAGAGCAGTTTTCATTAGAATGGCAAAGACAAGCCAGGCAACAGCTAAGGAATGAGTGGATGGCGAGGAAGCAGCAGCAGCAGCAAACAGGTTCAGGTATTGTTTTAAGTTTCTATCCTAGACTCTAGCTTAGTCATTCCCTTTAAATTCTCATTTTTGGTTAGATCTGGTCCTATAAATTCATGTCCTATAACCCTGCTCATCAACATGCCTATTTGATTTTCTTGACTTAGTGGCAGGAAGCAGTGGTCAGTTTTGAACAGCACTGTAGTGGGCACAGTGGAAGCCTGACCTTCGCACAGCTTCTCCTTCTGAAGTCTTGATAAACAAGTGAGCTTGGCTGTCCTACTTCAGTGAGTAACTTTGGAGGTTCAGTATACTCTACCCCAAAGGCTTACTACAGCAAGCCTCTATAACCTGTCCCTCAATCCCAAACAGGAAAGAGGAGAAATAATACTTGAGGGAGTAAAGGAATTCAGTCCTTTGTTTTTGTTCAGAAGGGCCGATCAACATTTTGTCAAGCCAAAAAATATTCTGTAGCTTTTAAAA
The DNA here is from genome assembly GCF_003287225.1 of Phascolarctos cinereus. Taxonomy (NCBI): domain Eukaryota; kingdom Metazoa; phylum Chordata; class Mammalia; order Diprotodontia; family Phascolarctidae; genus Phascolarctos; species Phascolarctos cinereus. The sequence goes on from NW_027555625.1 coordinate 383,157,094, forward strand.
TACATATTTTTGACATTTATCACCATTGTATTCCTCTTTTATGAGGCTGGATTAAAATCCTTGACCTCATTCATGGATACTTGGTACCGTGTTAATAAAATTTAGAAGTAGCATTTGAACTGCCCAAAGCTCAGGTGGACAGTGGCTAGAGTGCCAGGCCTGGAGTCAGGACCAGAGTTCAAATCTAGTCTCAAATACTTAACTAGCTGTGTGAACCTAAGCAAGTCACTTAACCCTGTCTGCCTCAATTTCCTCATCTGTCAGGTGAGCTTGAAAAGGGAATAGCAAACCACTCCAATATCCTTGCCAAGAAAATATGACTCAAAGTAAAGAACAACAACTGGTTGTAGCTTAAGGAAAGGAAATTTGCATGTTAAATCCTTAACTAGGCAAGGCACTGAATGAGGTTTAGCTTTAGGTCTTTAGTTCCTGGTAGCTCATCTAAACGGCCATGCTTTCAACTCAACTGTCAATAACCCAAGTGCTGCTGTTCCTTGTCCTGTCTTCCCAAAGTGATTAGAACTAATGGGGAAAGAAAGCACTTAATCAGAGGGACTAAAAGTGCTTCCAGTTATGGGGTTTTGGTCATTCTACATATACAAGATGGAGCCAAGGGTTGGGCACCCTTGGAAAAGAAAAGGGGCTTCGTGAGAAGCTCAATGGCCTGGAGATCGGCAGTCTGGCCTACTCAGGGGACCTTGTTTGAATAAATTGCTTCCCTTCTTTAAGCCTCAGTTTTTTTCCTCTACAAATAGTAGTTTCCATGTGTGCGCGCTTGAACCACAGATCAAAAGCTTTTATTGTATCCTATGGACACGAGAAGCAAACCTTGATGTTTATTTTAGCTCAAAGGGAGGAAATCCATTTTCCTGGAGACACATGAATCAGAAAAGACTTCAAAGATGAAAAAAAATCTGTAGCTGTACACACCCACAGTCCCAAATAATGTTGATTATTTTACAAGTGAAAAATTACAGTAGCAAAATCTTGAGATTCATTGTGCAGAAAAACAACCATTCTGAAGAGGACCAAAGTCAAGAGAGCAAAGAAGAAATAGGAAATTTTAAACAGAGAAAAAAAATCTAGACCATAAAAAAAGCATACCTCAATATTTCGGCACATTGAAGAACAATTAAAGTACATTAAAATAGATGAAGCCCTGTTTATGAACCTTTTTTTCTTCTTTGCTCTCACAAACCCCCCGTACAATTAGTAACATACAGATTGCATTAACAGTAAGGACAAACAGGATCTGGTTACTGTTCTAAGGCCTTCCTTTGCTCTTTTCCTGAATGACAAATAGTTAAATTGCCAGGAACGTTTCTTTAGAATGATTAGAAATACTGCAAAATTCACATTCCCAATCTTGTTCGGAGGCAGAAATTCATTTGCTCTGCAGCTAACTTACAGCCTTTTTAGCTTTCATGACCCCTACGAAGAACTGGATGAATATCTCTGAAGGAGGAGGGTGTGGCAGGCATCACACACACGTACAGGCCTTGGGTAGGATGGCAGTGCGAGTTCGTTGCTTGAACATGTGTTACAAAAAATGTGTCCACAGTTCCGACAGTGATGCTAGAACATGGTTAACAAAAACAAAACAAAAAGGCAGTAACAAGGCAGGTGGGTTTTTATTATATAAACAGATACTTTCCAAAGTACTTTAAATGCAATATCCATTCCATCACTCCAGCTCATGACCACTGACCCTAGTCTTTACAAAAGCAAGACTTTGGAATCTTTCAACAGTTTTGCTTTGGGGTGAGAACAGAAATCAAAGGCTCTACAAAGGTCTTAGGGGTTTGGTGCCTATAACTCCTCAATGTTCATTGCTCACAAACTCCCTGGGACACAGTCCTGCTGACCAAGAGTATGCTCCTTAATGCAAAGAAACAGGAATTGAAATTAGGGTCTTCAGAAGGGATTGTGCTTTTTCCCGAGATTTTGTGGTGGGGCTCAATGAAACCAATGGCATCTTTTAGCCAACAAGGAGTTTGAAGAAGGTAAGTCTCTTTCTCTTTTCTGCCAGTCCACCTTATAAGGCACCTACCTGCCTTTAGTTTTGCCTGGGAAGTTAGCCTTGAGCCCATAGGTACTCAATGATGACTTTTGTCTGGGTAAAAACCTGGATTTCACTTTAGTAACATTTTTGTTATTTCAAGGTTATTGCAAGCAAAACAATTATCTGCAAACATACTGAGTGGAGTACAAAGTGGTGGCCCCTGCAATGCAGGAGCTGAGTTATCTGGGTATGATAGTATTTTCAACCTGATCAGGGCAAGGTGATGAAGTGGGTACAGTGCAGTGGTTCTAATCAGTCAGGTAGCAGGAGTGTTCTCTTACTTTTAACATACTTACCTTTTAGACCAGGTTTAGAGGAGAGCATACATTTATTTCTCAAAACTTAGAAAACAGACAAGAAAAACACTCAATCAAGGCCTGAGCCTCAGAATGGTAGGCCCTTACCTTCCTCCGGGAGATGGAGAACTCTTTCTCACACTGTTTGCAGTATGTTGCTTCATCATCTTTTAGCCAGGTGTGACCCTAAGGAGAAAAAAAGCCCTAAGAATTGCATTTTTCATCTGTAGAAAGAAGACAAATGAAGACTCAAGAATGGCTAGAAATACCAGTGACACACCTCAGCAGTGGCATCTCATCCTACATCAGGTAAGAGGAGTTTAAATACAAGGAAATTCCCCCCAAATCTGAAGCTAACTTAAACAACTGAAATTTTTAGAATTTTAAATGTTTTGAGTAATTTTTTTTTCTTTTTTTTTGGGTGAGGCAATGTGGTTAAGTGACTTGCCCCAAGGTCACGCAGCTAGTAAGTGTCAAGTGTCTGAGGTCGCATTTGAACTCAGGTCCTCCTGACTCCAAGGCCAGGGCTCTATCCACTGGGCCACCTAGCTGCCCCTTGAGTAATTTTTTAAAAAGGTTTGTGAGTAGAAGGAGGAGGAGTAGAAGGAGCACTGGGTTTGGAGTCAGAAAACATGGGTCGCACTTTTCTGGCTTTGCTGCCTGTGTGACACTGGGGCTCAGTCCCATCTATCTGTAAAATGAGGAAGCTGGCTTAGATGACCTCTGATATTTCTCACAGTTTGAGTATGTAACCTTACGAAAGGCATTATTCTTCCTGTGCAATAAAACCAGCGTACATGCGGCAAATTATGTAAGCTAGTGGTCACCAAGTCTTGACATTTCTTCTCCCATCATCTACATTCTCACATTTCTTCCCTCTTTTCCAGGCCCACTACCCATACTCTTATTCAGGACCGCATCATTGTTTGCCTGGATTACTCTCACAATAGCCCCTTAACCAGTCTCTCTGCTTCTAGTTTATTCTCTTTCCAATACATCCTACCCTCCCCTGCCACAGTAATCTTACTAATGAATCGCTGTTCACGTTACTCCCCTAATCAAAGGCCTTCAATCGTTTCTTCGCCATTTACTGGATAAAGTTCAAACTCAATAGCCTGGCATTTAAGACTCCATACTCCGGCCCATCTACCTTTCTAGCTTTCTCCCTCACTTTCTTTCTGTCACATACTTCATGCTCTAACCAAGATGGATTGCCAGTCATTCCTCAAACATGCCTTTTCTGTGCCCTCTACCTGGAATCTGCTTCCTTTACAACTCATCAAAATTCTGTCCAAGTCCAGCTCAAATACCATATCTTCCATAAAGCCTTTCCCTATTAGAGATGGGGAACCTGTGGCCTCGAGACCACAAGGGGCCTTCTAGGTCCTTGGGTGCAGCCTTCTGACTGAGTCCAAGTTTTATAGAACAAATCCTTTTATTAAGGGGATTTATTCTGTGATGTTAGGGCCTAACTACTGTGACTCCTACGATCTGAGGATGAGTGAGAGGATTAGGTACAGAAATGTTTACTTTGAATGTCAATTATATTGAGAGTTTCTGAGGAAAATCACAAAGGACTGACTATAGTTCACCTAAAATACTCAAATACCTCTTGGTTATTCAAAATCCAGTACCTTTAGTGCCTTATTGACCTCTTTTATATCTTCCATCTTCAGCTTTGATCTGAAAAGAAAGTGTTTAATGGCAATAAGGACAGTTCTGACAGGAGGGAAAAAAGCATCAATTATCATGTTTATTGAAATACAGAAAAAAGTTTTTGTGAAAATAAAATGTTTTGGAATTACCTTTTCCCTCTTTTTTTTTTTTTTGGTCCAGAGACTCCACCGTTCTCCTCTTTGTTTATGTATTTGTCTAGGTATGTTTTTTCTCAAATTTAATTTCTGAGAGGTGATTTTAATCTATTTCTACTCCTACTTGGTTAGGATTAGTCTGAACACTTAAGAATACACATCTTCCAATTACCACAAAGATTAGAATGAAAAGTATCACATTACAGGCATAGTCGTGGAGAATTACTGTGGAAAAAGGAAACTAAAATAAGCTATACATACATCAGTGCTCTGAGACGGCATCAAGAAAACTGGGTCAAAATGACAGTTTTATATACTAGGCCACGTCATGAAGAGTGTGTACCATAGAAACTTATCCTGACACAGAAACATAGTAAAAGCTGGAGGAAATAAATGTGGCTCTTTTCGCTCCTTTCCTTGTCTTTGCTGGCTAAAAGAGAGTAGGAATTTCTGTCTTTCAGTTACAGGACAGAAGAGGAAGACCAAAAGGAGAGCAGGGAAAGATGGATATTCTAGCATGAAGGTCTAAACGATGCTTAGGATAGCGAACTTCAACAAAAGGCTTTAAAAAGGTGATATTTTAATTAGGCTGAAGGACCCACAGCAGCCAAGGTGCCTTGTCCAAGATCACAATGATTAAGGAGCTCATCTACGGATTTTGAAACTACATCTGGAGCTAGCCCTTTGCATATACACATGAAGACTAAACTAAATCCACATTGGAAATCATACTTTTAAGAGCAAAGCCAGAGAATTGCTCAAATTTCTGCAGTCTATATTTCCCCCCCCCCCCCCGCTTTTTTGGTGAGGCAATCAAGGTTAAGTGACTTGCCCAGGGTCACACAGCTAGCAAGTGTCAAGTGTCTGAGGCTGGATTTGAACTCAGGTCCTCCTGACTCCAAGGCCAGAGCTCTATCTACTTTGCCACTTAGCTGCCCCCAAAGTCTATAGTTTTGAGTGAAATCAAACTTCTAAAAACATTTTCCTTTTTTAATCAATGTCGAGCCTGAGTAGGGCAGCACAACAAAATAAAATGCAAAAACGAATGCCCATATTGAACAGGAAGAATTGCACTGTCTAATTGTTTTTGGTAAAATGTGTAGAAAAAATGGAGGAATCTTCTGGCTCAATCCTATACACTTTGAAAGCTGCTGCACCAAAGAATACTTCAGAGACCCAACTCTTTTGTGATTCAATAGCCCATCATATTAATGAAAATGGAACATATTCTTAATATAAGAGCATAAGAAAAGCCATACTAGGTCAGTCCATGGTATTCTGTTCCTGATGGAAGTTCCAAGGGACTTGGAAATTCAGGACTGTGCCTAAATGAGGTTGAAGGTGGTGGGATGTGTATTGAAACATCTTTGTTTCCCTTGGTAACCCAATGACAGCTTTGCAATCTAAGATCTCATCTAAATTTTTTTTTAGAAAATCCAAATATAAGAACCTGTACCATAACCTCATAAGAATAATGAGGTCCAAAAATTTATTATACTTTATGAGAAACAGAACATTTTTGGTTAGACATATTTTGTCAAATTTGAAGGAATACCCTCGTATAGCATTTGGTGCACTCTAGCCACACCATTTATATTTATAGGCTGAAAAGTTTTAATCTTTTAAAAGTCTGTTTTATGCAGCAATGTTCAGGTTAGCTGCTTATATCTGGACCTCTTTAGTTTCATCACATTTTTCTTGAGGTAGCCAAAGGGTAATAAAGGGGCAGAGAGATCCAGATGGAAAGAAACTTTTAACCTGCTCTGAAGAAAACCACTGTGTGATTGTCCCAGGTACACTTGCTTATAGACTAAAGAACATCTGAAAGAGAAGGGTGTAAAGGGTAAAAGGAGATGGAGAGGTAAATACGAGGGGGATGGCTGGTGAATGGGATTTTAGTGCTGAATGGGAGTTCTGATCGGACTCAATGAAAAAGTTCTGTTTGTCCTCATTATGTTGAAAGGGGAACTTACTGGCTGAGGTGCAGTCCCATTTCCTGCAGGGCTTGTTCCTGTTCTTCACAAATCTTCTGTAATTCTTCTTTCTTCTCATAGAGTTTCTGAAGTTCCTATAAACAACAAACCAAATATTTTATAAACAATCATATTTTTTTAAGGATAATTGCAACAGCAACATTCTCCTAATTTACAACCAGGGCCAGGAAATTTCCCTGAAGCCACAAGAGTGAATTGATACCAGGACTAATTGATGGGATTATTTATAGGATTTATTTATTTGGATGACTCACCTACTGCTCTTTGCCACAACAATGACTTTATCCAAACAGTAACTGGAGAAGCTGTTTAGGAATGAGACTCTAATCTTCTACAGATAAAAACCAGCTACACTTGTCAGCTCTATCTCATCTCTGAATACTATTGTGTTGTAAGAAATGATGATGGGGATGGCTTCAGAAAAACCTAGGAAGACTTATATGAGCTGATGCAAAGTGAAGTGAGCAGAGCTAGAACACTGTTAGTAATATTACTATCACTATGTACAATCAACTAGAAAGAATTAGCTACTCTGATCAATACAATGGTCCATGCAAATTTCAAAGGACTCATAAAAAAATGCTGTCTACTTCTACAGAGGGAACTGATGCATTCTGAGTGGAGACCAAAGTACATTTTTTCACTTTATTTTTCTTTTTGTTTGCAACACAGCTAATGTGAAAATTTATTTTGCGTGACTTCATAATGGTACTGTATTTCTTGTCTTCTTAATGGGTAGAGGGGAGGGAGACAAATTTGGAAATGAAAATAAAAACAAAAACAACTCCCCACCCCCCCAAAAAACCAAAACCAAAAAAGATATATATATATATCCCCATCTTAGTGAGGATCTGTCTTGTGGTCAAGCCCTCAAATATTACTTATATATGGTGAGCAAAATAGTGGATTTTTAAATTTTTATTTTTTGAAATATCCCTTTTAGAAAAATAATTTTAAAAATCCAGATATAAACACTTAGATTTTCCTTCCTAGGAAATACAAGATTAAAAGCTAACATGAATAAATACTTTTCTTGTCAGAAGTAGGCTATTTGTGAACAGCTCCTCAATTAGCTGACTCTTGTGAAAGAATTGTCAACATTTTTGAACAATAAAAAACCTATTTCTAAGACCTATTTATGGCACCAGGAGATATGATATACTTAGTCAGGGATGAGGAACCTGTGGCCTTGAGACCACATGTGGTTGCTGGTATAGATATTCCAAATAATATCTGAGACTCTAAATTCATTAATAAGTTACTGGAGATAGAGAAAAATAAATCAGTAAAAATGAAAATGTAATTAATCACCTGAGAGGATAGTGAATTTTCAGAATTTAGAAATATGAAAAGGATTTGAACAGGGGCTTTATCCTAATATTGGAAAAGGAAGTGGACTTGTAGAAAGTGATAACATTCTATGTGACCTCTCTGAGGATTAGGGCAAACTACTGAGTTGAGCTGGTTGCTTGTAGTTTTCTCTCTGGGTGAGTCTGACCCCGAACTTAGCCAAACAAAAATTAGGAGGCCCTTTTACTACAATTAAATGAGAAAGCCATGGTTTCTAATGAATCTCTAATCCTACTAAAAGAAAAAGAGTTTCTTTCAGTCACTTTGGTAGGGTAATCATGTAGGGTAGATCCCAGAGAGCAATTTATCCAGGAAAATATACTGAATTAAGAGAATATGGCCTTAGTTCCGCTTCTCCTTTATTTCTGACATCTTCTGGAAACCAGGATGAGCTCAGCCTATCCCTTGTCTGAACTAGTTCCAAGGCAGCTATGAATCTCTAAATTTGGAGGCCATCTCCTCTGACCCCTGAAAAAGCCAGGGTTACTATGTGGTTCCCACTAGAGGTCTGAACCCACTCCAGGACGAAATCAGGGTTCTGGTTTGGTGGAACTGACATTAGCCCTCTGGGATGGCGACAGAACTCCCTTGAGCAGTTCTCAGGGGTGGTTTAGAAGCGCTCAAGGATAGGTGGGCTCTCCTGGCTTCATGAAAATATAATGGACCTTGTGGGACTTTTGTCTTCCTAGATCCTTGAAGGTCTTAGGGTAGGGTTATTAGGTATTATCTGGCCACATATATTTGCCATACTGAAAGACCCTTCTGAAGTACCACTATTCATTTTCGGTTCAACAAAACCACACTTCAAAGATTCTGAAGAAATCTTTAATCATTTCACTTATACAAAAAGACAAGGGTCTTCAGATGGCTTTGTTAAGATGCAGGATTGATAAGCACAAACTTCAACCTTCCACACGCTGTCCAATTTACCTTTTTCAACCCTTCTACCTGGTGCAACTCAGCTTTGAGCAGAGAGGCGGTATCTTTTTCTTGTTGCAACTCTTTCTGAAGAGCTTGCCTTTGCTCTTTTTCTGATTTCAGCTCTCTCTCGAGACTTGAGCTGTTTTTAAAAAAGGAGATGATTTTAGATGGAAATTGTTATATTATGGAATACAATTCAAACCTTGGACTAGTGTAAGCCAAAGGGAAAGTCACTTGAAGTCTTATTTCTTGAGCTGGGAAGTTTTATTTCTCATTGATCCTTCTAATTATTCCACTTTCCCCCAAAACTTATAGCTTCTATAACCTTCACCAGTGAGAAAACTAATGGCTTTCTATCATCAAGTACGAAAAAAGGGTAAAGAAACCATTACGCTGACCCTGGAATCTAAAGAGAAAAACTGAGAACACCAGTTAGAAAGAAGCAAAAAGGTAAACCTCAGAGTTTTTAGATAGGAAGTAAGGTAGTTTTGGGAAAGAGAGGAAAACCAATACTCTGATGAAAAGGAAACTTCTTGAGTTCATTGTTTTATTTGCTTTATGTACTACTCTTCAATGCCACTTAAAAGAGAAGCCACTTTTGTGCTGTGCACTAGGATATGAGCTCTGGTAATGGTAACTTTGAAATTCAGGGAGTAATTGTTACATCACAACTAGACAGATGCCTGTCATTGCTCCCAGGGTCCATGCTCCCTTCCCCCACCCCTTCCCCCTCAATTAAGCGGTAGCAGTTGGGGATTATCCACCATTGTTTGTCCAACTGGGACAGTTGCTGTTGCAGGGTTTCAACTTTGCCACCAAATTCTTGCTTCAGTTTGTTGTTTCTCTCTTCAGCCCTCTGCCTGGCCTTTTCAGAGTGCTGTAATCTAGGCCAAAATATGAAAAGATATACGTGTCTAACCCAGCATTAAGAAAATATAAGAAGTAGCATTAAGACTCAGCATCTTATAAACACTACTCTTCTGCCTCTTCTAGTCAGTTCTGAGTCTAAACACTAGAGACAAGTGGCTCAGAGCAAAGGCCCTTTCACAGCCCCAGTTCTCAGTATCATTAAGGACATATATAAAACCCTCAGGCTTTTGGGGCAAGGTCAATCCTTCTCTACTTAACAGAATTCAAGTATCAGTCTCTACAAGAATAGGTAAATTTTACTTCACAGAACTAGAAATCTCCAATTTCACAGAATTCCAAAGAGACTTTCTAGTAAACATCAGGTGATATTCATTACCTACCTCTCTTCCATTTCTTTCATGGCAGACATTACTTGACTGGTTTTTCCTTCATAAGATGTGATTGCTTCATTCTTCTGTTGTAAACAGCTCTCTGCATTCTAGATAGGAAAAAGTTAAATTCAGAGAATTAAATGAGATAACGTATACATTTATCCATTGTGTTGTAAATGATAAAATGTTAGATGTCTGCTATAATCATAAGTATTAACAGTCTATAAGATGTCAGAGAATCAACTCAAATCAAAAGCTTTGGAATGCCTACTTAATTATTCTTAATGTCTTATTTTCCTATCCCTTTAAAAAGTATATCATTAATTGCTGAATGTCAGAGTCCTGGCAGATGTATGAGCAAATCTCAGTTTTACAGATAGGAAGGGATGAAGGAGGAGGCTGGCTCAAGGCCATAGTCACCAAAGGTTATTTTGGTCCTTTGCTTTCACCACTAGAGTGCACTCTCCTCTTTGGAAACTATAAACTCAAGAGGCTTGTTTTAATTGAGGAAAAAAAAACACCAAAGTAACATAATTAAGCACTTTGGTGGAAGGGAAAGATGGTGAATCTAGGGTATGGGAACGTGGCCTTTCAAGAGTATTTATGAGAAGTAAGGAGGGGAGATTTTGTCAAAGAGTGGGACTCACACACAAATACATTGAGGAGGCTAAAGAAACAGTCACTATGGCAACTCTCAGGGCATTCTTTTATTTGAGTCTCAAGTCACAGAATGGGCAGCTGGATGATAAGTTGCTCAAAGAGACTTGAACTAAACAGGCTGAACTCTGACTTCAGTTCAGAAAGAAGAAAAGGAAGGAACTAGTAATCCCAGAATGTCTCACTTATGCGCCCATGGTAAGAATCCATGCAGAGGACTCAAATACAACTAAAATTAGAGGAAGGGTAAATCTACCACAATCTGTTAACTAGTATTGTTTATGTTAAACATTCTTTATGGCAATTTCTTTTTCATTTTTGGAGAAGAAATTTCTATAGCTTTAATACATATGCAAGTGTAAAGAGGTATTCATTTAACAGCTAACATATTAACAGAATTTACGGGAGATAACAGGAAAGATCTGGGCCCTGAATGATCACTGAAACATGTTCCTGGAGAGACATTTCTAAATCTTTGTGGCTCAATAAACTAGTACTGATTCATTTTACAGTGATGTCTCTAATACTAGAAAGAAAGGAGAAAAGAGAGAGACAAAGAAGAAAAGGAGTAAAAAAAAGTCCTGGTTCATTAGCATTGTTACTATCAGTGTCTTTGACAAAGATATTAAAGGAAGTGAAAGAGGAACCATAACGAAACATGATTTTACATGGTTATTTATATAATAGAGTAGGAAGTAAAACTTTTAACAAATAGCAGTGTTTTAGAAAGGATAATTCTGAAATAACTGGATCAACATATGAAGCATGTAAGCAAGACAGGATTATTTGAAGTCAGCACAATTCAGTGGACAATTTGCATGGTTTCCAGCTAATCAAAGCATAGTTTTCTCAGCAAAGGTATGCCTGCCATTTCTGAAACTGACACCACCCCTCACCACCCCTCACTGCCCTCCACTTCTTCTCCTCGGTCACTTTGGGTGAAGAGAGGGAAAGGCATATAGGAGGGCTGTGTTGGGTATGTTTTACATAGAAGAAAAGCTTAACATGGATTGAAATGGAAAGATTTGGAAACCAAACACTAAGTTAATAAAAATCAACTTATATGTGATTGGTACTGAACAATCAGAATTCGAAGTAGAAGTGAACAGACCAAGGAGAGAATAAAAGAAGGCATGTTTTAAGATACATGGCAAAGAGCAAAGAAAAAGGACATCTGACAAACTGAGTTCCAAGTCACTCTGCGGTACATGGATGTACTGACTTCATACACAAAGCTGATTTCTACCTGAGCCTTATGAAACATCTGCAAGTTAATTGCTTTGACTTCCTCCAGTTGTTGGCGAAGAGCGACTAGCGCGTCTTGTTTTTCGTGTGTGTCCTTTTCTAGCAGTTTCATTGCAATCTCCATCTCTGCCTTCATTCCAATCTGCAGCTCCAGTTCTTTTTCTAGTTCCTTAGGAGGAAGACAGTCACAAGGAAATCACTACTCTACATGTATCACAGTAAATCATCAGCTTAACTTTTGCATGCTGCCCTTCTTGGTCAGTGCCAAGGACATTAGAGCTTAATACTGTAAACATTGGTTGTGTTTCCATGTCCACCGTAAAGTCAAAACAATCATTATGGAATCACGAGGCTGAAGCAGAGTCAGGAAGGCCATATAAAACACCATGCGCAAAGTTATAATATACTTTCTTCCCATAATGTCTATGTCTGTAAGCAAAACTGGCTCTGCATCATGCCAACAAAACACTAGTGACTGACAAAACAAACCTTACTTTAAAATTTTGCAACTGTGTCTACTTTCCCAATGACTCAGCAGCTGAATACATTCTTGGAATTATGTGCCTAATTATTAAAAATACATTACAGGGATAAGGATGAGTTTCTTCTGCACCTGTCCTAGTGTCCCACACTCACCATTCGCACTCTCTTTTCCTCTTTCAGCTGTTTCCACACATCACTATACATTTCATCCAGGCCTTGTCGGGTTTGTTTGTAGGTCTCAAGCTCTACCTTTGTATCCTGTTTTGTCACCTGTATCAAATACAAATATTACAGTACTCCAGAGAACAATCTTTTGCTCATTTATTTGAATACAGTTACTAATTGGGATGAATGAATTCTAATTCTTTAAAAAAAATTTTTTTGTCAGTCTTTTTTTAGGCAATTGGGGTTAAATGACTTGTCCAGGGTCACATAGCTAGTAAGTGTCAAGTGTTTGGTCTGAGGCTGGATTTGAACTCAGGTCCTCCTGACTTCAGGGCTGGTGCTCTCTCCACCTTGCTATCTAGCTACCCCTAAATGAATTCCTGCCTAAAACCATGATAATTAAATTTTACATTGCAAACTGAAAAAAGAACAAACATTCACAGATTTAATATAATTAGACAACCATTCTAGGTAAATGAATCAAAATGGTCCTGGCTTTTCTGAATTAGCACTTTTAAAGGAGTTATCTGGAAATCTAAACCAATGCAATGTAGGAATATTTCCTTCTAAAGCATTTACTTAGTTATCTTTCCAGCCTCTAGTTAAATCAGGAAAAAGGAGCCATATAAAACCATTCTCCACCCCCACTTAAAAGAGAATGGTTTTAGCATTTTCCTTCACATTTGTTTCCTCTTATAGTGGCCCCCAAAACAATTTGGAAACAAGTTACTCTATAATTCCTAACAGATGAAGTATTGCCAGTGTAATGGTTGGGAGATGCCCTGGGCTGTCTTCCACAAGCCAGAGCACAATTTCCACTGGAGCAACTTCAAGGATACAGTCCTTGTTCAGCTCCAAGAGAAGAGCTTGATGGATAAAAACGTGCTTATTTTCTGTGGCCAGTTTTGTAGCTCCAATTTCTAACCTCTACACTCTTTTCACTTCTTTCCCGGATTAATTCATTTTGTTCTTTTAACTGTCGCTGTTCTTCTTGAAGTGAATCAATCCGATCTGTAGCTGCTGAAAGCTAGTCAAGAAAGGAGAAGAGTTTTAGTGCATACATGAACTACCCATTTAAATCACTGAAACTCACATATGATTTAAGATACTAAGTTAGACACAAAGTATACAAATCTTAGCATTCATATAACAGCAGCAGATCATAGAAATTTAGAACTGAAAAGGATTTTTTCCCTTCAGATGAAGGAAATTACTTAGGCTCCCAGAGCGGAAATAATCTAAGGTTATTTAGCTAAGTTCAGAAACTCTTTTTACTATTATTGTGACATTCACCCTTTTAATTCTTTTTAGAAATATTCTTAGAGGTCAGGGATTGGATTTTAGATCTAAAAGGTTATCTTATATCACAAATGAAAGAGAATGAACTTTGAACATATCTTCTTTTGTCCCATCTGTACGTGTAACTGCCACTAAGCTCACAGAACTGGCAGCTTCTGCTAAAAGGACATTAATTAGTTGGTGTTTTAAAGTAAAAATTTAAGGTTCAAGTGGTAGAACCTGAGTTACCAATGCACGTAGAAACTTGAGGATTTGAAATCTCAGCTAGGCAAGGTTCAGCATTGAGAAATTATTCAAACAGAATAACAAGTAAAAAATACCAAAAACAACCCACCCCTTTATTTACATTTTTAACAGTCGTATATAGAGAAAATGAGGATTACCTAAAGAAAGATAATTTCTTTGATCAGCAGGGAAGGCTTAAAGACCTGCTAGGTATGTTAGGTATAAATACACGAGCCAGCCCTCCTTATCCCTGCCTCAGAATAAATGTAGAGAAAAGCACAACAAGAGAGAATCTGACAAATCTTAGGGCATTTCCCTAACCTTCCCCCCTAACACTGTGATGGTAAGAGTTTCATTTGGGAAGTTCATAAGCCAAATTATGAAAAGGAGTGAATCACTCACACTCGGCATTTAACCCAAACTCCTAGCTGACAAGTAACACGCGTTTGACGATTAGAGAAACTAACTGTGTACTCTTGGCTACAGCCTTAAGACTGGGCTTTATGCATAAGGTCATTTTGTCCAACATAAAACAAAGGGCTTTCAGAATTCTCTTCTTACATTGATAAAGAACGGATAGCAAACATCGTCCACAAGTTATTCTGAATGGTACTTTAACTGGCTAATCTCTTGTAAATTCATCAACAGTCGCAAGTATTTGATCTATACTTGTGCTGAGTAACATCTGAAAAATGGAATATGGGCATCGATCTCCTGAATCTTGTGTTGGCCCCACTGGCCAATGACAGAGTGCCAACCAGTATAAAATTCCCTTTCAATTCCTCTAATTGATGAACTACTGCAAACTGACTAATGATTCCACACTTAATGCATACTTATCAATAAAAATACTGGAAAGCATTTTTCCCAACCCCTTAGAACAGCAGGATGAAGATGCCTAGTCAGACAGGGACAGCTACCTGAAGAAAGGTTCACAAACAGTTGAGAATGCCATCTCCTGCTAAGAGAGGAGACAAGATGGCTATCATGTCCACAAAGGAGTGTCTGCCTGGCAGCTGGTAGAAAACTTTCGCCTCTTCCTCATCCCTTGATCTTCCTGTCCTCTCATTTTCCACTTCCTATGTAAGAGACAAGAGAAAGACCATGCTATGGAGATATTGGTCAAGTCTTGTAATAAATGCTTGTTGACTTGACTTGATTTGAGTTAGTCCCATGCTTCCAAGAGGCAGGTGTTCTGGAGGGTATAGGCTAGGGTATTTGTACCTCTCAACAGATGTCATAACCTCTGGTACAAAGGGTGGATGTACAGTGTACTATCTATAACTATGCCACAAACAGCTCTTCCATTTGGATTAAAGAGCAACAAACAAAAAACGGCCCAAACAGGAAAGCCACAGGCCGTCCACTGAAATCCCACTTTAATGTCTTATTATGGCATGGAGGAGCCCTGAGTTCTTATGTAAAGCTTTAGAAGGCCCTACTAAGCTAGAAAGGCTTCAAGTGTAGATTTGGCCTTAGACTATCACCTAAGGACCAGCCTGGCCTTAGCCAGGAAAGTTTGGAAAGATTCCTGAACCTCAGTAAACTAGTAGGACCTTTTATTTTGTGTGGGTCTAGACCTCTGATTTAATTATGTTTACTGTACACTCATGATGAGAAAATTCCCTCATCAACGCAGATCAACAGCTCTTCTGTAACTTACAGACTTAACAGAATCTTGTAGGGCACTATGAGAGTTTAAATGACTCCCAAGGTCACATGGCTAGAACTCGTCAAAGGAGAGACCTGAATCCTGATCTTCCTGACTCTGAGGAACAAGAGCCATCATAGTGGCCATTGCTAAGGGTGGGACACAGACTCTGGACAGATAAGGTTTTCTAGACAGTAATCCTATGCAGGGCTTAAGGCAATTTTCACCCACTAGAAACTCAGTGACACAGCAACATCATCAACCATTTGTGAAACATTTAACATATATGAAGCTCTGTGCTAAGATGCTCAGACAGGGAAGAGAGGTAAGATATAATCCCCGTCTTTAAGGTACTCATAGTACACATTACATAACATATGCATCAGAAAGCTATACAATAAAGTGCTATTCGAGGTCTGAAAGGGAAGGTGGTTCCTATTATGGAAGCAAGGAAAAAAATCTGAGGTGTCCTGGAGGAAGTAACATTGAAATTGTGCCATAAAAGAATGCAGAGAATTCAGCTGGTGGAGAGGGAGGGACGGCATTTCAGAAATAAGGACTGGCTTCTACAAAAGCATAAAAAAGTATGTGAGCAATATGCATTTTGGGGGGCAGAGAGTCCAGTTTGGTTGAAACAAAGCGTGAATGGAAGGGAGGAATAGGACATAAGGCTGGAGAAGTGGTGTGTAGCACCACATCACAGAGACCCTAGAGAAGGAGAAGAGAAGCCTGAACTTGACATAGGAGGCAATCTGGAGGACTGAAGATTTCTTTTCTCTTTCTTTCCTTCTTTCTTTCCTTCTTTCTTTCTTTCTTTCTTTCTTTCTTTCTTTCTTTCTTTCTTTCTTTCTTTCTTTCTTTCTTTCTTTCTTTCTTTCTTTCTTTCTTTCTTTCTTCTTTTTTTTTTTTTTAGTTTTTAGGCAATTGGGGTTAAGTGACTTGCCCATGGTCACAAAGCTAGCAAGTGTCAAGTGTCTGGTCTGAGACCGGATTTGAACTCAGGTCCTCCTGACTTCAGGGCTGGTGCTCTATCCACTGCGCCACCTAGCTGCCCCAGGACCGAAGATTAATGAGGAGAAAAGTGACGTGCCCAAACCTATCTGTACAAAAACGTACACTACTGCAGTATGGGTGAATGGAAGAGGAGAAAATAAAAAGGGGAAGAACTGTAAGAAAGAGAATGCTACAGTCTGAATGGGTGGCAATAACTGGGCAATGTGGTGGCAGTGTGACTGGGACTGAAGTGGATGGGATGAATGTGTAATCTGTTCTGGAGACAGATCTGGCAAATGACTAGATATGAAAAGTGACGGAGGGTTAAAGATATCCAGATGGTTATAAATATTGTAGGTCAAGTGAATGGTTGTGTGACATAAACACAAACAGTGAAGTAAGAAGACAGGTGGGTTTGGAGGAAATAGACTTTGGTTTGGGGCAGGTTAACTGTGAGATGCTGGTAATATTTATAGGTTGAGAGGACCTGGAGATATGAGTCTGGAGCTCAGAAGAGTTTTCCAGACTAGAAATATCGATTTGGGTGTTATTTGCACAGAGATGACACTTGATGTCACAGATGTAAATGAGACTGCCAGGAGAAAGAATGTAGAATGAGAAAACAGACTGTCCTTTGGGAGGAAAGCTTACTGTAAGGGGTAGAGAAGAGGATGAGGAGCCAATGAAAGAGATAAGATATGGTAACAGATGTAGGAGGAAAACTAGTAGGGTACAATATCTTTTAAATCAAAGAAAGAGGGAGCACCTAGTAGAAATCATAGGGTCGCATTTTTTTAAGAGCTAGAAGGGATGGAGTATCAATAGCTACAGAGAAATAAAGGAAGATGAAGACTCAAAAAAAGCCACCAGCGAATTTGGTGATTAGAGTCATTGGTGACTTTCAGAGAACAGATTCAATAGTGTGTTCAAATCAGACTGCAAAGAGTTGAGAAAAGGAAGAGTAGGTAGTGAAAGGAAAAAGAACAGCTGGTTTAACAGGAAGGAGAGAAATGGGAGAGTAGCTAGCTGGGCTAAAGGATTAAGGGTAGGCTTTCTTCAAAGTGGAGAGATCTGAACATATCTGTAGGCCAATGGGAAGGACAGCTAGGAATAGGAGAGCATCTCTGCAGAAGGAGGAGGTAACTGCTAGAGGAAGATTCCAGCAGATGTGGGGGACAGCTGGGATCAAGTAAATCCTGACAAATCAAAACCATTTCAGATAACTTAAACTTCCAACACTTAAAAAAAAATTATTGTTACAAACCTCTTCTTGAAGTTTTGAATTGGTCTTTTCTAGACAATCTATCTTGGCCTGGAGATCCCCAACAGTGCAGCTGGAACAAAAAGATTAAAGACTGAACCTGCGAGCACACTAAACATTCGCAGCTCTGTATACTCAATCAAGGCAATAATTCTCAACCTTGGTTTTATAACAGCTCAGGATGTTTCCGACGACGGAGAGCAGGGGTGGGGGAACCTGTGGCCTTCAAGCCACACGTGGTCTCTCAAAAGGATTTGCTCCGAAAAATTTGGATTCAGTCAAAAGGCCACAGGTTTCCCACTCCCGACCCAGACTGAAGGGAAGAGTCTTTTGAACCTTCTTTCTCCTCCTCCCCCATCATCTTATTGTTTAAAATTACACAGTTATTTTCTGGAAGAGGCTAAAGCTGGAGTATGGGTTTGAAATCTAACAGTGATAGGGATAGCAAAAAACCAAAAAGTTGTTGCTTTTTCCGACAAGTTTCAACAATGAAAGTAAGTTTATCTGTAAGATACACATAAATTTCATTTACTTGCTACAAATGTCCAAGTATTCTTGACATAATTTTATTTGCTACAAATGGAGGTTACAAAGTTCATCAAACTGATTCAAACGATACAGACAGAACATAGGCCGGCTCTTTCCACTCTAGAAGGGCGTATCTTTAAGATATGGGCTGCCATTCAGATCAGTTTCTGGACTGCTATGATCTGAATAGCAGCCTGAAAAGAAGACACCTCCATGCCTACCATATGTGGGTCTGTATTTGCTTACTATTGTCTATAATTCAGAATAACTGTGTAACTGGGAAACAAATAAAAGACTGAGTGCCTACCCTGAGCTGAAGTTATCTGGCAGAATACTGAAGAATCCATTATTCTGCTCATCTCTCTTTTGAAACTTTCATTTTATGATTTGTAGAACACAACCCAAAAAGACTGCTTGTAAAGGATACTAGAAACTATTTCCCAAGAGGAAATTAAATTACTCAGTTGCACACAACTCAACTACCGGCTATTTCCTTTTGTTTGCAGACTGAAAATATAGAAAGCTAGAAAGAAGCTTCTTCAAAAGAAGTATGAAATCATGATAACATTTCTAGTGAATTTTCTTTGGAAACAAACATCTTGTGAAAGGATAATTAACAATTAAAACTGTAAATTTAGAACAACTTTTCATGAAAAAATTAAAGCAAACTAGAAATTAAAAAAAATACCTTCTGCAATAGTTAAAGCTTACATTTACATAAATGCTTTAAGTTTCACAAAGCACTTTCCTCCTAAAAGCTCTGTAAAGTAGATAATAGTACAAATACTATTATCCTCATTTTACAGATAGAGGAAAAAGATTCAGAGAAGAAAAGTGATTTGCCTAATGAGTAATGAAAATAAAAAAATGACTGAGTCCTACCTTAAGTGTCTGTTAAGCTCTTCGACATAATTCTTTTGATCAAGGACATCAGTAATTCTTTCATGTCTGTTTTTAAAGAAAAGGGATTCCTTAATTTCACTGGTTATTCCTTATCTTCATTCTCTATTCCCCCTCCAAAGACAACTACCTCACATAGACAGCAGCATCTCCAGTATTAGAAAACTACTAAGTCACAATACTTAGAAAGGCTGGAGAACAAGTGTTCATCCTCCAAGCTAATGAATGGTACAGCCAGTAGAAAAAAAAAAGACAGCTGGGGAAGGGAAGAAGCAGAATTAGAATGAATTACTGGTGAAGTCCTATACTTGAGCTGTTAGTAATGAAACTTGCATTATTAAAAAGTCTCAGAAAATGGGATGAAAATTAATACATATAACAGGGTACGAATAAAGTAACTTTTACGGCCAGTGTTAAAAATATTTTCCCTATCCTTTAAGGGCAAATAAAGGAAAGTGAAAGTAGAAAAACCCTACAGGAAAAGTAACAAACTGTGTTCATAAAATACGAAAAAGTGAGAGATGACGTCTATCCTCCCTTAATCAGTTCCATATTTCTACTGAAAAACAGTGACTGTCGTTAACCAGTTATTGAGGTACTCAAAGCCTATATGATTTGATTCCTAAGCTCGTTTCCCTCTGCTTGGTGAGGTTTAGGAGTTGTCATACTACTTTGTCAATGGCCCGTCTTAGACTCAAAGGCTCAACTTGGCCCTCCTTTCAGCAGTGCTGGAAGACTCATGGAGAGGGCTCATCTTCTCATTTGGAATATAAAGCCCAGAAACAGTGATACACCTGGCACCTGCATTTATGAAACAAAAGCAAATAGACGAAAACCACTGGATTTCAATATGTTAGCTATTTGTTTAGTGAAAACTCATTTGTTTCAAAATATGGAACTAGTTCAGTGAGGATCAACATTACCTCAAAACCACCACCAGACATGTTGATAGGGCTTTCACAGATATAAAGGACGTTCACATCCATTATTTCGTTTGATCCTCACAAGAAGTCCGTGAGGTGGGTCGGACAGGGAATACAGAAGACGACCTCAAGAGTTTTAAGACGTTAAGTAATTTGCTGAAGGCCGTCTGGTTAGCAAATGATCAAGTAAGAATTAGAAACCTGGTCATCTCAAGCCTTCTCTGGTGCCCTTTCACAGAGAATCTAGTTCTGCCGCTTCATCATACAGATATGGGAAATGAGACTCAGAGTGGGGGGGCAGTGACATGCTAAGGCAGCAAGTGGCCAAAGGAGGCCTCTAAGGCAGGTCTTCTGCTGGTCCATTGTGCTTTCTACTGCACCCAGGTATTTTGTGCACTACCACAATATTTGCTAGAATTCCATTATAAAGAATAATTGACTGTGTACATACTCTCTGTCACCATCGATATCCTGTACGTCCTTAAGATACAAGGAAAAATCGATCACTCCAACCTGGTTAAAAAAAACACGCACAAAAGTTTAGACAACTCTTTCTACAAAGAAAAGTCCAAGATGGCATTTCTTATTTTCTATGCCATTCATTATCTTCATAATTTAGGCTGAACATTTAAATTCCTGTCCCTTTAAAATAATCATTTCGCCGGGGGTACACAAATTATGCTGACGATAAGGCTCAAGAAATCAAAATATGTCCCGCTGAAGACAACAGCTTCTTTTAAGACAAATGATTTGCATGACTACTCTGGAAACTGATCACAGGTCATGGAGCTGGAAGGGCGCTCAGGAGCCCTTTAGCCCACCCCCTCAGGGAAACTAAGTGATAACAAAACACCCACGTGCAGTAAAGATCCGAGGTGCCAGTTAAATGTAGGTGCTCTAACTCTACAGATTTTGTGGCTTATTTTTTTTCAATGTTTTATACTCAATATATCTTGATTCACAAATTTTCTGTTAACAAAGCCTCACTTGAATGAAGTTAGCCTGGGTGTTAAAGAAGTGGGGAAAAACTTTGACAGTGGCTTATGAAAAAGTGGTAATGGTGCTATCTCTGGCAGAGAACTTCTCATGAGCCAATCAAGGCCATACTCTGGGAACTCTCACAGCAATGGGTGGTAGATTATTTTGAGAGAAGTGAGGATGCTCTGCACATCCCCTGAACAGAAAGGAGTGAAGAACTACAATCTGTCGGTACATTCTCTACTCAGAAGGGAGTCCATACACATATCCTGAGAATCCGCATCACTAGAAGGCATCTTTTTCCACTAATAGAAAAACCACCATAGTAATGTAATCCCTATTAAATGGCTTTATGTTCCAATTTAGACACAGACTAATTTTTTTTTGAAGTTGAGAGTCAATTTGCATTACAGAGTCATAGGATCTAAGCACTAGAAAAAGGGCCTTTTGATGCCATCTCGTCCAAGCAGTACCAAAGAGTCCCTTCCACGACACCCCAGGCATTGGCCGTCCCATAGCTTCTACTAAGGAAAAACTCATGATTCTTCGTACCTGTTTTATTTTGGGGGGAGGGGTGAAGCGGATGGGAAGAAGAGAAAGAAATTATTCTGAATTTAAACACCAAAAAACAGAGCCTTTCTACATACACCGAGCAGGACACAAAAAAGACGGTTCTATATGAAACTGTGAATCTCCATGTCATATTGATTACATTCTCCAAACCTATATACGCAGGCAGCCCATTCTATCTGTGGGTAGCTTTCATTCTTAGGAGGTTTTTCACTTTATCAAGCTAAGTCTCCCTCTCTGGAACTTGTGCCCACTCTTCCTGTTCAGCCCTCTAGGGCTGGCTGTGTAATAAGAAGTCTAATCTCTAATTCCTCTTGTACATGACAACCCTTCAAATACTTAAAAGAGTAACAACTCATCTCCTCTAAATTTATACTAGGCCAAGTATTTCCATTTCCTTTACTGATCTTCATATGGCATGTTCTCTAGTCTTTCTCACATCACAGGCCCTGTCTTCTGGACAGACTCTAGTTTGTTTATGTCTTTCCTAAAGTCTGGTGTCCACAACAGAACACAGTACTCCAGCTGTAGCCAGGCCAGGGTAGAAAAGGAACTATTACCTCCTTATTTCTCCATGCTTTTCTTTTCTTAATGTAACTTAGGAAAGCATTATCTGGTTTTATAAATAAGAAATAATTAATATGCCAGTAACTGTTACAGAGCATATGGAAAACACTTATAACACTGGGCCTATAATTTAAACTTCCAAATCATTATTTGTTCCAAGCATATCCCATCCACGTGCATGTCTTCACAACTATTAATCAACACTGGTTTAACTCAAGCACTTAATCTATAGCAAGAATTCTGTTTCACCTGAGAGTCCAAATCTTCTCCTTTTAAGCAGAGGTTGGCATCGAGAACATTGAGTCCTACCAGCAGACCTACAATTACTGTTCCTTCTTCTTCCATCATCAATGCCTCAGGTTCGTAGAATTCACTAAGAGAGATTGGCAACCACCAAAGTTCTGCTTACTTTACAGCAATAACAGGCAAACTGTATTTAACAATAATGTTGATATTTAGATATGTAAGCCTAACTTGGCAGGCTGGTCTAAAGTTGGCATGCTGGTCAAGTTCTAAAGTTTCCCCAAACTATATTTGTGAATACTTAAACTTGGTTTTCAAAGCTGCCCAGTTAAAGGCACAATACTTATGAATACTTACTGGTTTATAAAAGACACTGGAAACATTAGTTTACCTAGTGATAGGAACTGAACAATTTAGACACTTTTATGAAAACTATTATGACTTTTAGGGAATGATACCCCCCAGAAGAAGATTCTCCCCTCATCTCCCCACCTCAGTACCAACTGGACAAGGGAATTATATTGGAGAAAATTCTTCCATTATTAGCCACAGATGATCAGAAGAAGCAAAAACCAAATATTCTGGTGCAATTTACATAAATACAAATGTCAAAGATGCTTGGGTCCATGCAAAATTCAACATAGCAGACATCACTGATGCTATAAATATAGATTTTATGTCAAATCCTGGGACGTTTCTTCTATCGATTGGTCAAGGTACTGATATCCTCTTGTAAGAAAAGTTTTTTCTATCTCAATTAAAAATGACCATAACTCCTATATTACCTTCTCTAAACCTCAATCATGATTTCTTCAGGTTGTTCATCCCACTAAGGACCAATCATTTTTAATTCTATAATTTAACAAAATATCAAATAGCCATTATTAATACTGACAGCAAATTTTCAGAATGTTACCTGTACTCAATAAATGAAAAGACTTAATACCAAACCACAGCTGTGTAGCAAATGCTATTCTTCAGACAATAACAACAGCTCACATGTCTACAGCAATTTAAGAGATAGAAAAACTTTTTCTTTATAATAGCCCTTTAAGATAAGTAGTGCAGGGGGCAGCTAGGTGGCATAGTGGATAGAGCACTGGCCCTGAAGTCAGGAGGACCTGAGTTCAAATCTGGCCTCTGACTAAACACCTGACACTTATGAGCCCCTGGGCAAGTCACTTAACCCCAATTGCCTTAAAAAAAAAAAGGTTGGTAGTGCAAAGTATTATTCCCATTTTGAAGACAGAGACATTGAAGCTCAAAGAATTTAGATGACTTCCTCAGTGTGACATAGATGGTTAGGTGTGAAAGCCAAGACCAGAACCCGAAGTTTTAAATCATAATGCTATTTCCACAACATTGTTCTGACTCTAAGATTATGCTATAAATATTGCTACTGATGTTATGGTCACAGAGAATTTCTAAGATTAATAATGCTAATCTGAATAGAAACCATAAGTCATAGACTCTTGACTAAAATAAAAATCATTTATAGGGATATTTTTTTAAGGCAATTGGGGTTAAGTGACTTGCCCAGGGTCACTAGTAAGTGTCAAGTGTTTGGTCTGAGGCCGAATTTGAACTCAGGTACTCCTGACTTCAGGGCCGGTGCTCTATCCTCTGCGCCACCTATATAGGGATATTTTTAACCAAACATTAGATAGCTATTAGAAATTTAAAAAATTGTAAGATACCTTAAGAGATGCTTATTATCTATAAGCACTTTCAGATAATCTGCCAATTTCTTTTGCATGAGTGCAAGGTAAAGCCAAGCCCTTCCTCTTCCCACTGCTGTCCTAAAATCAAAACAGATGGATCAAAACACCAGCAAAAAACCCCAAAAGACCCCAAAATAAATTTTATTCATGTTTAAGAAACACAATTAAATAAAAATGTTCCAAAACATACACAATTTTCTCTAGGACCCTGAAAAAATTGTCAGATTCAAATAAAAGGATACAAACATTCTTATAAAATATAAATAAGTAAATGCCTTGAATTTAATCATGGGGCAACAGTTTTATGGCTTGGAAAAAAATATGGGTTGTAAATAGCTACTTCAAAAGAGGAAATTAAACCACATGGGAGAAAAACATCAGAAACAAAACCCTTCCAAAGCAGATTTTAAAAAGTTTATCCTAAATGGTTATTTTTTAACAAACTGGGATTAATATTTGACCCAATTTAGTCTACAAGAACATTGGTAACTACAGCAGTGACACAAAACAAAGGAAAAGGAGAGAAATCTCAATCCAGTTTTCAGATGGATGCAGAGCAGACCAGTGCATAAAATCTGCCTGGCAAGTTCCAGTTTGATGCCCAGCTGTCTGACAGCAAAATAATTTGGCTGAAATGCCACCAGCAAATGGAGTCAGCACAGGACTACTGTATACAGTATACAGCTTCTAGGACTTCTGTCCACATTTCAGAAGGATTTTTAAAAAGCAATAAAATCGCTGCGCTGCCTTAAAGCAAAAAAACCCTCCCCAATACCGTTTCTTAAGAAAACACCTACAACAAGGTGACTGGTAAACTTTTCTTTAAAATGATTGGGACTTAGCTAACTTGATTTCTCAGGCACCTTGGATTTAGAGGATTATACCAAATTTCAATGACTCGTTTTCCATTTTACTGTGGCAATCCACAATAACATATCTGAGTCCCATCAGCCACAACAATCAGCATTAGCATGTAAATCTGAACTTGATCGGGACATATGCTCTATATATTTTAGAGCCTACAATTAGGCCCTTGTTCTTGAATCACAGCTCAGGAACTTAAAGGTCACAATATATCTAATCCAACCCCTTGGTTTTCAGGAGTAACCTGAAGCCTAAGGTAGTAAGCATCAGAGGAAGGAACTGAAGCCAGGCCCTCCGACTCCCGAGCCAGGGCTGTCTGCTGTGCCATATTTCAACCCACCCTCAGCAATCTACTGATTTATAAGATGGAACCAATACGTGTGAAACATCTGTTCCGAAGATTTCAGAGGATGGTGAAATAACATGACAGTGCAGTGTGAACACCTGTACCGGTAAGAAATAGAAGGGCCGCTGGAGATTAGGCTAACCCACTCATTTGACACAGATGAGCAAACAGAGACCCAGAGTGTTGACAGATAAAAAGTGTCCATCTGTCTCAACTCTTTTGAGTGCAGCCTAAATATAGTGGCTGTCCTATTAAATGCATTGTGTTCAGTTGAATACTGTTTATATGCATTAGGAAGAACTCGCAGAAAGACTTAAATTTCTTAGAGGACTGAAATTGTTTTTTTGAACCGAGAATTTGTGTAACTACTTCCCACTCACTTTAACTCTGGCAGATTTTTAACACTAGTGGCTATATCTGATGCTTCCGGACAAAGTTTCTCCACCAACTCCAGGGGACCAAAGAAAGACTTATTTTGGCCAATAAAACTCTTCTTAACTATAAGGGAAAATACAAAATTTTGTTAATAGGGTAAATATTCCTTAACCCACAAAACAAAACTACAACCCACAATGGTATTTTATCTGGTACTAATGGTACTATTTCATAAACCCCTGACTGTCCTGAGTTTTGAGAAACCTTAAGAGATCACCCAGTCACCTGGTGTGCCAGTGCACACCTCTGATTCATAGAGGCTGAAGCTGCTGATGGATCAACTGAGCTGGGAGTTCTGAGCTTCAGTAGGCTAAGCCAATCCATCGGGTGTCCTCTAAGGCTGGCACCAATATAGTGAGACTCCCTGGATGGGGACAGGGCATCAAGATGACTGAGGAGTGAACTAGCTCAGGTCGGAAACGAGTAGGTCAAGCAGTAGTAAGCTCAGGCCTGTGAGTGGCTGCTGCATCTCCAACCTGGCTGATACAGGGAGACTCGATCTCAAAAAAAATAAAATCACCCAGGCCAGCAGATGAGAAAACTGAGATCCAGAGGAAGGAGACAATGGCACCCAAAATCATACTGTGACTTAATGGAAGGGCCAGGACTAGAAGCCAGGTCTTCCTGCTACCTACTTTAGTGTTCTTTCCATTATACCACACTACCTGCTGTAGCTGATATAATTTTTGGGTTGGTTTGTATGTGTAATGGGCAATATGTTGTAAGCAGAAAAATAAACCCCATAAAACAACTATAGCAGCTAAGCGATTCCTAGGCTAATTACTCATATATACAAATGTCTACTGAATGTCCATTTGAAGAGATAGGTACTACAGCTAAACTAATTTTAGAAGAAAACCCTTCCTTTTGTCCTTTCTATCAACATAATTCACCTCTTCAAATCATTCTCCTAAATACTTCAGCCCAAATTCTTATATTCTACAGTACAAGGATGCTCACCTTTCAGGCCATGTTTGAGACAGTGCTCCATCACCACAAAGAACTGTTGCAAAGGGGCGTAGTCTGCATCCAAGCTTCTACCTAGGCTCAGGGCTGACTGGATCAAGACTTTAATACTCAGCTTCATCATATTCATGAGGTTGGAGCGTTCTTCCATCATTTGGCATTTAGCAGCTGTTGAAGAAAAGAAGCGATTCCTTGCTTAGTTTAAGTAGTAAAAAATGAGTTCACCTGGCAGTAAGCAAAACTTAGTTCCATGGACAGCAGGAGTTTGTCTGCATTATATACTTTGGAATTCTAACATATTTACTATGCACATTAAGGACGGGATGGAGCCTAATAGACAATACATTTGCTGAAAAATTATTAGCAAGCTGGTCTGGTTTTACTTTTCCAGTCTTATCTTCCACGGAACCTTCCCATCTCCCCCTACCCCCATCCCACGTTTCTCAGTTTAGAAGTTTGGCAAAGAATTCATTCCCTAAAAACCAAAAACCAGAATAAAAGACTTCTTGTACTCAGCTGGGCTGACCCGTGGGCGCGGTCATCATCACCTCAAGCCGATTTTCAAGCTTGATACAGACTCCAGAGACACAACCTGGAGACCTGCCCCCCCCATCCGCCTATGGAAAGAAACCGTGTAACAAAGACTACGGGTAACAGTAACAAAATCAGATCGCACCCACAAAGTGCTTTTTTTTTTTTTTCAAACAGTTTGACATTTTCTCGCCATGCCTCCAGGGAACCAAGCTCATACCCCATCCTAGGATTTTAAGCGTTGTCAAGAGGCCTTGGAGGTCAGGGAGTCCAACCCCTTCATTTTACAAAGGAGGATACCAAGGCCCGGAGAGGTGGCGGGGGAATGATGTGCCCAAGATCCCGATAGGGCGCCGGCTTCTCTCCCGGGCCCTTGGGCTTCCATACTCGCAGCCCAAAGGGGTCGGCCTCTCCTTGGGCCCGGCCTCCTCCTGCCGGGTCCTTCTAAGCTCTCCAGCTCGCTCCCACCCCACTCCCTGGGCTTCCCGCCCGCCAGGCGCGCTGCAGAGGCCCAGGGGACAGGGCCTGGACGACGGCCCCACCACGGGACCCCAAAGGCCGGGGGAGGGGAAAAAAAATGGTCAGTTACCCCGGGGGCTTCTCCCCGGCGGCCAGAGAACGTTGCCTAGGAGACAGCCTCGCGCTCTCCACGGACTTCTCGGGATTGGATATCCAGCCCAGCGGCCTTACTGTCTTAACCAATGAAAACACAAAGATTCGCGCACGACGCGCAAGACGGCCCAATCCAAGGGTCGGGGAGGGACATCATCCCACCTCCAATTCCCGGGGCGAGACGGCCGAGAAATGCAAATACGAGGACTACGCCCTTCTCGCTGCTGGAAACCCCCGCGAGTCTCGCGAGACAAAGTCGGGGAGACGCCATTTTACATTCTCCTCCGACTTCAGTCTTGACATGGTGCCTTCCCGCGCTGAGAGGGCCCGGGCGCTTCAGGAAGGGGCGGGGCGGGGCGGCCATTGCGTTCCAGGGTTTCGGAGCTGAGGGAAGATTCCGATCCCTAGATCAGGCCGCCAGTGTCGCGGCGCTGGCTCACCTCCCTTTAAGCCTGACCTCCGTTTGACCGAAAGGGAGCCCAGGCTTGGAGGCTTCGTCAAGGCCTAGTGACCAGGGGTCGGCCTGACGGGCGCCACCCCGGCCGGGGCCGGGGGTTCTGACGTCAGCAGTGACCCTCTCTCCCCCCCCCAGGTCCTCTTCTGACACCCTCGCATTAGCTAGGAACCCCCCAGACTCCACTCTTAACTGTCTCAGCCCTGGCCGGGCACACAGCAGGCGCTCAGTGTTAATTGAACAAGCCTTAGTGTCCTCATTTGTTAAAAGAGGGGGGTTGGGCTGCATGGCCTCATGGGTCCTTTCCAGTTGTAGATCTGAGCCCCCTCTCTCGGACAGCCAGTCAGCTCCAAGCTCAGCATTGTTTCGACAGCTTTCCCTTAGCTCTGTAACATCCTGCTCCTCCAGTTCTCATCTAGGGTCATACATTTAGCACAGACCTCTTCTGGAAGGAAAGAAACAAGCATTTGCTGAATACTTACCATGATACTGATGGGGTGCTTGGATCTCAATTTTTCCCTAGCCTCAGAAACACTATCCCTGGCAGTTTCCCTCCAGCCCAAAGACCCTGTCTCTGGCAATTGCTCATGAGTGGGCCCCAGCAAGACCCCTCTCTCCATCCCTGGTGCATTAAAAGCTGGATGAGAGAGTGATGGGCTGCTCTCAGCCCTAAAATCATGTCTCTGGAAGCCTCCCACTTTCTTAGTAAGCTCTTGTCCTGCGAGAAAATTTTCTCTTGTTACAGAGCATTCTCTAATCAGGACACAGAGAGTGGGATACCTGGCCCAAGGATTTTTGTCCTGGGTGGCCCAAGGACTTTTCCTCCAGATTCCTAAGATCCATGCTTCTGATGTCTCCCTCCCTGTCTGGTATACTCCCTACACTTTCCCATCCATAGCTCCCAAAGACACCTGGACCTCTAGATTACCTAATTAGTATCCCTGGCATTCCTTTCCCATGCTCTTTTCCATATAAACTCCAGCACCATCCTCAGTCTCTCACAGGTTCCTTAAGAATCCTTACTGAAAAGCATAACAGTAAATCTTTGCCAACTTGACTCAAAGAATGCTTGAGTCTGAATTCATTTCAGACCACCCAGTCCTGCACTCTGGTCTTTGAGGGGTCTCACCCTCTCAGACATTTCCACTAACTGAAGGGCCACATGGGGTCCCAATTCCTTGTATAATTCAGCTCCTCTCCTCTCATTAATAAAACAGCTATATGGATGTTTCAATTAAACTACTTGATCATCTTGATCTGGCAAGAGATTGTTTTAAATAGGGAAGGTGAACAGGAAAAGGAGTAAGTATATAGTACCTACTGTGTGCCAGGCACTGTGCCAGTCACTTTAAATGGTATAGTGCAAGGGCTGGATGAAGAGAGATACTTGATAGAAGCACATGGGTTGGAATCTCAGTTGAATAATTGTAAACTCCAAGCAAGTCACTTTACCTTTAGTCTGAGTTTTCTCATTCTTAAAATGATGGGTATGATTAGATGTTCTTTAAGGTCTCTTCCCCTTCCATTATTTTAAGATTCTTTTAGCATGATTAAGAGACTAGGTTTTTGTGATAGTGATTTCTGAAACTGCTTCTACCTTAGCCTGGTATTAAAGGACTGTTAGAGGGAGTCATACAATCGCAGGCTGAACTGTGTCCTTACTGCTAAACAGTCAGCATCTTTTATGGGGGAGGTGGAATACATTGTATGGGATATGGTAAGTAGGACAATTTGGCTGGAATGTAGAATGCAAGAGGCCATGTGGACAAGACTTATGATTTCAGTAACAGTGAACTCCCAGGGAAGGAAATATTATTTATAAATTGCCCAGATTAACAGTAGAGGAAGTAAAATACTTAAATAACTCATCTCAGAAAAAGAAATTGAACAAGCCATTGATGAACTCCCTAGGAAAAAATCTGCAAGGCCAGATGGATTTACAAGCGAATTCTATCAAACATTTAAAGAACAATTAATTCCAATATTATATAGACTATTTTGGAAAATAGGTGAAGAAGTAGTCTTACCAAATTCTTTTTATGATACAAATATGGTACTGATACTTAAACCAGAAAGAGTCAAAATAGAGAATGAATATTATAGGTCAATTTCCCTAATGAATATAGATGCAAAAATTTTAAATAAAATATTACCAAAGAGATTACAGCAACTTATCACAAGAATAATACACTATGACCAGGTAGGATTTACACTGGGAATGCAGGGCTGGTTCAATATTAGGAAAACTATCAGCATCACTGATCATATCAACAACACATGATCATCTCAATAGATGCAGAAAAAGCTTTTGACAAAATACAGCACCCATTCCTATTAAAAACACTAGAGAGCATAGGAATAAATGGAGTCTTCCTTAAAACAATAAGTAGCATCTACCTAAAACCTTCAGCAAGTATCATATGTAATGGGGACAAGCTAGAAGCACTTCCAATAAGATCAGGGGTGAAACAAGGTTGTCCATTATCACCACTGTTGTTCAAAATCGTACTGGAAACGTTAGCTTTAGCAATAAGAGAAGAAAAAGAAATTGAAGGTATAAGAATAGGCAAAAAAAGAAACAAAGCTATCACTCTTTGCAGATGATATGATGATATACTTACAGAATCCTAGAGAATCAAGTAAAAAACTACTTGAAATAATAAACAACTTTAGCAAAGTTTCAAGCTATAAAATAAACCCACTTAAATCATTGGCATTTCTATATATTACCAACAAAGTCCAACAGCAACAGATAGAAAGAGAAATTCCATTTAAAGTTACTATAGACATTATAAAATATTTAAGAGTCCAACTACTCAAACAAACTCAGGAACTATATGAACACAACTACAAAACAGTTTTTACACAAATAAAGTCAGATCTAAATAACTGGAAAAACATCAGCTGCTCATGGGTAGGCCAAGCTAATACAATAAAAATGACAATTCTACCTAATCTTATTTACTTATTCAGTGCCATACCAATCAAACTACCAAAAATTATTTTATAGTTAGAAAAAAATATTAACAAGATTCATTTGGAATAACAAAAGGTTCAGAACATCAAGGGAACTAGTGAAAAGAAATGCTAGGGAAGGTGGCCTAAGCCGTTCCAGATCTTAAACTAGGAGAGCAAGGAATAGTTTACCTATAAGATTTATGGAAAATAGAAGAATTCATGATCAAACAGGAGATAGAGAACATTATGAAATGCAAAATGGATAACTCTGATTACATTAAATTGAAAATTTTTTGCACAAACAAAGCCAATGCAACCAAGATTAGAAGGAAAGTAGAAAATTGGGAAAGAATTTTTACAACCAGTGCCCCTGATAAGAGCCTCATTTATAAATATATAGAAAATTAAGTCAAATTTGTAAGAATATAAGTCATTCCCCAATTGATAAATGGTCAAAGGATATGAACAGGCAGTTCTCAGATGAAGAAATTAAAGCCTTCTAGAGTCATATGAAAAAGTGCTCTAAATCACTACTGATTAGAGAAATGCAAATCAAAACAACTCTGAGGTACCACATCACACTTATCAGATTGGCGAACATGACAAAACAGGAAGATGATAAATGTTGGAGAAGATGTGGGAAAACTGGAACACTAATGCATAGTTAGTGGAGTTGTGAAATGATCCAACCACTTTGGAGAGCAATTTGGAACTGTGCCCAAAGGGCTTTATATATGTGCATACTGTTTGACCCAGCATTAGAACTTTGAGGTCAGTATCTCAAAGAGATCATACAAATGGGAAAAGGACCCACATGTACACAAATATTTATAGCAGCTCTTTTTGTGGTGGCAAAGAATTGGAAATTGAGAGGATGCCCATCCATTGAGGAATGGCTGGACAAGTTGTGTATATGAATGTAATGGAATACTACTGTGCTATCAGAAATGAGGAATAGCTCGACATCAGAAAAACTTGGAAAGACTTGTATGGTCTGATGCTGAGTGAAGTGAGCAGAAGCAGGAGAACGTTGTACACGGTAACAGCCAAGCTGTATGATGACTAACTTTGATAGACTTAGCCCTTCTCAGCAACGCAAGGATCTAAGACATCTCCAAAGATCTCATGATGGAAAATGCTATCCGCATCCAAAGAAAGAACTATGGAGTCTGCATGCAGATTGAAGCAGACTATTTGCTGTTTTTAAAATTCTGTTGTGTTTTGTTTCCTCTTTCTGGTGGTTCCTCCTCTTGGCTCTAATTCCTACTTACAACATCATTAATGTGAAAATACATTTAATAGGAATGTATATGTATAGCCTATATCAGACTGCGTGCCATCTTGGGGAGGGAGGCAGGGACAAAAATTTTAAACTCAAAAGCTTACGGAAGTGATTGTTGATAAATCAGAATACATTAATTAAAGAATATTATTAATGCAGGTTAGCTCCTTCTCAGCAACTTTTAGTCTTCAGAGTTGCCCAGGGGTTCTTTGGCTTCCTCAGGATCACACAGCCAGTATATGTCAGAGGCAGGACTTGAGCCCAGGTCTTTTGGGCTTTAAGGCTGGCTCTCTATCCACTATGCAACACTCTCTCATTAAAAGGAGTAATGTGAAATTCCAAAAAGAAGGGTTGGAGCCAAATGGCAAAAGGCTTTAAATGTCAGACCAGAAGCATCTACTAAGTTCATTCTGGAGGCAACAGGGCACTACTGAAGCTTCCACACAGGGGCGTAACGTGGTCAGACCATTATTTTGTGAAATATTTTGGAAACTGTGCAGAAGATGGAATGAAACAGGAAGACCAATTAGGAAGGTAATGCAACAGTCCAGATAAGAAGAGATGAGGGCCTCAATGAGAGTGCTGTGCATATGAAAGAAAATAGGGCCGATGTGAGAGATGCTTCAGAGGAGATTTAGCATCTGATTGGATATGGAGTAGGAATAGTGGTAAATGGAGGGATGGTGATGTCGATGGCAAACAAGGGCAGTTAGCAGGAGGGCTGGGTTTTGACCTTTCAATTACTCTTCAATTTCTTCCTATCCACTTGCTCCTCCTTGTTAACAAACATCCACAGGTCTCTTCCCATCCGTTATAAATATTCGCTTGACTCTACCATCCCCTCAAGATACTACACTATATCTTGGTTTTTCACAGCCAAGCTCCGATAAAAAGCCATTGAAACTCACTGCCTCCACTTCCTTCCCTCCCATACACTTTGTAATCTGCTGTCTCACCTCACCATTCAACTGAAGTGGCTCTCTCCAAGGTTACCAATGATGTCTTTGTGCTACACTGGACAGCCCTAACTGAGGCTTCATCATTCTTGACCTACGTGCAGTCTCTGACAGTGTTTATCAGCTCCCACTCCCGCTTTTCCTTGTAACTAAGTACATACAGCTAAGCAAATTGCTGGCCAGGTCTGACGGTTGTATGCCTCATTCCGCACCTCTCTAAGAAGAAAGAAACATACTACCCAGTCAGATGTCAAAATTGGTCACTGCATCGAGAGTTTTGAAGTTTTAGTGTTTCTTTTACATGATTGTGGCCAATGAGCAAATCGTTCTATTCTGATTACTTCGATCTGTATCAAGTTTCTTTGAATCCTCTGTGTTTATCGGTTCTTTCAGTGTACTTTCTGGGCTTCTGTGACACAACTCTGTTCAGGTCTTTCTGTTCCGGTCTTGCACCTTCAGATACCTGCGGGGCATCAACCAGAGGATGTCCCAGAGATAGCTAAATTAAAAAATGAACTTCCCCCCTAAATCTACCTTTACTTTTATATTAACGCTGAGGTATAACGAGCCTTCCAGTCACTCAAACTCATAACCTCTGCACTGTTCCTAACTCTTCCTTCTCCCCCACCCTCCACATCCAATAACTTGCTGAATCTTTGGATTCTACTTCCACAACACCTGTCCCATGTGTCTTTCTTTCCATTCACATGACTTCCTCCCTAGTTCAGATACTCATCACCTCTTATCTGGACTACTACAAGTTTCCTAAAAATCTTCCAGTCTCTCCCATTCCAATCCATTTCCCACATTCTAGCAAAAAAAAATATTTCTAAAGCACAAATCTGATTAATTTTCCTGTTCAGAAATGGTCAGTGGCTCTCTGTTGCCCTCAGAACACAAGTGTGTCAGTCTGACATTTAAAGCTCTTCCCGATCTGACTCCAGTTAACCTTTCCAGTTTATTTTATGTTCTTCTTCATGTATTCTACATTATAGATAATCTTCCTTACTTCCCTGAACTTGGTCTTCCATCTCCTGCCTTTGCACAGGTGGCCTTATGTCCAGAATGCACTCTTACTTCCCTTGTCTTTTAGGAATCTCTAGCTTTTTCCTTCAAGGCTTAGCTCGAGGCCCACCTCCTATTAGAAACCTTTTCTGATCACTTTAGTTGTTTGCTACTTTCTCTCCTCAAATATCATGCATGTACTTAACGATTTACATACTGCATCCTTTCAGTAGAACGTACTTTCTTTGAAAACAGGGACTGCTTTGCTCTAGTGCCTAGCACAGCGTGTTGCATATAACAGGCTCTTAATAATTGCTTGTTGGACTGGATTCCGTATAATTTAGCCTTGTGAAAAGTCAGAATCTTGCTTACTGCTGTGTCATCTATGTTACTTAAATATTCCTTGTTTTCCCAAATGTAAAACAGGGATGACACCACTTATCCCATCTCAATTTCAGGAAGAAAGAAGATGAGCTCTGAATCTTGAAAAGAAAAAAAATTGCTTAAGAAGTACACTAAAGGGGGCAGCTAAGTGGTGCAGTGGCTAGAGTCACAGTCCTGGAGTCAGGAGGACCTGAGTTCAAATGTGACCTCAGACACACAATACTCACTAGCTGTGTGATCCTGGGCAAGTCACTTAACCCTGGACTGCCTCAAAAAAAAAAAGAGCATGCTAAAGGTTCCCATATTTAAAAAAATATTGTAAAGGAAAAAAGAAAATTATACAGAGGAAAAATGGAAACAAAATACAGACGGGAAAATGTAGACTGTTTGCATTTATTTCACAGGAAAAAAATATTAAATGGAACTCCAGATGATTCACTTCATGAGTATATTTGTATGCTGATTTAAGACAAAATGATAAAGACACTTTATGTAGATTTGGGGCTAGAATTATCTTTTTTTGGTTTTCAGAGCACTAACAATTCCCAATGGCAGTGTCTTCAACTATTCAGGTGATTAATTTCCCTTTAAGGAAAAGTGCTTTGAGGAAGAAATTGAACCAGTGAAAATGGAAATTGTGGCCCACATTTCAGGATGAATGGTGATGAACATTTTGCTAAGGCAACATTCACAAATCTTAGGGAGCAGAAATGGATTACCAAGTAAGGCTGACATCAACAAATTATGACACAGATATTATCCCGTGACTAAGTATTACATTCTTAGGGAAAATTCTCAATATAGTAGATTTTTAAAATATAAAACTGCTACTTAACAAAGTTGGTAAGTAATACTATGGAATAAATGGAATGCTATGGAATAAGACACCAAGAATAGAGTTAACAGCACTCACGGACATTAAAATCTAAATCTAAATCTAAATATATATATAAATTTTTTTTTTAGGCAATTGGGGTTAAGTGACTTGCCCAGGGTCACACAGCTAGTAAGTGTCAAGTGTTTGGTCTGAGGCGGGATTTGAACTCAGGTCCTCCTGACTTCAGGGCTGGTGCAAAATCTAAATATATTAAA
The DNA here is from genome assembly GCF_003287225.1 of Phascolarctos cinereus. Taxonomy (NCBI): domain Eukaryota; kingdom Metazoa; phylum Chordata; class Mammalia; order Diprotodontia; family Phascolarctidae; genus Phascolarctos; species Phascolarctos cinereus. The sequence continues at coordinate 383,193,063 of NW_027555625.1, forward strand.
AGATGTAATACAGTATGTATAAAGAAAATCTACTTCTTGTGACCTAAGAGAGGAATCTGGTTATTTTTACACAGTTGCTAAAAAATGATTATGTTAAAGTAATTAGGTGGAAAGCCACTACATATATGGGAGATGAAAGAATTTTGCCACCGTTTCTTAAAATTCCTCCTTAAAACCTTAAATATTGTCGAAGGGTATCTGCACAATGATCAAATATGATGAAATACTAAGTTCTTAGAGAAGAGTTTCAATCCAATAGCTTTTCCCAATCTAAAGGTATTACTGGTCAAGAAGAAAGCTATTATGAAATAATAAAAGATGAAATAGCTCAAGAATAGCACTTGTTTTATACATACAAATTGTGGCAATAACATGGCTCTGTGGTCACTCAAATAACTGTCATTTGAACACTTTCTTCCCCCAAAGGCAGGTGTTAAGTAGTTTACCTTTTGTATCAGATATTTCAGCAGTATCATAAATGCGAAGATGAACTGGCTGGTTATATCCTGATCTGAAGAATCTTGGCAAATGATATTTGAAATAAATGTCTACCATACTTTAAAAAGCAGACCGGCATTTTATATTGATCTTTCTGAAATTAAGGCTAAAGGGGCTGCTGGGAAATGTAGTACAGACCATTTCTATAGACTCACAGAGTTAGAGCTGGGAAGGTTATTTCGTCCAATCCCTTCATTTTATAGATAAAGATACAGAGACCAAGAAAGGCTAAATAATCTGCACAATAGGTCACACAGGTAAGTTTCAGGTCCCCTGGCTCCAAATCTTTCTACTGTACCACATGGTCTGTTTGTGAGATTCATCCTCCATTTTCTCCAGGGCTACTATTCTCTCCTCCTTATTTACCCCACAATGGCCCTTCCAAAGAGGCCATTAAGGTTTTAGCTCCTTTGGGACGTTCAGAATTACTAGGTGAAAAGCTTATTAAACCCTGCTCTACCACTTATTTCTTCAAAATGCAAAATCATCCATCTATAAAAAGCATACACTTATAAATGATGCTTTCAAGAAGATAAGGGAATGAACTTCGTGGCAAGAACACCGAACTGGGATTTAGGAATTTTTAAGCTCAACTCTTCTACTGACTCGATGTATGACCCTGGTCAAGTTACTTTCCCTAATAGAACATAAACTCCTTGAGAGCATGGATTGTGTTTTCATTTTATATCTCCAGCACCTAGCACTGTCTTGTACATGGCAGGCACTTAAGTTACATTTGTTGAATTGATTAAATTTTTGATATGTCCTCATTTGCAATTCAGGTAAAGACTCACGTTTATTAAACTCCCTGTTGTTACTGTTCACTTGTGTCTGACTTCACATTTTCTTTGGTTTTCTTGGCAAAGATAGTGGGGTGGTTTGCCATTTCCTTCTCCAGCATGTCCCCATTTTACAGATGAGGAACTGAGGCAAATAGGGGTTAAGTGACTTGCCCAGGGTCACACAGCTGGTAAGGGTCTGAGGCCACATTTCAGTTCAGATCTTCCTGACTCCAGGCTCAGTGCTCTATCCATGGCACCACCTAACTGCCCCTATTAAACACCTACCATTTTTTTTTATACTAGTCACTAAGGTAGATATAGAAACATGATCCCTGACCTCAAGTAGTTTATGGTCTAGAAAGGAAAAGGAGGGGCTTAGATTAGATGATTTCTAAATTCCAGTCACACTTTCCCTATGAGTCTATGAAATCCCAGGATCTTTATTACCATATTACAGAAATAGGGTGATGATAATTTGGTTGCTATCACTGCTTCTTTGAATATAATATTTTGGGCACAGCTGCCTCTCCTTTATCCTTTTTATATGTAAGTCAGCCACCAATGATTAATTTAGAGACTGAGAACTTAGAGCTGGAAGTGACTTTAGAAACCAGTTAGTCCAATCTGCTCATTTTACAGTAGAGGAAAAAGAGTTTCTTCAAGATGTCTTTCACCTATCCCTTATTTTAGCTTCCCAATGCTACTACCCTAGCCCCCCCAGTATCTAGTACTTGGGCTAATGGCAATGGCCTGCTCTCCCCTTTAATCCATCCTTCACACACTGTCAGAATAGTCTGAGGGTTCTTAACTTTTTAGGTCATGGACCCATTTGGCAATCTGGTAAAGCCAGTGGACCTTAATAGCTGGCCAGCTGTATTGCAAGAGTATGTGAACACAAGGAAAACTTCCATTATGTGTGATTTAGCGGTGAGTCAAATAATTACAGTACTTTTGAAGTAGTGATGAGGGTAAAAGATATTTCAAGATCTCTGCAACAACTCTAATACGATATGAAAATGTCTGTAATTTCTGGTGGAGACAAAACACAGGAACTGCTAATACTGCTCTAGTTTGCTGCCTATGTTCGTAACTAAAGGAAATGCTAAATTTCAGTTAGAGTCAGTAGAAATAAGGATCAACCCTGATGCTAGAACTGTTGTTTCAACTGTTTCTTTTGTATATGTATGATTTATTTTTTCCTCATCCAAGTTCATGGACTTCCTGAAATCTAACCACAGAGCCATTAGGGCTGTGTGGACTCCAGATTAAGAACCCTTGTTCTAAAGTACAACATTCAAAAAACCTCCTTACCAATAGAAGGAAATCAGAATTACTTCTGGATCCAGGCCCGTCATAGTATTTCCTCATTCTGTCTATCCAGACTTATCTCTCACTGCTCCCAACAGGGTTAGGCCCTTCTCTGTACTCTCTGCCCCATCATACTCGCTTTCCTCATGATGATCTTTGAACCTTCGGAAAACCCTCCTAATATGCTCATCCATTTTCAAGGAGGAGCTCAAATCCCTCCTCTTCCATGAAGCCTTCCCCTAAGGCTTATATAACTTTTATCACCATGACTTCCTCCTGTGATCAACCTTAATTTTAGAACTTGGTTATATCCTGCTTTACGCTGAAGTTTAACTGTTTCTTATAGATATGTGTCTTATCTCAAGAGGACTATAAACTAGGCAGAGAGAGAGTTTAAGAATTATATCTCCCACAGTTCCTAGCAGGTAGTAGACTTATATAAATATCTGCTAGATTGAATTCATGACAACTTTTTTCCATGTTTTATCATAAGGCATCTATGCGTAAAGATGTTTTCATGGACTTGGTTCACTGCAGCTCTTTTGCACACATATTCAGCACAATGAAAGGATTCACCTACCCCTTAAAGGGTAACTGAACTGAATGTGCCTATCAGTCAGAAAGTAAAATACAAAGGCCTGCCAAACTGGAAAAATAATGGATATGCCCACATATTAAGCATTAAAAACAAACCTACGTATGAAAAACTTGCTTAAATAAAACTTTCACAGAAATGATTTCTTTGCTTCTCGAGAAATGTCATTAATCCTGCAATCTCATGAAAGCCAATCTGGTAAAGATTATAGTAGACTTCACAAATGATATTAGTTTAGAAAAACACTCAGTATTAAAATTTCAAATCTCACAATATAAAGTGGTCAAAGACATCTAGCATAACGAATTGGGCTCACAAAAAAAGGATAATCTTGCAACTTCACTTTTTAACATAAGCTACAGTTCTTCCAAGAAATGGAATCTGTTCAAATATTTCTTGAGCATCTACTATATTTAGGGCTTCGATGAGGACTTGAGGTAGGAATATAGATAAATAGAAAACAATCACTGTCCTCAAAGATCTCACATTCTGGTAAGAGAAACCAAATATAATTGGAAATAACATTGCAAGAGAGAAGAAATAATTCACCACAACAAGCCACAAGGTGTCCCACCAATCCTAGGCAATACAAGTACTATTCTGCCTATTTTATAGATGAGGAAACTGAAGCCCAGAAAACCTATATGACTTGTCCAAGGTCACAAAGCTAGCAGTGGCAGAGCTGGGTGTAGAACTCACATCTGATTCCAGAGCTATGACATACTGTGACACATTGCCCTCACAATTTTATGTTCCTAAACAGCATTTGAGAGAAACTATTCTGCCCAAGGCTGCACAAGCTAATATGTATAGAGGTAGTTTTTGAACTGAGGTTTTCCTGGCTTTGACACTGTTCTAGCTACTATAGCCAGCTGCCTCTGCAGAGATTCAATAAATAGTAACAATTATAATAAAAAAGAAACTAATGTGTCTTATATTGTACCCCTAGCCTTTTATGTGGCATGTTCTTTTTTTTTTTTTTGGCTAGGCAATGGGGTTAAGTGACTTGCCCAGGGTCACACAGCTAGTAAGTGTTACATGTCTGAGGCCGAATTTGAACTCAGGTTCTCCTGAATCCAGGGCGGGTGCTCTATCCACTGCACCACCTAGCTGGCCCTGGCATGTTCTTTCTTACACAGTATTCAAAATACAATATTAATTAGCCTGTTTAATAAAAGCTTCACCCATTAAGGGTGTTAGTATATAAGATGTACCTTGTTGTCACAAATCTTTCTACTTAATATAACTAGGTTTATCCCACTGCTTCTGGCAGCAGATTAACCATTGTGACTGCACTTCCCAGAGTAATTCATTTGTTCAACAGTTAATAAATCCTTACCATGTGGACTATACTAAGATAGGTAAAAAATTACTATGGAGATTTGGAAGAGGGAGAGATTACTTCTGGCTGGTAGAGGGTCAGGAAAATCTTTATGAAGGAGGCATTAGAACAAAGGGAGACGAGGAAAGATATTTCAGGAAGCAGAATTAATTTTTAAGTTATAAAGTATAAAATGATAGGCATCCTGAGTTGTGAAAAGAAGACCAACCTTTGAGTCAGGAAGACTTGGGTTTAAGTTCAGTCTCTGCCTCATAACAAGCTGTGTGACCCAGCATAAGTTACAACCTCTCAGTGTACTAGGCAACTGTCCAAAGAAGGGAGAGCTCATACCAAGAGTTTCTCATACTGCTGAAATCAAAGGTCCAGACAATAAAAGGGGGGGAGGGGAGCATATACAAACATGGTCACAGTTAATTTTTTGATGTATATCATTCCATTTCTGCAAACCTTCAATTCAATATATTGCTGGCAGAGATAACAAAGTTCAGATAATACTTGGTCCTTGGCCTCATGGATCATATAGTTTAAACAAGCTTCAAAGATCTAAATACCAAACTTTTTTTTCATAATGTTAACGTCATCATGATCGATTACTTAATTGTGTTCATATAGTTCCTGGGTTTGTCTTGGCAGGTAGACTCCCACATATTTTATATTGTCTCCAGTTATTTTAAATGGAATTTCTTTTTCTGTCTCTTGCTGCTGGAATTTGTTGGTGATATGTAGAAATGCTGATGATTTATGTGGGTTTATTTTGTATCTTGCAACTCTGCTAAAGTTGTTCATTATTTTCCCTAATTTTTTAGTTAATTCCCTAGGATTCTCATAGTTTTGTTTCCTCATTGCCTATTTTAATTCCTTCAATTTCTTTTTCTTCTCCTATTACTATAGCTAACATTTCTAGTACAATACTAAATGACAGAGGTGATAATGGGCATCTTAGCTTCACCCCTGATTGTACTAGGAGGGCTTCTTGCTTAATCCCATCACAGATAATGCTTGCTGATGGTTTTAAATAAATATTACTTATCATTTTAAGGTAAGTTCCATTTATTCCTATACTCTCTAGTGTTTTTCATAGGAATGGATGTTGTATTTTGTCAAATCTGCATCTATTGAGATAATCATATGATTTCTGTTAGTCTTATTATCGATATCATCAATTATGCCGACAGTTTTCCTAATATTGAACCAACCCTGCATTCCTGGTATAAATCCCACCTGGTCATAGTGTATGACAGCAGATTTGTTTTTAAAGAAAAAAAAAGCAAAATTTGTCTTCAGTATCCTACCTCCTTCCTTTCTTGAGTTCTTGCTACGCGCGCTACTTGTCTGAGTTGCCCAAATCCTCTCATTAGAGACCCCACACTCCCCATCTTCAGCCTTCTCTTTCCCTATGAAAAACCATTTAGTCATCTCAGACTACTACATGCTCCTTAACATTTTACAGGGATCTCCTAGTGATACAATCCAAGGTGGTAATGGTGGTTATGTACTCCCCTGACTGATTAGGTTTAAGCAAGAGGTACCGAAAGGGGGTCTAGATGTGGGGATTCATAAACTGGATAAAGGTCGGGCTAAATGACCTCTCAGGTCCTTTTCTTACAGTGAGATTGTGTGATTCAATATATTTGAAAGCCTAAATAAGAGAAAGATTTTGGTACTGTCTAGTCCTTTAGAAACGGGTTCTTTTTCATAATCATAGAATAACAGAACGTTGAAGTCGAAAAGAACCTCAGAAGTGGTCCAATATCCCAGTATCTCTGCTCAACTTCTTCCAGTGAGAGCTTGGTCACTGTTTTAAAAGACAACGATGAGTAACGAAGTGAGCTTCGGCCCTGGAATCAGGACATCTTGATTCAAATCCAGCTTGTGTACCTGACAGCCCCGGGCCCACTTCAGTTCCACCTGTATGATGTCCAACACTGCTAGACCTACCTACCTACTCACCTATCTACCTTTTCTAAGCAGGTAGGGGGCCTTAACTCCACTCCATCAATACTTACTGTTTTAGCCACACAGATTTGTTTCGGCTGTGACAAAACCCCACCTACTGTCCGAACTTGGAAACAGACAAATTGGGATCTTTAAACTTCAGAGTAGAGGGGCCTTTATCGAGTACTGGGACCGCTTTACGTGGAGCAGTTATTTTTGCCGTTTTGGTTTAAACCTGTCTCACTACCCCTTTCTCCGCCTTGGTGAAATGTCAGGTCCAACAGGAAGATCATCTCCCCTCCGCACTCCTTCCTCCAAGTAATCCAGTCTGGGAAAGGAGGGCGCTGGGGCTGAACCGGTGTGTGGGGGGGTGAAGTTTTGGTTTATTTCGAGAAGACTTTGGCCAGGCTCTCCTGACCAGCCGCTCCCGAGTTCACTTTCTGGAGTGGCACCGTGCACAGAGCGGGGCCGCTTTCTGCAGCGGGCGGCCCGGGCTCGCCACGCCTCGCTTGCTTACCTGGGCCGGCGGGGCCGTCTCCGCCGCCGCTGCCTGGGAGTCTGCTGCGGAGCCCGGCGGACGAGGCTGCGGAGCGCAGCGCGTGGCCGCAGCTCACCGACAAGTTCTCGGACGCCTTCCTGGCCAGCGAGAAGAAGGGGTGCGACCAGCCGGCGTCGTCCCCGGCCGCCGCCTTGCCCCCAGCCCCGCCGCGCAGCTCGCTCGCCGGGGGGATCTGGGTCCGGTCGATGATCTCAAAGTCTTCCCGCGGATCCACGTCCGGGGAGCCGCCAGCCTCCCCTTCGGCCATCTTTACACAGTCATCTGACACCAGTCAGGAGGAAGCGGGTTTGCAGCCGCCCTAGCCGCCCGCCAGCTCGCCTGCTCGCCCGCCTGCCCGGGGCGGCAAGCGCTGCAACCGGCGCCCAGGAGGATGCCATCGAATCTTTTTTTTTTTTTTAAATATATATCCCGGGTGGGTGGCGTGCGCAAGCCAGCGTGGGCAGGAATCAGTTTTAGAGAGAGTCTTGAAGCTGTTGTGGGAAGGGGTGCGGTTTGGGGGAGCTCCCAGATGCGAAGCGGGCAAGAGTGAATTTGGGGAGGGTTCTCAGATGCGAGTCAGGGAGGAGTGAACTTGAGGGGTCTCAGAACCAGAGTGGGCAGGAGTGAACTATGGGAACGACCTTAGGAGATTATATAGGCAAGAATAAAAATTGAGGGGGTCAGTGTAGGCAAGAATGTGCTTCGAGGGGTGCCTAGAGGGTGGCATGGGAGTTTGGGAGCCAGGCCTTGGCGTCGGTTTCCCAGGGGTTTGGTGTGATTGTGTGTTTGGGCAGTAGGGTGGAGGAGGGAGTTCTTTGTTGAGGAATCACTAGGCTTTCCACATTCTTTGTGGTGAGGTGGCCTCAAGGGTCTCAGTTCTTCATTGATTTAAGTCCAGCCTTTGGTCGTTCCTCTGAAGAGCCTGCTCTGAAGAGGGCCCACGTAAGGGGAGAGAGGGGAGAATGAAAACAAATTAGGGAATATGAAGCAGGGAAAGGGATGTGGGAAGTAACGACTTCAAGAAAGAATATGAACATTGTGAGTGAAAGTCATTTCATTCTTTGTACTTGTATACTCAGTGCCTAATAACGTGGGCACTTAAGTAGGAACTTAATAAATACTTGATTAATTGCTTATAAGAGAGGAGGGAGCTCCATACTTCTCTATACTGTCTAGGGCAAGCACCACCACCTTCCTAGTCACCTGGACTCCCAATCTATCCCCAGTCCTGTTGATTTTACCTTTGTAACATCTCTGGCATGTTCCCTGTGTTACTGCCATCACCCTGATACAGGCCCTCATCGCCTTGTGCTTGGACTATAGCAATAGCCTGCTGGTGGGTCTATCTGCCACAGACCTCTCTTTTCTATTACACACACACACACTCTCTCTCTCTCTCTCTCTCTCTCTCTCTCTCTCTCTCTCTCTCTGTCTCTCTGTCTCTCTGTCTCTCTCTCTCTCTCTCTCTCTCTCTGTCTCTCTGTCTCTCTGTCTCTCTCTCTCTGTCTCTCTCTCTCTCTGTCTCTCTGTCTCTCTCTCTGTCTCTCTCTCTCTCTGTCTCTCTCTCTCTCTGTCTCTCTCTCTCTCTCTCTCTCTCTCTCTCTCTCTCTCTCTCTCTCTCTCTCTCTCTCTCTCCCCCTCCCTCTCTCTCCCCCTCTCTCCCTTCCAGTAAACTGAATGGTCTTCCTAGTTAGGTAAGTAGTGAACTTCCTGCCCCAGCAGGCATTTGGAAGTTAGTTAATGAGTTTACTATGTTTCCAAGTATATACAGAATTGATGGAAGGCAGTCTGGCAATAATTGTGGGGGGAATCAAGAAAGGCCTTCTACAGTGAGTGGCATTTAAACTGAACCTTGAAGGATGTTAGGGAAGCTAAGAAGTAGGGGTGGGGAGAATAAAGAACTCCAGGCATGGAGTACAGTCACTAATCCTTCCCTAGACCTCCTTCAAAGTAGACGATTCCTGAAATGAACAGGAGGTTCCATTTAAGGGGCAAAGAATTCTATGATCTTGTGAAAAGTAGCTCTACAGAAGATCTCTCTTTAAAGTTCATGTTTGGAAGCAAGGATTCTATGTTGATTACTTGGGTTCTTTACACCAGTCTTTAAGAAATAAAAAGGACAAAGCCATTTTTTTTACTCTGTAACTCATGTTCTCAGACTTTAGCAGCCCGAGTGGCCCTGATCATACATATTCTTCCTTCTGGCCACTATTTTCCCTGTTGTTTCTTGTTACCACAAAGCTCAGTCTCCCCTTCACACCCCTTCTGCCCCCAAAGTTGAAGGATTGGGCAGAAGATAGTGCTTTAGCTTTGACACCAAAAAAAGACGTGACATTTTAAATCAGTGCCAAAAAAACCCAGGGAAAACATTCTGTAATACGAGGGAATTGGGCTAATCATCTTCTAAGCCCTTTCCAACTCTAAAACTATGATCCTTTAATCATCACATAAACAAGGTCAGAAGCCAGACCCGTCACTTGTGAGGATTCTTTTCCAGTGATGGGCTGACAAAAGCACTAACTCTGAGGTGTGGGCGCCATCTTGTGGATTGCAAGTAGATGAGTTTTGAATGGTTTCCAGCAGTCTTTCCCAGGCTGATTTGGATATGGCTTCCAAGGCACTAGAAAATATGTATCTCTTACTAGGATCATGGCTCTAGAACTGGAAGTGACCTAGTCCTACCCTTTCATTTTACAGATGATGAAATTGATATCTAGGGAGATTAAGTGAGTTGTCCAAGGTCACAAAGAGGCAGGATTGAACCAAGAACTTCTGACTCCAGTGTGAGGGTTTTTCCTTCTGTACTGTGCTGGGGAAGACCAGGATTTGGGAATATAAATATGCTTGGGATAAAAAGGGGCATGAGGAAGCAAAATAGAGGACAGTAAGTCTCTTTTATCCAAAAATTGCCAGGTGTTTTTTAGCCACATATGTAATTTTATTTTAAATATTTTACAGGGGAAAAATGTAAACATCATTGATGTTTTTTCATGGAAAATTGTTTATGGAAATTTCATCATGGGAACACCTGGATTCTGTATGAGTTTGAGAAACAACATTTTATAATACTGGATTTAATTCACATAGTACATTGTGGTATGGGACCCCTGGTAGGTCTGTTGGAAATAGCACTGATGGGGAAAGTTACCAAGTGCTTGGAGCAGGCCTTAGACTAGGCCTCACTTCTTATGTGAGGCTCCTTCCATCACTTTTCATGGCCAATTTAATACTCCTGTGGCCTCTGGTAATAATAATCATAGCCTGGTAGTTATGTACATTAAAAAAAAACAACTCTGTTGAGATCCTGTGAGGTGGAGCAGTGGATAGAGCGCTGGTCCTGGAGTCAGGAAGACCTGAGTTTAAATCTAGCCTCAGATGCTTGCTAGCTGTGTGATCCTAAACAAGTCACTTAACCTCTGTTTATCTCAACTTCCTCATCTGTAAAATGGAGATAATAATAGCACCTCCCTCTCAGGGTTTTAGCATAGTTCTTGGAACATATTAAGTACTATGTAAACATTAGCTCTTATTATTATAGGAGGAGGCAAAGTAAAGTTGTGAGGCACTATGGAAAGTGAGATTGCCCCTGTTTCTTCTAGAACAGAGTGGAACCTGTCCTGCCCTGAGTGGGATCTGGGCAGCCAAAAGCCAGGTAACAGTTTAAAAGAGGGAACTGTCTTCATGCTGTTTACAGATTCCCCTCCCCTGCCACATACCTTTCCTGCTCTTACCCCTTTTCTTTTCTTCTTTGCTTCTTTCACAATGCTCTTCCTTAAGTATTGGAGCTGGAACTTCCTCTGAGATGGTAGAGCAGAAGGCTGCAGCACACCTGCTGAGAGAGAAACTGGCATATAAAAGATTAGAGCTGTGATCAGCACCACTCCTAAGCAATTGGGAATAAGCAGGCAATGTGGCTTTTGTGTGCCCACAAGCCAGGGAGCTGGTGGAAACACATCTTCTTTACCTTCTTACCAAAGTCCACGAGTCGTCTAGGGCACACCTCATCCCAACTATTAATTTCCAGGACCCGCAAGTATTATGAGGTTGGTCTCGGTTTCTTTTTGTTAGATTGTAAGCTTCTTGAGGGCAGGTACTGTCTTTTGCCTCTTTTTTGTATCTCCAGTTTTTATCACAGTTCCTGGCCCACAGTAAACACTCAATCAATATTTGTTGATTGATCTTATTTGCAATAAACCATGTGATCCAGTCGACAGTAACCTAAGATCCACTACAGGGTAGGGGCTCTGAATTAGGTATAGAAAGTAGATTTTCTGTTCTACCATATTGAGTAATATTCTCTATCAGCCGCTATATTAATTTTAGACCTGTCTAGCAAAGGGTTAATCTGAGCTAAATTGCTTAACAGGGTGGCAGAAGTCTCCTGGGAAAGGGCTGACTGGTGAAGGTAGGAAAGAAAGGGACCTACAAAGTCTCCATGATAGTTACTAAAATAGAGCCCTCTGGTGGCCAGTTCAGATATTGCATGCCACCTGTGGATAATCCACAATTCCAAGCTCTCTTTCTGTGGATTTCAAGAACACAGCACTTCAATCATAGGACCAAAGAGCCCATGTAGGAGCAAACGTCACATAGCTTACACTTGTATGCACTTTAGGGCTTACAACACATTTTCCTCTCACAAATCCCATGAAGTGGGTGATATAATTATTATTAGCCTGTTTTTATAGATAAGAAAATAGGAAGCAAAGATCAGAACCAGGGTATCTGCAAGCACATATTGGCAATGAGGCACAGTGGGAAGGATGTGGGATTGAAAGTCAGGGACCTGGGTTTTTGTTTTGCTTCTTTGGGCCCTAGATTCCTCATCTTTACAATGGGATCGTGGCAAGAGTTGGACAAGAGCATCAATGAAAATTCTATACCTAGGATACTGTCTTCGGCTGAGATGTTTGCTAGCTGTAAGAATCTAGGAGTGGGCCCAGTAACTTTGTTTCTTCCACTTTGAAATGTTGGGGACAGTATTATAGGAGAGCAGTCTGTGCTGAATCCGTAGACATCAGCATGACTTGCTTCCTAAGTACTGACTTACCTTCTAGAAACTTACTATACAGATTTGTCATGAGGAAGGAATAATCATGAAGAAAAGTGCTAATCCCTACCCCACAATTTCCTGCAATTCAACAAGCATTTATTATGTACCTATGCACGTATATGCCTGTGTACCTATGCACATAGCACTGGGCTAAGTGTTGGGGATACGAAGACAAAAAAGAAATAAACTAAGTCCTGCCCTCAAGGAGAGAAAGTAAGAAGTTTTGTTTTGGTTATGTTGAGTTTAAAATAGGTATTGGGACTGGAACTGTGATTTCAATGGCAAAGGGAACTCCCAGGTGAGAAACTCCCACTACTGATAATGGTTGGCACTCCCTCTGCAGCTTAGAGTCTTAGGGAACTGCCTCAGGCACATAAATAGCAGTGAGTATGTGTCAGAAGTGGGACTTGAACTCAGGTGTTCCTAGCATTGAAGCCAGCTCTATCTGATGGGCCAACTCTGCCTCTTAAGTTTGAGATGCTTATGGAAAATACCGGTGGAGATTTCCAGCGTGTAGTTGAACTGGATCCCAAGTTTAAGATTCATCTGCTGGAGGTGATAATTGAACCCCTGGGAGCTGATGTCATCCCTAAGAGTAGAGAGAGAGGAAAAGGGGAAGAGGTTCTTAGAAGAAGAAAAGGAGCCAGAATTTCAGACTGGGGTACACCTATGCAGAGGAGATAAGACCTAGAAGATAATCTGGAAAAAAAGGTCTTAGGAGCAGTCAGAGGAGAGAGCCAAGAGATTGCTTTCCTATTATTTCTATTCTCTCTCTGATTTTCAATTTCTCTGTATTCACTGGCTCCTTCACTGCTGCCTTCAAACATGCCCTTGTTCCTCCGTCCAGCTTGATCCTACCATTTCTTCAAGCTATCATTCTATGTCTCTTCTCTCCTTCTAGGAAAGACTCCTTGAAGGAAGCCATGTACAATCTGTTTGCTCTCTTCTCACTTGATTTCAGGCCCTTAAGCAATCTGCTTTCTGAATTCTTTATTGAAATGAAATTTCTCTCTGCAAAGCCACCAAGCGACCTCTTGATTCCCCAAACCAACGTCCTTTTCTCAGTCTTCCTCTTTTTTGACCCTTCTGCCGTCTTTTATGCTTGATCACCCTCTTTTCCCAGATGCTCTCTTCTCCTTAGGTTTTCATTACACTGCTCTATCCTAGTTCTCTTGTGAACTGTCTGACCTCTCCTCAGTCTCCTTTGCTGGATCTTCATCCAGCTTATACCCACTAACTGTGGCCATTTCTTAAGGCTCTGTCCTAGATCCTCTTCTCTTTGCCCTCTATTCTATTTCACTTGGTGATTTAATCAGCTCCCATGGGTTCAGTTTTCATCTCAATCTAGATGATTCTCATACCTATTTGGATGGCCCTAATCTATCTTATTGCCAGTCTTGCATAAACAGTTGCTTATTGGACATCATGAGTTGGAATATAAGACATCTTAAATTCAATATGTTCAAAATTGAATTCATTATTTTTCCCCCCAAACCCTCCCCTCTTCTTAACTTAGCTTTATCTGTCAAAGGTACCACAATCTTCTCAGCCAGCCAAGGCTCACCACCTTGGTTTCATCCTCAGCTCCTCACTCTCACTCACTTCTTGTATCCAATCTGTTGTCAAGTCTTGTGTTTCTATCTTCATAACACCTCTCACGTATTTCCTCTTCTCTCTACTCACACTGTTGCCATTCTGGTTTGGGTCCTCATCATCTCATACCTGGACTGTTGCAATAGCCTTCTACTTGGTCTTCTTGCCCTCTTCTAGTCTGTCTTCTATTCAGCTGTCAAAATGACCTTCCTAAAGTACTTCAGTTGTTGTCATTTAGTAATTTTCAGTCATGTCCAACTCTTCATGACTCCATTTTATGGTTTTCTTGGCAAAGATACTGGAGTGGCTTGCCACTTCCTTCTCTAGCTCCTTTTACAGATAGGGAGACTGAGGCAAACAGGGTGAAGTGACTTGCTCAGGGTCACCCAGCTATTAAATGTCTGAGGCCAAATTTGAACTCAGGTCTTCCTGATTCCAGGCCTGACGTTCTATCCACTTCTATCACCTAGCTGCCCCTCCTAAAGTGCTGAGTCTGACCGTGTCTCTTCCTTACTCAGTAAATTCCAGTGGCTTCCTATTACCTCAATATGAAATATAAAATCCCCTGGCTTTCAAAGCCCTTTGCAATCTGGCCCTTTCCTATCTTTCAAGTTGCCTTACAATGTATTCCCCTCCATATACTCTATGATGCAGTGACTCTGGCTTTCTTGCTATTTCCTGCAAAGATACCCTATTTCCTGACTCTGTGCCTCTCCCTGAGGCCTGGAATGCTTTCCCTTCTCACCTCTACCTCCTGGCTTCCTCCAAGACTCAGCTCACCTCCCACCTTCTGAAAGAGGCTTTTCTTAATCCTCCCCAACATTCCCTCTGAGATGACTTCAGATTTTCCCTCTCTGTGTCTTATGTATGCATAGCTGTTTGCATGTTGTCTTCTCCGTTAGAATGTGAGCTTCTTGAGGGCAGGAACCGTTTGGTGCCTTTCTTTGCATCCCAGTGCTTGGTATAGTTCCTGGCACACAGGAAACACTTAATAAACACTTGCTGATTGGTTGACTGACCCACTTAAAACCACAGCTCATGAGACCCCACTAATATTTTTACTTTTACTTGCTAGCCGCAAGGCATATTAAATCAAAACCAATGTAACAAATCAAGCAGTGTAGAAAGTAAAGTCACAGGAAATATCTCCTAGTGCTCACATGGAGTATATTCTCCCAAGGGTTTTTACATTACCGGTGCAGAAGAGAACGTGGGGGACCAGGGAACATGCCTTGAGAGCATACACAAGGGAACATACATGGCCAGGAAATGTATGTAGAGTTTCATACACTCTAGGAAGCTATGTGGCTAGAAAATACCCCTGAAGCACATAAGTGTAGGGGATATGGGATGCTAGGACACATGAGGGGCCAGAGTAATTCATGCCTCTGACACTGTAGGTCTGTTTGTGTTCTTTGGTGATATCACATGGTTTTCGTGTTTTCTGCTGTTCGTTGTATCTCTGTTCTCCAGTGGGTGTGACTCTGTCCTAGGCACGTGCCATCTTTGGTGGGTGTTATATCTGCATTCTCTGTAGGGCATTGTATTGTCTCTACTGAGCATGTTTCCATTGGTTTCATATCTCTTCCCTCTCTAATATATTTTCCACACAGCTGCCAAAGTGATATTCCTAAAGTATAGATATGACCATGTCACTTCCTTACTCAGTAAACTTCAATGACTCCCTATTGCCACTCTTAGATCAAATATAAGGCCCTCCATTTAACTTTTAGAGCCCTTTACAGCCTGACCCCAACCTACCTTTCCAACCTTATACATTACTTCTTTTTCTTTATCCTATGATGCAGCCAAACTAGCTTTCTTACTGTTCCCCACATATAGTATTTCTCCTGTCTCTAAACCTTTCCCCAGGCTCTCTCTCATGCCTGATATGCACATTCAGTTCATGTCTACTTCTTAGAATCCCTTCTTCCTTCAAAGTTCTGTTCAGGTGTTACCTTCTACATATATGAAAACTTTCCTGATCCTTCCAGCTACAAATGCCACCCCACCCCACATATTTTGTATATGACTATTTATACACATGATGTCCCTCTTGATAGAATGTAAGAGTTATTGAAGGCAAGAGTTATTTCTTTTTTTGTCTTTGCATCCCCAGTGCCTAGCATAGTACCTGGAACGTGGTAGATGCTTAATAAATTATTAATTAATAAATATGGTTGATTAAATAAATGGTTAATTGGTTAATAAATGGTTCATTGGTTTTATGGTCACCTATTTTTTCCCTTCTAATGTCTGGGCTTCAGCTTTTCGGGGTCACGTGCTGGACTCTAGGCTCCTATCTGCTAAGGTGCTGTGGTTAGAAAATTTGTGTCTTACAGGAGCAGCTCTTTTAGTTCGTAGCTGAGGCTACGAGCCACCACACTTAGCTAAGGGCAACCAGGAAAAGTTAGATTGTATCAGACTAATGTTTAAGATATTCTTTTGACTCCCTGTATTTGGTGCTGATTCCAAGTCAGTGGTCCCAGACAACCAACCACCTGAAAGAGTTAGAAAGTTCCTTGTAATTCCCATTTAAACTCTAATGGAAACCCTGTGTCCTCAAAAGCCATTTTGGGAACTGATTAAAAAACCCCACAGAAACTGTGTGATGACTGCTCCTCCTTCCTTCCCTTCCCCCTGCCCCCAACACTGGCAAGCAAATTAGGTTGTGTAAGAATGTAAGCTAAGCAAAGAAGCCAAGGTCATCCTATCTATCTACATTCCTGGACTGCATTCTTTTAAAAATTTATGTCTATCTTTTAGAAGCCCTGCATCTTCTCCCTCCAACCCCCCTCCCTCCAAAAAAGCTATCCCTTGTTTTTGCAATGTATTTTGGCCAACAACTTGCTTATTTCTTTACAAATGTAAAGGAACAAATAATTATAATAATAATAATTATTAATTTTACTACAACAGCTGCTGCTGCTGCTATAGAGAATCCAAACTGGTTAGCCTACGATAAAAGCTCTTCACTTTCCTATCCTTATCTCACAGTTCTCACCTACAAATACCTTATGTTTCAATGAAAACAGAAAGTTCTCATTTCTTCAAATATGCCTCAGGTTTTCCTGCCTTATGTCTTTGCTTACTCTATTCTTTATGACTGGAAAGCTCCTCCCCATCTCTACCTCTTCAAATCTCAGCTCAAATGCCTCCTCCACAAATCTTTCACTGATCTCTCTGCCCTCCATTCCCCAGTTGGAAGTGGTTTCCCTTATCTGAGATATTGTGATTATTTATGTCCATATCTCCCTCAGATACTTAGTAGCTATATGACCCTAGGGAAGTCACTTAACCCTGTTTGCCTCAGTTTCTTCATCTGTAAAATGAGCCAGAGAAGGGAATGGCAAACCACTTTAGTATCTTTGTCAAGAAAACACCAAATGGGATCATGAAGAGTTGGACAAGACTGAAAAATGACTCAAGAACAACAAAAATGTGCATACTGCATCCTCTGTACAAGCCTGTGAACTACCCGAAACCAGAGGTTATGTCTTATCCATCTTTGGCAGCATGGCTTAGTATAAGATTCTGAACACCGGAGGTACCCAAGAAATGTTTGCTGAATTGAAAAAAAGTGTTTAGGAGCAGACAGGTGCAAGGACTGGAAGGACGTTCTGTTCTTTGCTCAGTCAAGTCCTCACCTTTTTATTAGTATTTTTTTTTTTTAGGCAGTTGGGGTTAAGTGACTTGCCCAGGGTCACATAGCTAGTAAGTGTCAGGTGTTTGGTCTGAGATCGAATTCGAACTCAAGGCCTGACTTCAGGGCTGGTGCTGTATCCATTGTGCCACCTAGCTGCCCCCTCAATCATCACTTTAAACCCTTGTAGCTGTGACCAGACTTCTGTTCATTGTTCTCAACGTGGTAGCTATCCCTTTGCAATCCCTTCCTCCTCTGGACACTTACCAGTAGGGTACAAGTGTTTAACAGCATTAGACCTCTATTTCTGGTTCTACTACATACTCCCTGTATGAACATGGGCAAGTCAGTTCGTCATTTTTGAGTTAATTTCCTTACCTATAAAATGAGAGGTTTAGATTAAAGGTCTCCATGGACCTTTATAGTCTCAACTTTCTAGATTATGTTTTTCCAATTCTGTAGGATTGGGGAAAGCAGAAAGAAATGTTACATTCGGTTTAGCACTGGGTATAGCAGAGGGGACTAGAGGACAGGAAGTCTCATTCAAAGTGTTGATAGCTTCAGGTGTGGTGCAAGAAACAGACATTAATTAAGTAAACCTTGCAGACCATGACCTCTGGAAAGTGTACAGTCTTGTAGGTAGAATCTAGTGACCACTAGGTGGCTCTAGAATACTTATTTATTTAGAAAAGCTACATGTACCAGCATCAGAGCCCTTCTTAGGGTGGGAAGGTGGTTATTGTCTCTCAGGAAAAATGCACAATGAGGTACTTTGGAAGATCATTTTGGTGAATCGTAGCACATAGGACCAATCCTTATTACATCAGGAAACTCCCAATTTAACTTGCCAAATGTACATATAATTTTCACAAGTGGTTTCTGGTTTTTAACTTGATTTGCAATTTAGGTTTGTGTTCATTTTTGGAATTCATTCATTCATTCATTCATCCAAGAATCCATCAAACATTTATGGCTAGTATTCCTAATGCCTCTTAGAAGTTTGATGTGGGAAGGCAAGAAATGTATTTGGACATAAATTTGCCTGAATCCTTGAATTTTCCTTTGCTTTGTCCACTTAAGAGACTTCTGACCCACTGCTCTGTACTGTTCCTTCCTTGTAGGTTGGAACATAGCAGTTCAGACTTGGAGCTCTTGCTGGGGCAGGTGGTCTGCAGCCTTTTGTTGTGGTTTCCTCTATTGCTGGTGAATGGCTATATGGTAAAGAGCTGGAGCAGATGCAGAAGAAATCAACAAATAAGTATTTATTAAGCACATACTGTGTGCCAGGCTATGTGCTAGGGACACAAGTACAAAGAATGAAACAATTCCTACTTGTAATGGGCTCACATTCTAATGGGGCAGATAATAAGACCTTGTATGCAAGAATACATACAGCATAAATGTAAATACATAATAAATACGAATCATAAAAAGTAGTTAAATATAAGAGTTAGGGAAGGCACTAGCAGCTGGGAGGATATCAGGAAAGACTTCACACAGAAGATGGTTCCTGAACTGCAACCTAAATGAAGAGAGAGATGCTATGAGGCAGAGGTAAGGAGAGACTGTATTTTTTATTTTTATTTTTTGCAATTGAGGTTAAGTGACTTGCCCAGGGTCACACAGCTAGTGAGTGTCAAGTGTCTGGTCTGAGACCAGATTTGAGCTCAGGTACTCCTGATCCCAGGGCGGGCATTCTATCCACTTCACCACCTAGCTGCCCCCGAGAGACTGTATTTTAAACATGGGGGGAGAGCCAGTGCAAAGAAACTAAAATGGGGATGTGGAGAGTGTGTGTATGTGTGTGTGTGTGTGTATGAGAGAGGAGGCTGGGTTAATCAGATCAAAGAAGGTAGGAGGAGGAAAAATGTCCAGTGAGGCTGGAAAGATAAGATGATGCCAAGTTGTGAAGGGCTTTAAAAGTTAACCAGAGTAGTTTATAATTTTTCCTTGAGTTAGTTGAGTAGGGCAGTCTCATATAAGATCATTGTTTAAGGAAAATTACTTTGGCAGCATTGTGGAGAATGGGGACGAGTGGAGAAAGATTTGAGACTGGGAGCATAATTAGGAAGAACTGTGGTATTTGGTTTCAGAGACCCATTGCAGAGACAACACCATGCTGGGAGGTTCAGACCAATGGCCAGAGGCAAGACTGGACTGGACTGGCTTCTGCCATGAAACCTCTGAGGCTGGGGAGATTGGGCCAGGAGACCAATTCCAATCAACAGTTCTTCCCTCTATGTTCCACACCACCCCAGGGCGCCTCGCCCCCTTTTTCTAATTGCAGAACTGATTTTGGTGGGTTCAAACATTTGACCTCCTCACTTATTTCATTCTCCCATCTACCAACTTGGAGAAAAGTTGAGGAAAGTGATAGGGCAAAGCAATTTCTTTGTAGGTTCTTTGCTTTAAAATGCTTCAGTAAATCATGTGGCCACTGAAAAAGTCAATTGTCTGAATCTTACAGCGAACATTTCTACAGTGTTTCAAGCTTTGCAACTTAATATGATCCTCATGACAGCCCTGTGAGGTAGGTGCTTTTATTTATCTCCGTTCTATAGAGGAGGCAACTGAGGCTGAGAGGAGTTAAGTGTCTTGCCTGTAGTCACACAGCTAGCAAGTGTCTGAGGTAGGATTCAAACACATATGCTCCTGACTACACGTGGGTCCAGCACTTTATCCATTATGCCACCTAGCTGTTTTGTGAATGAGATGAGTTAATTAAGATAAAGATCCGTAAGAACCTGAGAGGTACAAAGTACTATGTGTATTTATTTATTTATTCATTCACTTATTTATTTGCTTACTAATTAATTAATTAATTTTTAAATTTATTTTAATTTTTTTGTGATTCTTTTTTTAAATATAAATTTATTTATTTTTAGTTTTCAACATTTACTTCCACATGATTTTGAGTTCCAAATTTTCACCATATCTTGCCCCTCCCCCCACCCCAAGATGGCATGAATTCTGAATACCCCTTCCCCTAGTCTGCCCTCTCTTCTATCTCTCCCCTCCTTTTCTTATCCCCTTCCCCTTCTATTTTCCTGTAGGGCAGGATGGACTTCTGTACCCCATTTCCCATATTTCTTATTTCCCAGCTGCATGTGAAAACTTTTTTAAAAAAACATGTGTTTTTAAAACTTTGGGTTCCAAATTTTCTCCCTTCCTCCCTCCTTACCCACCCTAATTGAAAAGGCAAGCAACTCAATATAGGTTAGACATGTGCAGTTATGCAAAACACTTCCATAGTAGACATGTTGTGAAAAACTAACTCTATTTCCCTTAATCTTATCCCACCCTCCCGTTTATTCTATTCTTTCTTTAGATCCTGTTCCTCCTCAGAGCTATTTGCTTCTGATTACCCCCTTTCCCAGTCTGCCCTCCTCTCTATCATTCCCCTGCTCTCTTGTCCCCTTCCCCCCTATTTTCCTGTAGGGTAAGATAGATTTCTATACCCAATTGAATGTTTATGTTATTTTCTCCTTAAGTCAAATTCTATGAGAATAAGATTCACTCATTTCCTCTCACCTTCCCCTGTTTCTCCTCCACTGTAAGAGCCTTTTCTTTTCTGTTTTCTTTTTGTGAGGTAATTTACCCTATTCTACCTCTCCCTTTCTTCTTCTCCTAGTATAATCCTCTCTCATCCCTTAATTTTGATTTCTAGATATGACCCCTTAATCTTCAACTCACCCTGTGCCCTCTATCTATCTATCTATCTATCTATCTATCTATCTATCTATCTATCTATCTATCTGTCTATCTATCCATGCACATAATTTTCCCCCCTCCAACTACCCTAATACTGACAAAGGTCTCATGAGTTATAAATACCATCTTTCCATGCAGGAATGTAAACAGTTCAACCTTAATAAGTCTCTTATGATTTATCTTTCCTGTTTACCTCTTCATGTTCCACTTGAGTCTTGTATATTCTATAAAGTCAAATTTTCTATTCAGCTCTGGTGTTTTCATCAAGAATGCTTGAAAGTCCTCTATTTCACTGAATCACCATTTCCCCCCCTGAAGGATTATACTCAGTTTTGCTGGGTAGGTGATTCTTGGTTGTAATTCTATCTCCTTTGCCCTCCGGAATATTATATTCCATGCCCTGCGGTCCTTTAATGTAGAAGCTGCTAAATCTTGTGTTATCCTGATTGTGTTTCCGTAATACTTGAATTGTTTCTTTCTGGCAGCTTGTAATATTTTCTCCTTGACCTGAACTCTGGAATTTGGCTGCAATATTCCTAGGAGTTTTCCTTTGGGGATCTCTTTCAGGAGGATATTGGTGGATTCTTTCAATTTCTATTTTGTCCTCTGATTCTCAAATATCAGGGCAGTTTTCCTTGATAATTTCTTGAAAGATGATGTCTAGGCTCTTTTTTTGATCATGGCTTTCAGATAGTCCAATAATTTTTAAATTCTGCCTCCTGGATCTGTTTTCCAGGTCAGTTGTTTTTCCAATGAGATATTTCACATTGTCTTCTATTTTTTCATTCTTTTGGATTTGTTTCAAATGCTATCTCTTGATAGCATTATCTTCCTGGACTCCAAGGCTTGAAGCCTCAGAATTTTCTTTGATTCTTCTCTCTCCATCATGTTCCACATCACAGTCGCCAAGTCTTTTCAATTCTACCTCTAGAATATCTCTCAAATCCATCCATACCTCTTCACTTTCCCTGACATTGGTCTCATTTTAGACCATTATTGTTTCTAGCTTAGAGTATTATAATAACCTCCTAGCCAGGCTTTTTGCCTCTAGTTTCTCTTCTCTTCAATCTATCCTTACACAACTGTCAAATTAATCTTCTTAATGGACAAGCCTGGCTTCTGTCTACCTTTCCAACCTTATTTTACATTACTCTCTTGGATATAGTCTATGTTGCAATCAAACCTGTTCTCTGATACTGTCTTGCCATTTCCTATCACAAGGCATGTCTTCTTTCATGCTTAGACCTTTCCCCCACACCTTTGCCTGTTTAAATTCTCACTTTCCATAAGTTTTAGCCCATGGAATATGCATTTCTTTCCAGCTGAATATATTCCCTTCTTCTAATTTTCTTTTAGCAATTTATCCAAACTTCTTTGCTTTCATTACATTCTACTATGTATAACACTTGTTGGCATGTGCTTTGTAACCCTTCCTATTATATTGTAAGCTCCTAGAGGGTAAAGCCTGTATCATGTTTCATCTTAGTATCCTCAGAGTCAGGAACAGAAAACTAAACATAGTTGGTGCTTAATAATTGCTTGTTTCATTGATTGAGGAGGTGGTATTTGAATAATCTATTTTTTTCTTGCTGTTAGATTTTTAGCTGTAATGAGGATAACCATTTGGAGAGGTCATGATAAGGCTCTCTTCTGATCTGATATTACTAGAATCAAGAAGACAGCACTGTGGAGTTGTGAGAGCACAAAGGGATCGCTGCCAATGCATCTGGAGAGGGCATCTTTCCATCCCGAGGCTTCCTGTAAATATCAGACAAGAAGCAGGGAGAACTTTGGCCACTGCACAGTTCCTTAAACTGACTAATATACTTACCGTGGCTGTAAAGCTGATTTTGTTGATGTGAGAGAAAAAGAGAGCCAGGCGAAACTACAACGTGGCAGAGCCATGAAGTTGTGCAGAATCTAGTTAAATAGGAGGCTTTCTGTGAGGGTCTTTGCTCCCCTGTGATGTGTGTGCCTCTCAGAACTGTCTTCTTAATTGGTCTGTGCCAATTTTAAGCATCCTGAGATCTTAGGCTGGGCATTGGTGACTTTGCACCATGGGGAAGGAGGAAAAGGGGAGGTGAAGAGAGGGGAATGAAGAGAAGAAAGCGGGAGAGTAAGGGAATGAAAGAGATCTGGAAGAGAGGAGAAGTGAGGGGAAGAGAGGAAAAGATAGGAGAGGGAATGGCCCAGGAGAAGAAAGAGAGGAAGATGTAGGGGAGGGGAAAGGGAAGAACCATCTGAGAGGAGGGGAAATGTGATTTAGATTTACAAAAAATTCTTAATTTAAACCCCCTTTTATTTCCAATAAGGCAATTAAGTCAAAAGTCAATAGAGTCAGGCTCTTGTGCTAAGTGGGGAGGGGCTAGTGGCTGGGGTGTGGTGGAGAAGTAAAAAAAAAATCCAAAATGACTTCAGCCAGAGATGTCTATCCTGTCTCCTCTCCTTAAATGGAGTTTATGACTCTACCCTCTAATCAGAGGGGCAAAGGGTACTGTTTATGTGTGAATAATAGCCTTTTTATTTGGGTAAAACAATTAAGTTGCAATATCTGGCAACTCAATACAAGTATTTTTAATATGCATAAACAAAATTCATTAGAAATATTGCAACTGATTTTAAAAAGAATTATTAATAAAATGGTATCTTTTTTTTTCAATTCAATGAAAATGTTTTGTAGGTCAGATTTTATTTCTTTTGGCCAATGGCCATTCTAGGGAAAGAGCAGGGATAGTGTAATCTTCAGAGTAAATTACAGAGTTTGTGTGAATGTCTGAGGCTGGAAATATTTAATATTCCAGGGGTAGTTTCATAAAAGGAACCAGTAGTCCAAAAGAATACTATATCAGTTTAACTGTATTCTGTTTCTGAGTTTTTGAAACAGCCAGTGCAAAAAAGAAAATTAAAATGACATGATTTTTTTTATATAGCAAGTCATTTTACCTTTTATATATATATATATATATATATATATATATATATATATATATATATATATATATATATATATATATAGTCTAGTTGGAAATACCTGCAAGGAACTTTCGATGTGGCTTCAAATACTTTGCCAATCTTGTTCCACATTGCTCGCTTCCTTCCCTCACATACTATGGTCCAGCTGTTTGGGCTTTTACGATTCACACTCCATCTCCTGATTCCTTTCCATTGGATGTCCCTCATACCTGGAATATTCTCTCTCCTCACCTCTGTCTTTTGGAATTCCTGATTTCCTTTGACGTTCAGCTGAAGTACCATCTTGTGCACGAGACCTTTCCTGGCCTCCCTAGCTGCTAGAGACTTCCCCTCAAAGGTTACTTTGTAAATGCTTTGCATATATCTATATTTGTATGTATTATCTCCTCTGTTAGAATGTAAATTCCTTGAAGGCAGGTACTTTTTCACTTTTGTCTTTTGTAACTCCACTGTTTAGCATAGTGCCTGGTTCATAGTAGGCATTTAATAAATGCTTATTGATTGATTGGGCAGAATTGCCCTGACCTAAGCCTCTGGAATAAAGTTTGCCACAGAGGAGAGTGCTACTGTGACTTGGAAACATTAAGCTTCTAAACTCCCAAAGTCTGGTAGGAATAGCCCAGAGGGTCACAGAATTATAGGATCATAGAGGGAGATGAAGGAGTGCTAGGTGAGAGAGACATTCCATGCTTGTATTCAGACAAGGAAATCAAGGGATCAACACTGTTAGAGTCTGATTACTGTTAGCAGAAGCCAGACAGAAATGAGACAAAAGAACTCCAGGGCAAATCAACAAGGGAAGAAACTCAAGGGTAAGTACCAGGCAAAAGACATCCATTAAGTCACAGTTACTAGGTGGGTGATTCAACTCACTTGCTGTAAAAGCATGCCAGTAACGACTGTCTGTACTGGGAGTGCACCATTTACTTTCTGTTTAATGTTTCCTCTTCTTTTCCCTCTTTTTTCCTTCTTCCTCTTCTTCCTAATTTCTTCTTCCTCTTCTTCCTCCTCCATCTTCACCTTCTCAGCTGTGGGATCCTCCACCTCCTCCTCTTCCTTCTTCTTCTTCCTCTCTTTCTTCCTTCTCTTCCATCTTCATCTCCTCATCTATGGGACCATGAGCAGAACATCTAATATCTCTGGGCCCCAGGTTCCTCTTTTGCAACTTGGTGACAACAGTAGCACCTACCTCACAAAGTTATTGTTTAAAATATAACCCAACTTTTAGATAGAGAATTTTAGTAAAAGATCAAGTCATACAGGTCTATATATCCTTCTGAAATGGTCTGTAAGTTTATAAGGATGGAGTAGATGTGAAGCCTTTTGCATATTTACAGTAGAATAGGAGAAGAAGCATTTGGCCCAGGAATTAAACTGTGGGAACAGAAAAGTAGCAACTACGAATAGCCCTAAAATAGGTCACCAGCTTCTCTCCTACTCTGAGGTTGCCTGCAGGCAGTAGATAAAAGCTGGAGGAGAGCCTGGGCCTTTGAGCTTGTTTCTAAACTGGCCTCAATACTGTGTAGTTGATTATCTTGACAGGAGGGAGTGCAAGAGAGGCAGGGGAGACAGACCTCATGGTGGTGGAGCCGTGCAGCTCCTGGAACGAGGCATGGTCTGGTTATCTGGCACATTTCCCTGTGTGTCTGTGTTTGTGTTTCCCTAGGAGCAATAAGTGGAACTTGGAAAGAGGCAAATTTTGGCCTAGTATGAGGAAAAACTTCTTAACAATTAGAGCTATCCAAAAGTGGAATGGGCTATTTCAGGAGGTAATGGGCTACCTCCCTCTAAAGGTCTTCAAGAAGAGGCTGGATGACCAATCCAATCCAATAAACATTTATTGAGCGCTTACTATATGTTAGGCACTGTGTAAAGTGCTGGGAGACAACATAAGGAAAGACAGTCCTTGTCCTCAAGGAGATTATAATCTAACAGAAGGAGAAAAACAATACACAGAAGGAGGCAAGAAAGTGTGTGCATGCGTGTGTATGTGCAGGGGCCATCTTGTTCCATGGAGTTGAAACCAGGCACAGCAGCAGATTCAAAGTGGAATGAGCAGAGTCCAATTTTCCCCCCATATAAAGGAAGGCATTTGGAGGAGTTTGATACTCTATTCTCTAGCCCTCCAATCAGAGGGAAGAAGGAAGGAGTTGGTGTCCATCAAGGCTTGAGTTAGCAGCGTATGCTATAGTATTAGTCTTATAAGTATTATAGTATCTATAGTATTAGAAGAGATGATCTTATCCTGGGAAGACCAATTATTGGTTATTTTATAATAGGGATTCTTTTTGGGTAGGCATTGAACTAGATAGCCTTCCAGACCCAAATGGGAAATCTTGTGCATTGGGGTGTACTAAAGCTGCTTGAGGTCTTGGCACAGTAAACCCTGAGGGTTTTGGATAATTATGCCTCTGTGTCACAAGGTCAGTGAGAGCTGCATCCTTGATAATGTCATTTGAGCCTCTTCCTATTCTGTCGGGTATACCACTAGTACAGTAGTTAGAGGTTATTCTGGGACTCTTAACACCAAGTGCTACATAGGCAGGAGAGTGAGTTATGTTAAGTATAGGCCCTGCCTTCAGGAAGAGACACCTGGCAAGTCACTCCATGGGGATGATAGTGAACTGAAAGCTGTTAAAGCTATGCTTTGGTGGCAGTAAGACACTGGCGTTATCTAGATCAATTCATGCTCTTCTGTTATAGCAGGATAAAGTAATAATCTTAATAACTAATATTATATAACACTTTATAGTTTGCAGAGCATTTTACATGTATTATCTTATTTAATCCTTAAAATAACTCTAAGGTTAATGCTATCGAGATCCTTATTTTACAGATGGGGAAAATTAGATTAAGAGCTGTTAAGTGACTTGCTCAGGGCAACATAGCTATTAAGTGTCCGAGGCAGAATTTGAACCCAAATTGTCTTGACTCCAATCTAGGGCTATATCCACTATGCCATATTGCGTCTCTGGTACTAGATAGTTGTAAAGGTATCTTCAATGCAAGTGAGTTGTACGTGATGACAGTGGTCTTTGGGGGTTCAGAAATCCCTGACTTCTGTGTAACTTCTCTGTGACTCTGTGGTGTTCCTCAGTTTGAGGGGACAGCTCTCTGTCTCACTCTGTCTCTCTCTGTCTCTTTCTCTGTTCCCTGAGAACTGACTGCAGGAATGTCATTTCTCAAGTATGTCTGGGGATGCAGAAGCAAGTAGCTTGGGAATCAGGACTGAGCAGACATCAGGAGAATTGGCCAGTGATAAGACTCAGACTTAGCTATCTGTTGTGTGTCTGAAATCTCCTGGCAAGGTCTTTTACTGTCACCTATTCAAGAGATCTTTGACATGATAGTATTCTAAAACTCAGCTCTTAAAGCTTTTATTTTTTTTTGGATAAGTGAGGAACATTTAGTTATGGCCACAAAAACATAGACTCTGATTGTGGGGAAATCTGTCTTGTGTTCAGTTCAGAGATACCAGGGTACTAGAGTGCAGAAGGAAGATGTTTTATTAGATTAAGAGAAAGTTAGTTCGAAGATATTGATTTAATTAATTTAAAAACCCATTTTCATCATCTTAAAAGGTGAGACTTCTATGAATTTGATTGTTTTAAAAATCAATACATTGCAAAATATTTATTAACCCCTGAATCAAGCTACCCTCTGCACTCAGACAATCCCTGTAAATTTCAAATAAGCACATTTCTCCATAGTTAGGGCAAGGGCTGCCCTCCTGATAGAAACTGGAGCTTTGATTTCATTGGCAAAGGGAACCATCCGGTGAGGAAACTTCCTCTATCAACATGGGTCAGCTCCTTCTCTTTATTGAAGAAAAAGATTAATATTGTATTCTGGGTTTTAGGTACAAGTCTGCCAGAAACAATTCAACTTATTTTAATATTAATCTAATATCCAAGCATTTCCAGCTTGGACACGTCTTTCTATCCCAAAACAATATGAGGTAACATTCATAAGAATTTTGAATAAGGAAAAGATTATATGTTAAAATGCAGTTTGGGGCTAACATTCTAGAATAGTCATTATTCAAGTCACTTTCCCATTCGTTCCAAGACCACACCCATCAAGGATTAAAAATGGTCTCCTCCATGTGATCAATATTATCCTTTCTCAGTGGAGATGATTGAATTCTAGTGCCTTTGCTTCTGGGGCTGGGGAAAAAGGAGACTTTTTGCCCTTAGATGGATAAATAGCCTAATCACTTGAGGGGGTGGGAAAACCATTAGTCTTGTCTAGACAAGAATTAAATTTGGTTTTCACCCATGATCCTTTTCCTGGTACCTTAACCTTTGTTCTATATACTTTCATAAAGAGTAAATTCTGGAAAGAGTTTTAGACTAGAGAAAATATTTATTTCTGAATATTTCTAGAGAAACTTAAAATTTTTTTAAAATATGCTTTTACATCTGCGACTTTGTAGTCTTAGAGCATTGAAAGGTGATTTTCCCAGGCTCCCACAGGCAGTATTTGTCAGAAGAGGGGCTTGAACCCAGTTCTTCTTAGCTTTGAGGACAGCTTTCTCTCCTCCAAAAACAGACAACACACTGTATTTGGTAACGTGCCGTTTTAGCCTAGAAATTGGTTTGAGACCGAAAGGTTGAAATGGGCCACGTGAGGGCACTCAGATGTCTAAAGACATAAATAAAACCTTGCAAAGTTAATGAAAGAATTGGAGAGCTACAAAGTTTGACATTATGTCCATGCCAAATTATCTGAAAAACCAGTCTTCATTTCCTATATATTTTGCTTCATCAGTAAAGGGAACAGAACACAGCTTTTGATATTTTAGCTACTTTTTTTGGGGGGGGTGAAAGTTTGGTGTATGTTTAAAATTTTCTTCAGCATTTGTTGTTAAAATGAAGAGGTCTGTGCAAAAACACAAAGATGAGTGAAGCTATGGAGCAAATGCTCCCTGATTGTGCTGAAGTCTGGGCAGCACACCAGATTCCCTTCCAGTTCAGGCCTCTACAGACAGCCATGACTGTGCCCTTTCTATAACTTGGCACCCATCACTCCTCTGGTTCTTGTGGCATTAAAGCAATCCAAGCAGACCATCTGCACTAGACTCAGTGTGAGAACTTATTTCCTACAATCCTTGGTTGTCCTTTTATCATTTTTTCTCTCTAGCTCTTGCAGTTTCCCAAAATATTTTGCAAATAAGTTCCACCACCAACTCTAAGAAATATGGACAGCAGTTTCCTCACCTGTCTCACCGCCTAATCTGCCAACTGCAGAGTGCTGAAAGAGCTCTGAGGGGAAGATGGATTTGTGTGTGTGCCAAGCTTCCAAGTTCTGAAGTGACTTCAGGTGTTATAGGGAGGGTGATGGGGAGCGTGTATGTCCTGGCCTGATGCCTGGACCCTCATGCTGGGATGTGGAACCAGAAACTTTCCACACCTCTGCAGTATCTCTCACATCCTCTCCCCTTCTCTTTATCCTCATTGCTCTGCCCCCTCTAGGCCAACCTTCATCATTTACCTTACCATCTTCCTGGACTATTTGCCTTCTAACAGTTCCTCCTTCCTCTCCTTTCTCCCAATCTGTCTGTACTCTTAGGTAAGACTAATCTTCCTCGTGCATGGATCTGATTGGGTCAGTCTTCCACTCAACAATTTTGCTTTTGCTTTTTTGGTGAGGCAATCGGGGTTAAGTGCCTTGCCCCGGGTCACACAGCTAGTGAGTGTTATGTGTCTGGGACCGGATTTGAACTCAGACCCTCCTGACTCCAGGGCCAGTGCTCCATCCACTGCGCCATCTTGCTGCCCCACTCAGCAATTTTCTGCAGCTACCTGTTTGCACAGTCAAATTCAAACTTTTGTTTGACATTCAAGGCCCTCTGTAGTCTACATTTCCAGCCACTTCACATACCATTTGCTCTATGTGCTAGATGCTCCAGGTTTATTGGACTTCTCATGGCTGTCTACACACTACCTGTACTTTATTTCTGCTGTGCCTTTTTCCTATCCTCAGTACTACCTACTTTCTCCTGTTGAATTCCGACTCATCCTTTAAAACCCAACTTAAATGTTACCTCCTCCATGAAGCCTTCTCTGATCTTCCCAGTCAGTAATAACCTTTCCTCAGGTGGGCCTCATGGGGCCCTGAATTTCACAGCTCTCTGAGGCACTAATAATCTGTTATGGTATCTCATGGTTATCTGTGTGTATCCCATCCTTCTACTACCCTTTTCTGATCCTCCTTAATGCTAGTGCCTTCCCTCTGTTGGTTATAGCCAATTTATCCTGCCTATATCTTGCATTTACATAGCTGTTTGCAAGTTGCTTCCCCAATAATAGATTGTACGCATCACGAGAGCAAGGATTCTGTCTTATCTAAATTTTGCATCTCCCTCAGCAGCCAGCCCAGGGCTGCACAAGTGACAGGTACCCAATACATTTTTGTTGTATTGGAACGGAATGGATTTAAAGAAAATTGTGCTGCTTAAAACTAAAAAGAAATTCAAGGAAAATGTGAGTCTTTATTGTCAAG
This sequence comes from Phascolarctos cinereus, assembly GCF_003287225.1. Lineage (NCBI taxonomy): Eukaryota > Metazoa > Chordata > Mammalia > Diprotodontia > Phascolarctidae > Phascolarctos > Phascolarctos cinereus. The sequence continues at coordinate 383,223,538 of NW_027555625.1, forward strand.
TTTGAAATTAAATGGGGTCTTTTGTTCATCCAGTAAGTATTCACTGAGTACCTACTGTGTGGTCAGCCCTATGCCATGCTGTTTGGGAGGCAGAGATAGGATTCCTACATTCCAAAAGCTTATCATCTATTTCAGGAGCTGACATATCTATGTGCATTAGTTAAAGGGGTAGCTGAGGCTTGAGGTTAAGATGGATTCTGGACCAGAGTTTTTTAAAACTCTGCTGTGGAAACCCCAAGGTACAATCCTAGATTGTGAGAGCTGAGGCACAGGGGTGGGCTGGAGCCTGCTTGAACCAGCTTACAAGAGTTGATTGTTAAATTTTCAGTCTGAGCATTTACACCTCAGAAATTGGCAAATACTATAAATTGGGGCTTGGTTTATTATCTTGTTGAGTGTCTAGACTTAAGAAATTGATGGAAAAAATGTTAATAATGCAGATTAAACTTAAAAGTGTGTTGTGTATATCCCCCCTCCCCCACCAAAAGTTAGTAGTTAAAACCTTTGCCATTATATACCTGACTGAGAGGGACCTTAAGAGATTATCTCCCAAAGGCTTGCTCAGGCTTTGAGGGGGTTATTTCAGAAGTTGGGTTCAGATTTTAGTGTTTATGTGAAATTTTTCAAGCTCTTTCCCCCTATTTTAAGTTTGTGTGATATCTGAATCCAGGTCCTTTCTCTTCTCTTGTCCCCAATCAATAGTTTATTCATTGCCTGATGTAATCAAAGAACACCTAGACACAAATAGGATGAATATTATTGTCTTAATACCTTATTATTTTTTTTTATCTTCTTACTCTCTTGTACCCAACAACTTCCCTTAGACTAGTGGACTTCAGATTTCACGTTGATGTTCTCTCAGATTCCCTAACGTCCCAATTCCTCAGAACCTCCTTAAATTCCATGACCTATTCTAGCTCACCTCACTCTCCATCTGCCACTCTGCTTGGCTTCGTTTCCACATAACAAAAAGACACCTCTGTGCAGGATACTCTCTGGTGTCTCCACCTTGCTTTCCAGCTTCCTTCCTGTTGTCTTCTCCCTTTAGATTGTAAGCTCCTTGAGGTCAGGGACTCTTTTTTTTCCTTTACAGTGTGTGGCACATATTAACCACTTAGTAATGCTTGTGGAATTGAATTGAGTGCCTTCACTACACACTACCTTCCTTAAGAAGCCTTTTCTGATCCTCCTTGATTCCTTCCTTCTGTTGATTATGTCCAGTTAATTCTCTCTGTATTTTGTTTGTACGTAATTGTTTTCATGTTGTCTCCCCAGTTGGACTGTGAGCTCCTTGAGAGCAGAGATCGGTTTTTCGCCTTCCTTATTTCTCTAGTGCTTAGCATGGTGTCTGCACATGGCAGGCGCTTAATAAATGACTTGCCTTGCCTTGCCCTCGGTCATCACGCTGATGAGGATCACACACTGAATCTCACTGTCACCTGTAAGTGTTCCACTTCCTTCGTTACAATCTCTGACATTCCTCTGTCTAACCATAACCTCCTCCCGTTCCTTCTCTTCTCATGCCTCGCCCCTCCTAAGCTATTCGTTGCCTTCATCAAAATCTCCCTCCTCATTCACCTCCTACCTGTCTGGTTACTTCTTCTCTGTCTCGTTTGCTGACTCATCACCCATATGATTAACCTCATAACTGTGGTTGTTTTCCAAATGTTCTGTTCTAGTTCTTCTTCTCTGTTTAACTATTATCTCTCTGCAGACGACTGCCAGGTTTACATGTCCAGCCCCCAAATCTCCCCTGTGCTCCAGTCACACATCACCATTGGTGTATTGGACATTTCAAATGAGATATTCCAGAGCCACCTCAGACACAACATATCTAAAACTGAATTCATCTTTCCCTCCAAACCTTTCCCTCTTCCAAACTTCTCTATTGCCATCAAAGGTATGACTCTCCTTCCTTTCTCACAGGTCGTAACCTTATCCTCAAGTCCTCCCTTTCTCTTACTCCACAAATTTAATCAGTTACCAAATCTTGCTGTCTTTTTGCCTTTACAACATTTTTTTCTATTCCCACAGCTATCACCTCATTTTAAACCCTCATCATCTCCTGCCTAGATTACTGTGATAGCCTCCTAATTGTTCTCCCTGCCTCAAGTCTCTTACCACTCAAGTCCATCCTACACCCTGTTGTCAAATTAATTTTCTTTAAGCTTAGATCTGACCACATAACTCTCCCAATCAATCAATTTCAGTGATTCTCTAATGCCTCCAGGATAAAATATTAACTCTTCTGTCGAGCTTTGAAAGCCCTTCACAACATGGCCCCAAACTATCCTTCATTAGCCATTTTTCCCTTGCCCACAATCTGCAATCCAGGCCAACTAGCCTTCTATCACCTCCTCACAGTCAACTTGCCATCTCTGTGCTTTTGCACTGGCCATTGCCTCATGCCTAACATGTATTGCCTTGTAGACGCTCTCTTCCTTCCCTCTCCTTGCTTCTCTTCCTCTCTTCCTTCAAGACACAGCTCAGGCACCAATTTCTGCATGATGTCTTTCCTGATCCTTCACAACTGGAGTGTCCTTCCTCTCAAACCACTTTGTATTTGTATGAATTCTCTTGATGTTTATTCTGTAGATACTTTTATACATGCTTGCTGTCTTCCCCGTTACAATGTAAGCTTCTTGGGGGCAGGGACTGTTTTAGTTCTTTCTTTGTAGCCCTCACATCTTCCTTTGTGGCCCTCCCACCTCCCTTTGGGGCCCTCCCGCCTCCCTTTGGGGCCCTCCCGCCTCCCTTTGGGGCCCCTTTGTGGCCCTCACACCTCCCTTTGGGGCCCTCCCGCCTCCCTTTGGGGCCCTCATGCCTCCCTTTGGGGCCCTTACTCACACAAATTAATGCAGAATAAAACCCTTCCACATCTTAGTAGACAGTTACATAAGATGCTGTAGCCAAAAATATGCATCACTGCACAGCTACTCTTCTGGGGATGGACTTTTCCATTCTTGCATAGGCTTGTCCTCAGATAATAGTCACATTCTTTGATGCTGGGCCTGCAGAGAAATCTTTTCTAGGTTGGAAGGATCTGCCAGAGATTTTGCTCTGCTAAAACAAATTTTGAGAACCCGGGGTTGACTTCGTATTTGTTTCACTACCATCACTCAATCAACAAGTCGTTAGTGTTTACCATGGGTCAGGTACTGTGCTAGGTGCTGAGTGTACAGAGGCAGGAATGAAACAATTTCTGCCCTCATGGAGCTTATATTTCATCAGGGAAGACAACACATACCTACAAATGTATGTAAAATAAATGCAAAGCAATTTATTGGGGGATCACAAAAGCCCTCATGCAAAAGCTCTGAAGGGAGCTAGGGAGGTGAAGCAGAGATGAAGAGATGGCTCATTTCAGATATGGGGGAGGCCTGTGCAAAGTCATGGAGATGGGAGATGGGAGAAAACAGGAGGTGGAGATAAGGAACAGCATAGATGCCATAGCTACAACATTGGAAGAAAAATAGCAGTAGAGATAGCTAAAAATTCACCCATGACAAAATTTCCAGAAGGGCTCGACCCCATTCTTTTTAACACCAATGTTCTTCTGGTGGTGGTGTATAATTGTGGATTAAGGAATACTATAGTCTCTGAGGATCATTCGGACACTGGAGAGACACATAGTGTCTGCAACACTCACTTCGAGGCTCTTGTTATGAGCAGGCTGCCACATATTGTATGAATGAGGAATATGAGGATTGTGATGGAGAAGTGGTAGAAGAAATATCAGAAAAATGTATGAGTGGGAAAAAAAGATGGGTCGGTCATGTCTAATAACTGTCAATAAGGGAAGGAAAGTTAATCTGGCATGGCCTTGTTAGAAGTTCACTAACCATCACTTTAATAATCTCTCCTAGATTTTTCTATGAATGGAAGTTAAGCTTACCAGCTTGGGGATTTCAGGTTCTCTCTCTCTCTCTCTCTCTCTCTCTCTCTCTCTCTCTCTCTCTCTCTCTCTCTCTCTCTCTCTCTCTCTCTCTCTCTCCTCTCCCTCTTCCTTTCTTTTTCCTTCCTTTCTTCTTCCTTTCTTCCTTAATTCCTTTCTTTCTTTTCTTTCTTCTTTCTTCTTCCTTCCTTCTCTCCAGTTGGGACATTTGTTCTTCTCTAGTCCTGCAGCACCTCTGTTGTTTTGCAGGAGAGTGGCATAGGGATCTCATTGATCAGTTCTTGTAGTAATTTGGGATGTAGCTTGTCTGGATATAGTGACTTGACCTCGTTGAGGTCAGTTAAGGTGCTTTGTTATCTTGAACTTTAAATCCCTGACTAATGTTAGGGAGAACCTGGAGCTGGCCCATGGAAGTATCAAGTGACTGACCCACTCTTGGTCTTCTGGGGTCATCTGTGACATTTCAGGGTGAGATAGAGAGATGGAACCTGGGCTCCTTGGGTGGCCTGGGAGATTTTACTGAGATTAGTGGCTGAAGTATCAGACAGGTGTCACCTGGCTGCTAACCAGCTGCCAGATCTGATGATTGCCCCTACCCCCACAAAAAGACGAAGGGAACTGTAGCACAGTGGGATGATTCTACTTTCCTTGTGACTGATAATGCTTCCCTACAAAGGGTTTTGGGTGCATTGGTTTCTCTCTGACTTGTAAGAGTAAAGAGGCATGATGCAAAAGAGGGTGGGTGGAGGAGTCAGAATGGAAGATTCAGACTTTACCGGAAGTGACTGGGGCTGCTGTTACCATTTGAATGTCGATACTATGTATTTCATTTTCTCTGTAGTAGCTGCATGCTACCCTACATACCAACTGAGAGAATTCTTTGAGGGTTTCGCTGAAAAGGGAAGAAAGCTTAGGATCCAAGTGAGTAAGGACATAAGCCAAGCAAATGATGAATTATTCTTAGAATATCCATAACCCCGGAAAGGAACATAGTAATAACAGCTAACATTGATATAGCACTTTAATGTTTCTGAAACCCTTTATAGATATTACCTTATTTGATCCTCACCACAACCCTGGGAGGTAGGTGTTTTTGTGTTCCCCATTTTACAGTTGAGGAAATTGAAGTTACGGCGGCTGACTGACTTTCCCACTAGTAGGTAGGTATCTGAGGCAGGATTTGAACTCAAATCTTCCTGACTCCAGGTCCAACACTCTATCCGTTGTACTATCTAGCAGCCTCTAAATGTCTAAGGCAGCACCTGAACTCAGGTGTTTGCCGCTCCAAAGCTGTATCTGCTGGGCCGCTTAACTGCGCCATGGAACCCAGCAGGCACTGGAAGAGAGGCTGGGGAGATGATAGAAATGGTGAGCAGTTCCCATACATGCTCCCTTGGAAGGCAGCCGGCGCAGCAAGCTTCAACCGACCCGAGCAATGTGTGCAGATATACCCCCACCCCCCAAAATACCCCTGGCTGCTACCAGTCCTGCTCCCCAGTGCTCACAAGAAACAGTGCCCCCATGGGACTCAAACTTCCCATTTGGGGGAAAACATGTTTCCTTTCTGTTATTATTCCCTCCACCCCGAGTAACATTCCTACCCTTTCTTTGGTGACCCCAAAGGCTAAAAAACCACCTTTATTAGTTGTGAAACTTAAAACATTGCTGGCTCCTGGTCTGTAGAACTCCAGGCTCCAGATCTCCTTCTCAATGAAGTATAACCTTCGGAGGCATATTCCAGCCACCCCACCAAGTCTCAATATCTATAAGGTTAAATTTGTGTCTGTGTATTAACATCTGTAGTTCACCTTGCTTGTCACCCATATCTTATGCATATGTGAATGGACGTCTGAGGCCATGGATTTTAATGACGGCTCCCTTCTTGAATTTTGTCTCCTGCTAATTCCTGGTCATCTCTATGGCTCTGCTTCTTTCTATGTTGTAGCTTCTTTCCATGGTGTTGAGCTTGGCAGGTGTACTTATGCAGTTTTCTCCCTTCCCTTTTCTTTTTGATTTGAAACTCTCATGGTCAGATGAGCAAGACTCCATTGAAATACATTTTTTTGCCAGGCTGTTTGAGGCCAGGTGCCCATCATTATTGTATTTTGAATTGTGAATGAGAAATCCAAATCCAAAAAAGACACCATCTTTTTAAGTAGATACTTGCTTCCTAAATTCTCCTTTCTTTTCTGAAGCCCTAGTCTTAGGAGTGATGAAAATGCCCCCAGTGCTCATAAGGTCTTTGGTTTCTTATTTAAAACTGGTGAGTAAATGTAAATATTGCAAGTACATTTAAAACACATACATGATGGGAACGGGAAGACTTCTCCTTTGACAGAGGAAAAACATTAACTTCTGATGTTGCATGGTTAGGTGGAAAGGGCCCTAGACAGGGAGTCAGAGAGTAGAGTTTTAGGTCTGGCTCTTCCAAACCTTTTCCGTAAAAAACAGGTGATCAGTCCAATGATGGGGCAGTTAGGTGGTGCTGTGACTGTAGACACTTACCAACTGTGTGACCTTGGGCAAGTCACTTGATCCTGTTTGCCTCAGTTTTCTTATCTGGTAAATGAGCTGGAGAAGGAAATGGCAAACTACTCCAGTATCTTTGCCAAGAATACCTCAAATGGGGTTATAAAATGTTGGACATAACTAAACAACAACTGAGCAATTGAATGATATAGCAGAGTTTAATTATGACATGTTAAAAATTGGTAAAAATGGAAAAGGTATGTAAAGGTTTTTATAACAAAATCTTTTCATGATTAAGGAGAATGGAACTACCACATTTGGATTATGACTACTTTCTACCTTTGTGACCTTGGGCAAGTCATTTAATTCCTTTGCATCCTTGTTTCCTTATCTGTAAAAAACGAGAGAATTGGGATAGATAATCTCTAAAATTCCTTCCCACTCTAAATCTATGCTCTTATGCTTCACAAGGAAGTACAACTGGAACTATGGAAGAGGAGGTGGGAGAAGTAATTGGAATAGACAAAATATACATAGGTCAATTCTAGGGACAAAATAAATTTTTTTTTTTGGCTAAGTAATGGGGTTAAGTGACTTGCCCAGGGTCACACAGCTAGTAAGTGTTATGTATCTGAGGCAGGATTTGAACTCAGGTCCTCCTGACTCCAGGGCTGGTGCTCTATCCACTGCGTGACCTAGCTGCCCCAACAACACAAATTTGAAGACATTATGTGACAAGATTTTCAATATCTTTGAAATAGGGTAAGGGAGGGAATTGTGGGAAGATGGTGGATTAAAGCAGGAAACTTACCTGGTTCTACCAAATTCCTCCACAAATAATTTTTAAAATGCCTCAAATTTCAGAGCAGCAGAAATAATTAAAAGTTGGGGTACAGCAGTTCATCAGCCTAAGACAGCTTGAGAGGATGTTAGGAAAGAACTGACCTTCTGGGGGTGGTGATCTGGCCTGGCTGAAGTGCAGATTTCACTGGTCAACAAACAGCAAGTCCAAGGACAGCTGTGTGGGTGGCAGCCTCGCCTTCAGAAGCTTTGCCCCACATGGTGTAGGGACTGGGTGGCTGATCAGGAGAAGATCGTGGGGGCCCTCCATTGGTGCTGCACTCTGGGCCCAGGCCCGCTGATCAGACACAGTTCCAGGTTGTGGCTACAGGGTGAGGAGCTGGTGAATGAGGTTGCAGAGGGGTGGGGCACTGCTGGTTGTGCTCAGTCATAGGAGAGAGTCCCTGGCTTTGGTTTTAGGGTGGGGGGGGTGAGCTGATGCTTGCAATCACCTGAGGGACTGCAGGGAGCAAGAGTGTTTGTGGTGGCAATGGTGCTGGGGGCCTTGACTCAGGGGCAGAGAGAAGTATCTGTGGTCACTTATAGATCAAAATGTGAGCTGGAGGATCAGTGACCACACCTGGCTTTGCATTATAGAACACTGGAAGAACCAAGAGCTCAGAAAACAACAGGATGAAAAACCTGAAGCCCGAGATGTCATTCCTCACACCCCAGGAATAGAGCCTGATTTTAATATAAGTTAACAGCCAAGAAATAGGCTATTAAAATGAGTAAAAAACAGAGAAAGAACCTGATCATAGATAGCTACTATGGTGATAGAGAATATCAGGGTTCAAACTCAGAAGACAAAATAGCAGCCTGTAAAGCTTCAAGGAAAAATGTAAAATGATCACAAGCCCCAAAAGGGTTTTTGGAAGAGCTTAAAAAGGACTTTAAAAATCAAAGAGAGGTTGAGGAAAAATTGGGAAAAGAAATGAGTAATGCAAGAAAATTATGAAAAGAAAGCCAATCAATTAGAAAAAGAGATTCAAAAACTTACTGAAGAAAATAATTCCTTAAAACTTAGAATTGGGCAAGGGGAAGCTAATGACTTGATAAGACACCAAGAAATGATAAAATAAAATCAAAAGAATGAAAAGATAGAAGAGAATGTAAAACATCTCATTAGAAAAGCAACTGACCTAGAAAACAGATCAAGGAGATATAATATGAGAATATCGATATCAATGTCTATTTTCCCTCTTCTACAAATTCTTTTTAGAATAATTTCCATACACACATGGAAGGCATCCTGGATGAAAGTATAATACAGGAATGAGCAAGCTTTCACAAATGATTTTCTATAGCAAACCACATCCTTACAGCTACATAGTTGATTAAAATTGTAAAGAATATGTGATCATTGTTTGTTGATTGTAAAAAGGCATTTGATCCCATAGAACAAAACTCTGCCTTAAAAGATCTGTTACAGCCAGATGTCTCTTTTAACTGTCAAATTCATACAGAATTCCTTGGACTAGGTAACCACAGGGATAACAGGCAGACAAATTTATACTTACCAAAGGTGTTTGCTATTGTCATAGAGAATGGCCAATGAGGGCCTAGATGTAAGAGATGGTAAAGTCCTCCAGATACTTCTGTTTGATGGCTTTTCTTGCATTACTCATTTCTTTTCCCAATTTTCCCTCAACCTTTCTTTGATTTTTAAAGTCCTTTTTAAGCTCTTCCAAAAACTCTTTTGGGGCTTGTGATCATAATAGGATCATAGCATCATGATTTAGAGCTAAAAAGGCCTTTAGTGGTTATTGAGTCTAACCCCTTCATTTATTTATTCAATTAATTTTAAATTGAAAAATCCCCTCATTTCAATGAAGAAGAAACTGAGGCATAGAAAGGTTAAGTGTCTCACTCAGGATCACACACCTAATAAATGACTGAGGCAGAATCCACTACACTATGCAAAAGAATTCTGCCTAGCTATCCATACCAGAAATACCAAGTGAATGAAGAATGCTTATTGTCCAGATTATCATACAGAGTTAGGTAGACAGCCTAAAGCAGGGGTGGGGAACCTGCAGCCTCGAGGCCGCATGTGGCTTTCTAGGTCCTCAAGTGCAGCCCTTTGACTGAATCCAAATGTCACAGAACAAATCCCTTTAACAAAAAGATCTGTTCTGTAAAACTTGGACTTAGTCAAAAGGCTGCACTCAAGGACCTAGAAGGCCACATGTGGCCTCGAGATCAGAGGTTCCCTACCCTGACCTCAAGTCTTCATATAAGAATATGTTTATCTTGAATAGACACTGAAAATGGACAAGGAGTTAGGCTCAGAATTGAAATGAAAAAGAGAACAGGATTATTATCTTTGGGAAAATTTTTCAGTTCTTTTAATTACCTGAACTTTCTCCATCAAACGAAGAACCCATTTTTTTAGCACCAATATTTTTCTGGTCTTGTTGTATGAGTATGAAATATGTGATACTACAGTCACTGAAGAACTGAAATTAGCTGAAAGATGATGGAGAGGCACATGGTGGGAGTGAGCAGGCTACAACATATTACTTATTTGTAATTATAGGAAACACACAGGAGTAGTATTGTAAAGGATATCATAACGGAAAAGTATGATTGGAAAAAAAGATGGATCAATCACATAGTGAGAGTGAGGTCATGTATAAGATATGAGCCATATTTGATTCTTTACTTTCACTCATTCTTTATATATAATCATTAGTTGCCAAGACCTGTACACTTCTCCTCATTGACATCCTTCACATATGTCTGTCTTTCTAGTGATATCATAGCCACCCTAGTTTAGGCAACCATTACTTTTTGCCTGCATTATTGCGGGAGTATCGTAGCTGGTGGCCTTGTGTCCAATCTCTTCCCTTTCTAATGCATTCTCCACACAACTGCCAAACTGATATTCCTAAAGTACAGATCTGACCATGACACTTCCATACTCAAGAGGTTTCAGTGGCTCTCATTGCTACAAGGATAAAATACATTATTATGTGTGTTATTTATATTGGGCCTCCAATATGCTGTTCGACATTTAAAGCCATTTATAGTTTGGCTCCAACCTATCTTTTTGGGTTGATTACCCATTGACCAGGTTTTATCCCCTGACAGAATGTAAGTTGGCTGAGGACAGGGACCACCTCATTCTTGTATTTGTAGCCCAGTCACTTGGCACATAATAGGTGCTTAATAAATGTTTGTTGATCAACTAGTATTCATCCAATACTAGAGGAAATCACCTTGCGTGCTAGGGTGGGGGAGGGGGTCTTCTCTGGCAGTTTTGCAGGAGGACAAGGACAAGAGTTGCCCAAACAGGCAGACAGGGATGGATTGCAAAATGCAGCATCATAGATGAGATATAGATTCAATGGAGCATAGCAATATTATTTCGAAATGTTTGGGAAACATGATATTATTTAAAAAATTCAAAATTATTTCAAAATGTTTTATCTTGAAACGTTGGCATGCCACGTATGCCTGTTTCATAATGGTAAAATTCTACTGTGAAGTCATTATTCATCATATTCCTGTTCACAGAATTGTGGACTCTGAATTGAAAGGAACCTTAGTGACTACCTTGTCTAACCTGTATTTGATAGAGAATTCCCTGTATAATAAACTCCAGAAAGCCTCTACTTAAAGACCTTCAGGGATGATGGTACATTCAGTGCCCCCTGAGGCAGCCCATTTCTTTTTGGAGTACCTGTAATTGTTTATATCAAGCCTAAATCTGCCTCTTTGCAGCTTCTACCCACTGCCCAATGGGACCATGCAGAAAGTCGAATCTCTTTTCCATATGGAAGCCCTTTGGATACTTCAGCCCTTCTTCCATAACATAGTCTACAGCAGACATGTCACATACACTGGCCACAGGGTGAATGAGGCTCACATCACTACTGAGCACAGCCCAAACCTGAAATATTTAACAAAATAAATAATAATACAATAGAACATAGATAATATTAATACATGTTTTTCTAAGTTAATAGGTGGCCCTTTGTGGCCTTGTTTCTACTTGAGTTTGACATCATTGTTCTACTGAGCCAACACCACCCTGATTCACTTTTTCTGGGCAATAAAAAAAAATAATAACCATAGTTAATGTTTTGATATTATTTAAGGTTTGCGTGGCACTTTACATACATGATCTCATTAGAGCCTCTTGACAAATCTATGGGGTTGGTTTTATAGAAGAGACTCAGAGTCTCAGATAGGCAGTGACTTGTGCAGGGTCCTATGGCTAATAAATGTCCGAGATGAGGTTAAAACCTGGGTCTTCCCTTTCTTAATCCATTGTGCTGTCCCCTTCCCCCTCCTCCTTTGTCAATTTCTTTGGGTTCGCAAACAAGATAGCATATTCTAGAATTTTATTCATAGCACATTTTAGAATTTTGCCATAAATCACAGTCAAGATCCCTGGCCTATGATTTGAAGGCACCATCTTTCTTTCTTTGTTTCTTTCTTTGTTTCTTTCCTTCCTTCCTTTCTTCTTTCCTTTCTTTTCCTTCCTTCCTTCCTTTCTCTTTTTCTTTTCAAAAATAACATTCTTTTTTGCAACAGAGATTCAGGAGGATGCTGCATCAAGTTTCAGAGTCTAATTCATTATTGAATACTGTTCTGGGGTTGCTATTAGTCACTGACACTAGCTTGATATGAGTGAGACAAGTTTAAATGTCAGGAAGGGAAAATCAGGTGTAACAAAAACCAAAGATCACAGATGACTGGAATGTCGAGTTTTAATTAGTAAAGAGACTGCCTGCCAAAGAGCCCTGTCCTGTCACCCCCTACCTGGCACCCCCCCCAACCTCCGCCACCTCCCTTCTCGAGGCTTCCTAGCTCTTCTTTGTTCAGCTCTGGACACTTGTAACTAACAGACATCTCTCCCCAGTGATATTTGCAGGGTTTGGGTTCTGGATTAGTTAGAAATGGTTTTTAGTTATGACTTCTTGAAAGGCCAAAGACCCCTGGAGAGTGATGAGTGATACAAAAGTGCATGGTTTCCTTGTAGGAGATGCTCATAGTGAGACATCATCCTGAGAACATTTCTGAATCTTGAGTTTCTTTGAGAGGGAATTTAAATTGTTCGTTGACAATATACTGGTTAACCAAGATGGAAACTGGTCTCGTGCCTGAATCATATCTGATGATAGTAAACAGATCTGACCTTCCAATCTCCTTCCCCTCCACAGTCTTTATCTCTATCCCAACTGTTAGGTCTTGAGATTGGGAAGTAACATGGCATGATGTGATGAATACTGGATTTTGAATTAGAAGACTTGGATTCAGATTCTGGCTCTGCTACTTACCTTGTTTGTGATCTTCAGCTAGCAGTTTTCTGAACCTTGGTTATTTACCTATATATTGAAGCAGTTGGACCTCAGCGCAGGTCTTCCATCAAAGACTGGATGACCACTTATCAGATATGTTATGGTGGGGATACTTTTTTGTTGCCCACAACCAGATTGTACACCAAACGGAGAGAAGTGAAATAACTTATGACATGGGCCAGGCGGAGCAGAATTACTGACTCAGTTTATTCATCTGAGGGTACAGGATATATAGAGAAAATCTAGCCTAACTTCAAAGAGTCCTCCCCGCGAGATACTCCCCAGAACATCTGCTGAGGATGTGACAACATGAATTTTCTCGTTAACAGGGTTCCTAGATTGGGTTGTATTTTCCAAGGTTTTCCCAGGCGCCTTGGTGCCACCTGCATAGAGGAGTGAATGTGTAAATCTAAGGTTCAAAGAGTGAGAAGGAATGTCTCAGGGACCTCCTAATCAGGAAGGACTTGGACAGCCGTACCATTTAATCAGCGAGCCCTTTTGGGTAAAAGCCTGGGCAGAGGTCAAACTCTGCCTTGGATCTTAAACCGTTATCAGACTCTTAAGATTGGCCCTCAATGCTTTTTGGGTGTGTTGGACTAAATGGCTGCTAAGAGTTCCAACTGAAAAAATTTGGTAACTTCTGTGCTTCTGTGACTACATGATTTTTAAGCTCTAAATTTTATGGCACTTTGTGTGTTTCTGGAGAAAGCCACAGATTTGTGGTTGACTGGCCAATAACGCATTGTCTGCAAGCAGGATGGTGAAGTGTCTGAAAGGCATGTCCTATGAGGACAGCTTGAAGAAACTGAAGATATTTAACATGGAGAGGAAAAGACTCAGCAAGACATATGATAGCTGTCTTCAAATATTTGGAAGATAGGTGTGTTAAAGAGTGTTTAGATTTGCTCTCTGTAGCTGGAGAGAGCAGAACTAGAGCTAATAGACATTAGAGGGAGGAAAATTCTGTCTCAATATAAAAAAGAACTAACAATCAGAATTTGTTGCCCAGTTGTTTCAGTTGTGTTTGACTCTTCGTCACCCCATCTAGGGTTTTCTCGGCAAAGATACTGGAGTGGTTTGCCATTTCCTTCTCCAGCTCATTTTACAAATGAAGAAACTGAGGCAAACAGAGTTAAATGACTTTTCCAGAGTCACACAGCTAGTAAGTATCTAGGGCCAGATTTGAACTCAGGAATGAGTCTTCCTGACTCCAGGCCCAGCACTTTCTTCACTGAGCCACCTAACTGCCTCATAAATCTACTCCCTTACATTTACTAGCTGATGTTTTGCTTTTCTTTTAGGTTTGCAAGATGCTTTACATACATGACCTAATTAGAGCCTCATGACAAACCTGTGGGGTTGGTTTTATAGGAGAGACTTTCAGAGTCTCAGGGAGGGGAAACAGCAGGGATTTATAGTGGACTCAAGCAGCATAAGTTTGTGCTTTTTAAAAATCTAACGTGTCAAGATGAAGATGAAGAGCAGGTCAAGGAGTAGTGCAGTTATACAGAGCTGGAAGTTGTCCTCAGAGGAGGGAATTTCATTGTTCAGTCATTTGGAGATGGAACAGTTTTTGAGTGGTGATGAGAGCCAAGGTGAGGCTGAATTGGCAGGGACTAGAGTGGAGGGGAATGGTTAGAGCTGAGGCTGTGCAGAAGCTGTGAGTCCACGGTTATGGAAGATTTATCCTTGTGTGTGTTGATGTCACTAAAGACAATGGTGAGGACCCTGATGGATCCTCTGATCATTTGCCAAGTGCTAGAGTCATCAAGGAAGTTGGGAGGGTGAAGACCAGTTGACGGCGGATGAAGGTGATGAGGTTGGGAGGGGGTGATAGGGAAGGGCAGAGCAGTATGTTGTCTTGTTCTTCATGCATGACAAGTAACCCTTGGCCAGTTACACTGGCCGCCAGCCTTCATACAACACTTTTGACCTTTTTGCATATTTAAGGTTTCTTTCCTGAGCTAGACTGTGAGCTCTGTGAAGGCAGGGACTATTTTACCCATTTTCAGCCTTAGTTGAACATAGGCCCCTGAACAGACTGACCAAGTTCAGGCCCTTACTGGGCAGCCCAAGTGGGGCTCAAAAAACATTTGTTGTTAACATTTATATGATTGATTTATTTGCCCTCATTTGCATGAGAAATACCACAGTCCCCATCATAATTAACAGGCCCATCTGGCAATAAGTCTTCTCTCCTTCAGCTCTATTCCTCAGAGATCTGTTCTTGGCAGGATTATCTATAATTAGCTTCTTCCTTTTCCTAATCTGAGGAGAGATGAGCCGCGGGCAGGCTTTTTTACTGCAGATGCTGAACTTTGGCTAATAAGCCCTAGACTCAAGATTCTGCAGCAGGGACTGCAGTTGAGTTTCAAAGTGATGGTGAAATTTTAGGCCACAGTTATCTTCCTAGCTTTCCCTTTACATATCAGGCCATGGATGACACTGTCCATGCGTGTAAGAGCCTGGGTTAGTCTGTTTAAAGCAATGATAAATTTAATCATGAGAAGCTGCTTTACTTTAAAGCCTCTAGAGGGGGGTGGTTTCTGTCCACCCTTTGGGGTCTCAGTGAACTAGGAGAGCCAGGCCCCACGAGGAGAGAAGGACACATCCTGTCTTCCTCTATCCCTAGCCCTCTATGGCTAACTCTTATCTCTGTCTAAGACTTTGGGCATTTTTATCATGAAGAGGTCCTAGGCATCAGGGAAGGATGTTGGTTTGTTGAGAGGGAGGCAAAGCCTCCTACTGGAAAGAATGCTGGATTTGGAGTCAGAGGTCCTTGTTCTTTGTCACTATTTGTCCTTGTTAAATTCTAGTCTATTTTGCAGCCTTTTAGTAATTTAAAAATCTTGATTCTGACACCTACAGAATTAGCTGTGTGATGTATCATAGCAAAATCTATCAATGTGAAAACTCTGGGGGCACCTCCCTGGCCTGCTGCCCCTCTTGGTCACTGCCATGGCCAGCTTCGCGTCCTGGATTCCTTTCCGCTCAGATTGCTGTGAAACATACACGAAGGTTTTCATCTTTTTCTTTACTGTCCCTGAAACAAGCCTGCAGTGCTATGTGATGGAGTCTTTCTGACTTGAAGACAATGACTGTTTTAATCCTGACTGTATTATTTTCTAGGGCAGCTGGGTGGCCCAGTGGATGGAGCATTGGGCTTAGAATCAGAAAGGCTCATCTTGCATGAGTTCAAATCTGGCCCTAGACATTTACTAGCTGTGTGACCCTGGACAAGTCACTTAGCCCTGTTTGCCTCAGTTCCTCATCTGTAAAATGAGCTGGAGAAGGAAATGGAAAACCACTTCAGTATCTCTGCCAAGAAAACCCCAAATGGGGTCATAAGGAGTCAGACATGACTTAACAACTAATACTTACTTTATAATATAACCTTTCACTTCTTTGAGAGAATAGGAGTCATATTTTGATCACCTATGTCACAAAGTCATTGTAAGAAAATAGCACTACATAAATGTGAGCTGCTGTTTTTTCTAAGGTGTTTTTTTTGAGGGGGGTGGTTTGTTTTATTGGTGGGAACTAAAAGAAAAAAAGACATAGCTTTACAGTAACATGAAGTGGAAGTTACATGAGGCAACATGGTATATTGGAAGCTATGACTTGTAGAGTCAAATGTCTTGCGTTCAAGGCTTTCTTTGATATGCTTTGGCTTTGTACCTATGAATGAATGAACCATGGTTTCCTTATCTATAAAATGGAGATAGTAATACCCTGCTTTCTTTAGAGGGTTGTTGTGAAACATTAAAGCATTTACAGATTGTGTCAATAAAAAAAACAAACTGGAAACACAATATATTGTCTGAGGAGCAAAATGGGTGGGCCAGAAAGTCCTGGGAGGGTGCTAGAAGAGGGATGGAAAGAGCACCTAATTATCAATTAGGTAATAATTGAATAAACTGCCTGAAAGCACTGTCATTGTTGTTTACCATAAAGCATATGACTCAGTTTCACACTTAATGCTTATTTGTGTAGTGCAAACACAAATAAGTCCAAGGTGTCCCAAAAGTTTTTGTGAAATGTTCTGCAAGAAAACTTTTGGGACACCCTATGTATAAAATAGACCCAAGTAGAGGGAGGACACTAAAGTATTTGATTTTCACTTGGAAAACTGTTTTCTATTTACAACATTCTGCCAAACCAGTAATGTGAAAAAGAACACATGTAAAACATGGCATTTTCCAGGGAGACTGGCTAAGCCCCATTATGGCTCTGCTTAATCTTATATCCATGATCATTTCTCTTAAATGTACTTAAGCATAGCTCCCAAGTTAAAGAGCAAGTTGAACCAAAATATCTTATTAATCACTTGATATACATGGATGATATCAAACTGTAAGATTTCGTGGTAAATCATATTAAAAAGCTTATTCATCTCATAAGGAATCTTTCTCCAATGATATAAAAATTTCATTTGAACTCAAAATTTAACATTCGAGTGTGTGTGTGTGTGTGTGTGTGTGTTTTCTTTGAACTCATTGTTTTTGTAGCAGACTATCCTACTCAGGTTGTAACTGCCAAATATTTGGCTATACAAAATAGAATATAGAGGGCTTCACTTTAAATAAGAGACATTATTTAAAAAAAAATTTAAACCTAAATTTATGGTCCTATAAAATAGCATTTAAACAAAATAGTCTAAGTTTATCTACCTCCTTGGACCCACAATAAATGCTATTATTTTCCCCATACCAATAGAACCAATACACTGAATCATCGGTCCCATTGCTTGAACAACAGATCATAGCAAACGAGTCCTTTTTTCTAAGAGCTTTTTCTAGCTCCTCTACAAACATGACCCAACCTGGATAAAAAAAAAAATTAAAAAAGACCACATAAGGAATTTCTTGAAGTTCAGTGATCCAAAACGCTGTGTTGTTAAGTATTCTATGTGATCTGTATTCATTGTTTCCATTTTTAGTTAGGATATATTTAAATTACCTTCTTCAACGCACTGTATAAAATGAGCCGAAAAGCTATATCCATGCCCCTAAGAACATGGACCAGGTACTCTTGAAGATCCCAGCTCCTTTACCCTCAGACTGTATTATTCTTCATCTGCTTACTATATCAAAGGGATAGGGGACCATAATTGCTACAGCAGTTGCTGATTGTTCAGTCATCAAATTATCACAATATGAATGTTGTTAGGATCTGGGAGCATGGCTTTTGTTGTATGATAAGTTCCAAAGTAGGCTTTTCTGTAAATGATAATGCCCTACATTGAGACCTTGAGACCTTGATACAAGCCGCAAATTCTGGCAGTTTTCACAAGGCAGATCTCCCAGGCCTTGAATTCTCTTTCAGTGCCAGACTTCCCTGGATCGGCTTCCAAGCATCATCTTATAAAATGCAAAGGGTGGAGTCCAGCTGTGCCACTAGAAGCAAGATTACTAACCAAAATACTTCTAAAATGATATGTTCTTGCCCACTTCTCCCCAAAACATCTGCTTCTTAAAGGTGAAGTGAAGGGCTTGAGTTGGGAAATCTATGATGACATTAATAAGTTACCTCTTCAGAAGGAATCCACCGCTTGTTCTTTTGGAGTGTGGACTCTACAATCCATTCTGCCCTTGTATTGCTTATCAGCAGCAGTTTATTTACTGCCGCAGTAGTTTGGCTGTCTCCAAGTGGAGTGCCACAGTCTCAGAGATACCGCCAATGCTGCCGACCAGAAAGCCCTTGGCAAAAGAGATAGGTTATTTTATTGTAGGTTATGAAGTGCTCAGGAGGAGGAATTAGAGGCAGAGAGCTGGAGTAGAGAAGCCAAAAGCTGGGGAATGCATTGCTGTCTTCCCAGCCTCTTACCATGTAAAGTTTTTACTGTATACCAAGGAAAAGGTTAGAGTGAAGGCCTTGAACTTTAATCACATTGAACTAATTTATAAAAGTGGTGCCTACACATACATTGGTCTCCTTCAGGCAAGACAACTGAGTATAAAGATATTAAAGAAAAGGTTGTGGCTGACTATGTTAAGAGACTTACTGGCATCCGGAAATCAAAGCTAAACAGAAGAACACGTTTAAAGCAACTGACACTAGTATATCATAGTCTTAATTATACCTTCAGAGCTTACAAAGTTTATGTGTGGAACAGCCTGGGTTTGTCTCTTTCAAAGAATTGTAAAATGGACCTCAAAAGATTTGGGAAGTTTTCTAATGTAACACTCTCCTCTGACCAATTCTATAACCCATTTACCTAACTCTTTTCGGGGTTGTAGGGGTAACCCTGAGGAGGGGTGGTTCTTTTCTAGTGTTGTCGTTCGTGAATCCCCACTGTTGTAGGACACACATCACCAGCCAGATCATTAGCTTTTAGAAAGGTATTTTTTGCTGTTTTTGTATCCCCAGCACTTAGCACAGTGTATGGTACGTGGTAGGTTCTTACTAAAGGTTTATTGATTGATTTACAAAAGTGAGCATAGCATGGCTAGCTGTTGCAGAAACATCCTTCTGAAGCGGAGGTTGGCAAACCACGTCATGGGCCAAATCTAGCCCACTGCCTTTTTTCTTGTTTGTGTAGCCTGTGAGCTAAGAATGGTTTTTACATTTTAAAAAAAAAGTTTTATTGTATTTAAAAATATAAAATCCATTCTTAGCTTACTGGCTGTACAAAACCATGTGGTGGGCCAGAATTGGCCCTTAACCTTCCCCCCTCCTTTTGGGAAAGGCAATTGGGATCAAGTGACTTGCCCAGAGTCACACAGCTAGTAAGTGTCGAGTGTCTGTAGCCAGATTTGAACTCAGGTCCTCCTGATTCCAGAGCCAATGCTTTATCCATTGTACCACCTAGCTGCCCCTTGTCCCCTTTTCTAAAGGATGATGAGGTATATACTCTCCTCTTGAACAATAAGGTCCCCTTAGAGAGCATATGTAGTCAGAGGGTAAATTTATAGTTATTACAAATATTTTCTACCTCCTGGAAGTCCTTATTAAATTCCCTTTAAGTATAATTCTCTTTTGGGCTCTAAGCATTGGTATCCTTCTGGAGTTATGGAGCTGTCTTTTTTCAAGTGTCTGCTTTATGCTCATGTATCTCCCAGGGGTGGTTGTCTGCCCCTGCTGCTCCAGGATGATGCTACTGGCTTTAGTGGACACTGCTATCAACACACACTGATGGGACCTCCAGATCTTTTGACCTTTCCAAGTTCATAAGGCTATCACCTGGTCAAGGTGGGGAAGTGGGTGTGGAAGAGGAGAATTACTTGCTCCTTTGCTTCATTTTTCTTCTCCTCTCCTCTCCTTCATGGGCTCTCCGTTCCTTGCTATTCTTTTCCAGGAGTCCTTCACCTCTGGGTTCAACCATCACTCAGATGCTCAAACAACTGGCTCTGAGCTGGCTTGCTCTTTTTATATTTAATCCAATAGAGTGTGTCTAATTCTCTTTAACTGATCAAAACATATTTCCTGTGTGGCATCATCTGCTTTCATCCAAATGCACTACCATCCTTTCAAATTGATTAAGGAATTCTTCATATCTAGTTTACTTTTGATTGATTCCATCCTGATGTCTAAGTATTGTGTTATTAGCTCAGGTGGGAGTGGACCCGTCCCCTGTCCCCCCATCTTTACATTAACAAAAACGTTACGTTTGTAACAAAACAAAGGATTCATCGCTTTAAGGCAACAATAGAAAGATTCATATTTTCCTTTTGAAGAGGAAGAAGGGGATTGATAGATGTTCTTAGAGTACATGATATGTAGGTTAAGAAAGACCTACAGAAATACTTTTGAAACAGACATCACTGAGTAATATTAGAGGGTACGGCAGGCATGTGCTAGTGGACTTGAAGTAACTGAAAATTGCTGGCGCCTATTAAGTAGGTGATTCACAAATGAAATTAAAAAGTCCTCCATGGGCAACACCTGGATAAATTCAGGCAATAATGTGTCAACAGAGAGCATTAATTGGATAGCAGAGTCATGTGGATTTATTTGTGAAAATAGAGAAGTTTATGACGGCAATCCAGGACCAGGTCGTGGCCACAAGAAACTACAGAAAGGTTGTCTGTAAGGATCCTAGACTTGGTGATCAGTGTAGGTTATGCAGGGAAACAGTAAAAACCATGCAACATGTTGCTGCTGGCTGTAAACGTTTAACCCTATCAAATACGTATCAAGACATAACCCGGTGGCTGGAGTTACAGAGTACGGTAGAAGCTTGCCCTCCTTCATGAACAGATGATGATAAATGCCTGTTACGAGAAATACAGACCCTAAAATATCCTGGAGAACTCAACTGCTAAGCTGCACTGAAACTGAACCGTTATCACAGACTGAAGCATTGCTGATAACCACCCAAATATAACATGGGTACATAAAAACTTAAGCAGTATTTAATAGATGTTGCCACATGAAATAATCATAGTTTCTAAGCTCCGTGGAATGAGATACTTTCAAAATATAGAGACTTAGATCAGGAGACCAAAATCAAATGGGAATAAGATGAGGTACATATCATTCCTGCTGTTTTTTCTCGACTGGATTTGTACTGAGGTGGATTTTAAGAGCCTGTAGGGGATGAGTTTTTATCTTAATATCTTTATTTAAATGAAACAATTAATGATTTTATCCACTTGTGAAACATTCCATAGAACATTAAATAAAAAAAAAGGGGTAGATACTTGTCCCAGGAACATTTCTATCTGAACCTCATCAAGAAATATGAGAATGAGGTGATGATAATGATGACAACAGTAACAATAATTCATCTCTATAATGCTTTTTTTTTTGGGGGGGGGAGTTAGGCAATGGGATCACGTGACTTGCCCAGGGTCACACAGCTAGTAAGTGTTATGTGTCTGAATCTGGATTTGAACTCAGGTCCTCCTGAATTCAGGGCTGGTGCTCTATCCACTACACCACCTAGCCACCCCTAAGCTTTGTTTTTAAAATCATGTTTTTCCTGAACATAAACACCAAGTAAAATAAGTATTCACATACATTGTAGAGCATAAGGAGGATTACATATGAATCTCCATTATGTACAGGTTGCTTTTCTTTTAAAGTGTATAGTAAAGTCATTATGTAACTCTCAAAGCTATCTCACTTGTCTGTGCTCCCTTCTAGTCTTCCTACTGTTTTGTTTTCTTTTGAAGGTGGTACTATTCCTGCTCCTATCCCCTCCTTTTTACTTTCCCACCCCCTTTAAGCTTTCCAAAGTGTTTTCCTCACTTGTGAAGTAGGTACAGGGTAGCAACCCTGCCAGGAGAGGGGCAGGACAGGTTGTCCAAGTATTATCGTCTTGATTTTACTATAGAAATGAGAATTTATTACTTATTATTATTGCTATTGTTATTGTTACTATCATAAAAGCTCATATTGTTTAAGAGTTCTGTCAGTGGAATGTGAATGGTACAAAGCCATTATACCACGTCCCCTCTTCTTTTTCAATGACCCATCTTTTTGGTCCTTGTTTTGGGAGTTAATCTGGAATGGAAACTGGACTAAGTCACTTGGGCGCCTTCACTGAGGGAGATTTGGACTGGCACTAATATTAGGCCCAGTTGTATTCTCTGTCCTTACTTGGACTGGAACCCTAGATCTTCTACAATCTGGCTTCAGTCTATTTTTCAGCTTTATCACCCCCAACCTCCCGTTACTTCCATTCACGCATTTTATATTACAACCAAACTACTAAGAGTTCCACAAACATGTTCTTCTCCCTCCCAGTTCTGTGCCTTGGTGCACACTGTCCCTTATACCTGGAATACGTTCCATCCACTTCTCTACCTGTGCAAACTCTTCCTTCAAGGCCCAGCTCAAACACCCCTTCCTCTGTGAAGTGTTTTGTGTTCTCATTTAGCTAAATGATCTTTCCTCTCTGCCTGAATCTCTTAAGTCACACTATGAATGTAATTATCTTCCAAACTGTATTATAGTTGTTTATTTACACATTTGAT
Source organism: Phascolarctos cinereus (assembly GCF_003287225.1). Taxonomy (NCBI): domain Eukaryota; kingdom Metazoa; phylum Chordata; class Mammalia; order Diprotodontia; family Phascolarctidae; genus Phascolarctos; species Phascolarctos cinereus. The sequence continues at coordinate 383,245,971 of NW_027555625.1, forward strand.
CTTTCTATTATATTGTAAGCTCCTTGAGAGCAGGGATTGTGGCATTTTTATCTCTGTGTTCCTAGCCTGAGCATAGACCTTGTGTGGGGTGCTGGAATTAGAGTCCATGAGACCTCACTTTAAATCTAGCCTCAGAGAGTTACCAGCTGAGTGACCCTGGGCAAGTTACTTAACTTCTGTCTACCTCAGGGAGAGAGAAAGCATTTATATAGTACCTATTTATACCGGGCACCGTGTTTTTTGTTTGCTTTTTTTTAAACAAATATTATCTCGGTTTCTTCATCTGAAAAATGAAGGTGATAATAACATTTATCTTTCAGATTTGTGAGAACTAAGTTAATATGTGTAAAATTCTTTACAAACCTTAAGGTATTATATACATGCTAACTTTTGTTATTATTATTAGTATTAAAAAGTAGTTGAATTGAATTTTTCCAAATCATTGATTAAAATGTTGGATAGGGGAGGGTGGAAAACAAACTTATAGTCACCACTAGAAACCTCTTGGCTATGATTTAGGCAGGGTGGCCAGTTTCCCAGGTGGGGGCCATGACTATGACCAGATATTACCTACACTGGCTGTCTGGATTCAGATAATTTTGAAAATTATGGAACTACACTTAATAGAGTATAGGCAATCGGAGTGATGCCATAAAGCAGATTCACCTGGCTAGAGAAGCAGAGAAGAGATAGTCTTATCGTCCAGGGCTTAGGTGACTGGGAGATGAGCATTCAAATCCCAGGGTAGAAGGGTCAAGAGTAGAGGCTTGGGTGGAAGGAAGCCAGGATCCTGGACATCTCAGTTGGTGCTCAGCACCCCACCCCCCACACCCCTTCCCCACAGGGGTTTTTCATGTGTATATATGTATACATGTGAATATATGAAACTATATGAACACATGAACATATATAGGTATATGTAAATATACATATAGAAATATAATTTTGGATGTTTATTTTTATTTTAAATGTAAAAAATATGTGAAATATATTTATTTTATATATAATCTATTTTAATTAAATTTTTGTAAAATAAATTTTTATTGTTATCTTCTGTTTTACATGACCTACATTTCACATTGCGTCCCTTCCCTCACCTTTTCCTGAGAGCCATACCTTATAATAAAGTGGAAGAAATAAAAAAAATTAAATGAAACTAAGCAACATATTGAAAAAAGTCTGATGTTATATGTAGTGTTCCACACCCAGGGTCCCCCACCTCTGCAAAGAAGACAGGGAGGTGTCTTTTCATGTCTCCTTTTTGGGACCAAGTTGGTCATTTTGTAATCAGTTTCTATTGTTTGTCATAGTAATTAATTTATATTGTTGTAGTTATTTTGTGTGTTGTTTTCCTGGTTTGTTTCTCCTCCACTTTGGTAATTTTTCTCTGTTGGATTCTTGGTTTTAAAAAAATTTTTCCTCTGTAGTTGCAGACTGCTTGCAGACTGAGAAGAAATCTGGAGCCCCACAGTCCCTGGCTTGTTATCAGACTCTTTTGGAAGGGGGCAATTCTCATCTTCCTAGGAACTTTTGGTGTAATAGTAGTGACTGGCATTTATATGGCATTTTAAAGTTTGCAAAGCACTGTGCATACATTAAATCATTTAAATTTTCTACCAATCTTGGAAGAGCCAGGATGATGTAGTGGGTAGAGATCTGACCTTGGAGTCAGGAAGATCAGTGTTCAGATCCTGCCTCAGACGCATACTGTTGTGTGTATGACTCTGGGCAAGTCACTTTACCTCTTTGTGCTCTAGACAGTTCTCTAAAACTATATGATGCAGCATTGGTGGAAGGACTTTCCTCATCTGGGAGTTCTACTACATCAGTGGAAACAGGTTTAGGTCCTCTCCTAACAATTAATAATGACAATAATGTTACATAACATCATTATTAATGGCAGTACCTGTATTATTCCCGTTTTACAGATGAGGAAACTGAGTTTCAGACTGCTAAGTGATTTGCCCATGATCATACAGGTAGCAATAGAATCCAGTGAGGATTGGCTGTGTTGGTGATATAGAGACAAAATGAAAAGAGCTGACATGTTACATTAGCAAGTGTCAGAGCCAGGATTCAAGCCCAGGTCTTTCTCCATGTCTTGTATCTTCTACACCACACTGCCTTTCAGGATCACCGACCCATACTCTCTGTGTCAGACTATAGAACTGTGATTGGGAGGGCCAGATGTGCTTAGGTTACTGGTGCTTCTCTGAGGTTGTGCCCAAGTTATAAGTGATAATGAAGACTTATCAGGGATAGCATCATCTTTCTGCTCAAGTTTTTGAGGGGCTGTGTAGTAGAACCAGGCCAGGAGCCAAACTATTTTGAATCATTTCTTAGATCTGTGTGACCCTGGGCAAGTTATTTAAACCTTGCTCAGCTTCAATTTCCTTATCTGTAAAATGGGTATAAAAATACTTGTATTACACCTACCTCACACAGCGGTTGTGAATAAAGTATTATAGAAGTGACTGTTGTTATTTTTTTAATCTGTGATTCTATCAGGGTGGGTACTCCCTCTACTGATGGAAAATGCAACGCCTTCAAGCCTTAGCAGACAATCTTTGTGACTACTGGGACAAAAAATTTATCACCTGGTGATCAACCTTGTGGTGATTACTGTCTCTGCATATAACTAGGCTGTTCCTTGGAAAAGCCACAGTTCATAGCTAGGCCCATCTTTGAAGCTTTTCCAGCTCTATAGGACCCACCTTTGAGATTCCATGATTACCTTTACACCACATCAGGGGACTGAAAAAAGAACCTCAGCGACAGGTGATTTGTCAGGAAGATTATAGAGGGGATTCCTGGTCAGGATAAGATAAGATCAGATGACTTTGCAGGTCCCTTCCATCTCTGGAATCCTGTGACTGTGAAATTTAACAAATATTTTAATAACAATTACTATGTGAAAGCACCTTGATAGGCCCTGAAAGAGATACAAAGATAAGTGATCCAGTCCTTGCCCTCTGGAAGCTCATAGTTTATGAGGAAATCTCATGCTGCTTCCTCACTCTCCTCTGTCACTTTCTCTGCCCCCTTGCACCTCCCTCTCACTGATCAAAGTACAGAGACCCTATCCATTAAAACAGCTCTGAGCTACTACCTCACACCCATCAGATTGGCAAAGTTGACAAAAAAGGAAAAATGACAAATGCTAGAGGGACTGTGGGAAAACAGGCACATTAAGGCACCTGTGGAGCTATGAACCAGTCCAGCCATTCAGGAAACCAGTTTGGAACCATACTTATTAAGCTATTCAACTGTGTATACCCTTTGACCCAGTGATACCACTATTAGACCTGTTTCCCGAAGTGAGCAGGGAAAAAGGAAAACAGCTTTATAACTCTTTGGGCATAATTCTAGATTGCTGTCCAAAATGGTTGGAGCAGTTCACAGTTTTCCACCAGCAGCAAATCAGTGTCCTAATTTTTCTACTCTCCGCCAACATTTGTCATTTCCCCCTTCTATCATTTTAGTCAATCTGATAGATGTGAGATGACACCTCAAAATTGTTTTAATTTGCATTTCTCTAATCAGTAATGATTTAGAGCATTATTTCATATGACTATATGTAGCTTTGAATTCTTCATCAAAAAACTGCCTGTTCATATCCTTTGACCATTTGTCAATTGGGGAATGACTGAGACAGAAAACTTTGAAAGATCAGCACAATGACCACCCACAATTCCAAAGGATTCATGATGAAACACATTATCCATCTCCAGATAGAGAGGAGATAAGCTCATGAAGCAGCTAGGTGGCACAGTGGATAGTGTGCAGGGACCAGATCGTTTATCTTTGTGTCTCTTTCAGGGCCTATCAAGGGGCTTTCAAATAGTAATTGTTTTTAAAATATTTGTTAAATTTCACAGTCACAGGATTCCAGAGATGGAAGGGACCTCCAAAGTCATCTGACAGCAGGGAGACCTGAGTTCTAATCTGTCCTCAGACATTTACTAGCTGTGTGACCTTGGGCAAGTCACTCTAAAATGGGGATAACAATAGCACTTATCGCTCAAGGTTATTGTGAGGATCAAATGAAGTAACATTTGTAAAGCACTTAGTACAATACCTGGCACATAGTAGGCACTATGTAAATGCCAGCTATTAGCTATTATTATTAGGGTGTGTATGACATGGATAATTTGTTTTCACTCTACATGTTTATAATTGGTTTCGTTTTTCTCGATTTCTCGATGGGGAGGAGGAAGAGGAGGAGTGGATGGAGAGAATTTGGAGCTCAAAATAAAACTGAATTAAAAAAAATTGAGTCCTTATTGGGAGGCCTTCTTGGGTACCCCTTTTTAGGCACAATCTCCATTCAGCAACTTCTTCTCTAGGGCTTATTGCTACCATACTTCCCTCTTCTTCCACCCTTAGCTTTCTCTTGCCTTATAATCTATCCCCTCTGGGCTAGGCTCTCCAGGCCTTCCAAAGTGACAATTAGCCTCTATGATAAACAGTGTACTAATGTGTGAATTATAAATCATGTTTATACTGTGCTTTTAGATTTATGGAGTGTTTGCCCCATAACAATCCGGTATGGTAGGTGTTGCAAGTATTTTAATCCTTATTTTGCAGATGAGGAAATTGAGACTCAAAAGGTTAAGTGACCTTTCCCTTCCCCACTTTTCCCTTCCCCTCGCCTTCCCAGCCTCTCCCCTCCCTTCCCCTCCTTTCCTCTCAGTTTTGGGAATACAAAGGCTAAAATGAAAATAGTCTCTGCCTTCAATGTTCCTGTTTTGAACCAGTTTAAATTCTGCTGTTTTACTGTTTCTAAAATATCTGACACCTACTGGGAAAAAGTAGTAGACATGTATCATGATGAAGGTCTCTGAAAAGTCATATTCTGCTAATATTACCAGAGAAACCATGATTCCTGAATGTATAATACTTCAAAATATCTGTGATTTCGTCAGTGGGGAGTTCTCATAAGAGGAATCCTACCTCACAGGGTTGTGGTGGAAGAAGCCTTTATATACCTTAGCCTACTATAGAAATGACTCATTGTTATGTTAGTATTAGAGAGTTATAAGGGTTCCAAAATGCTTTCCTCATAATGACCCTGTGGAATAAAATATTATTATTCCCATTTTATGGATGAGAAAATCATGGATCAGAGAGGTTAAGTGACTTGCTCAATCAAAAGAGCCCAGATAAAGTCTTCCAAAAGCTTGCGCTGTTTCCATTCCACTATATTGCCTGATAATTTCCTCATTCTTTGTCATTTTAAACTCAGATATGCATGTATGCATATATATACAAATATGTATATACCTATAAATTAATGTTTGTCAATGATTTTTTTTAATGAAAAATCCAAGACCCTAAGACTTATGAAAAAAGGTATATCTTTTTCTTGTGGCACTACCTATCAATGGATAAAGATAATATTTATAAAATGCTCTGTAAACATTAAAATGCCATATAAATGCTAGCTATTATTATTTGATTAAAATTTAAAAATTTTATTGATATCTTTTAAAAACTCCATAATCATTTCCGAGTATTCCTCAAAGTCCTCTTCTGAAGCCCTATTACATGTGGAGGTGACCTTGGTTTCTCAAAGGCTGTGCCCGCACAGAATAAGCTCTGTCTGACAGGTTCCATTATACTGAAAAGTCTCTTAGTATGGCCCTAGCAATAGACCAATTTTATAATTCCCAATATATCCCCTGCTTTATTTAACCCTTCCTTGTAAGAAAGAAAAATAATTTAGCAAAAATGACTTAACATAATTACTGCCCTGATAGTGATAAAATATTCTACATCTGTAGTTCCCCACCTTTCTACTGAGAAACTGGGAATGAGTTTCACCATCTCTTCTCTAGTATTAAGATCAGTCAATGCAATTAATCTGCATTTGGTTGCCTATTAATGTTTTTTCGTTTATGTCTGGTGGTCACTGCTTGTGTTGTTCTCCTGGTTCTGCTTACTTTGCTTTATTTCACTCAAGCCTCCCTATTTTTCTCTGAATTCCTCAGAATTTACTCAGTTCCCGTGTGCAATAATATTCCATCACGTTCACATGCCACAATTTGTCTAGCCATTACCCAACCAATGAACACTCACTTTGTTTTCAAATTTTAGGCACCACAAAAGTACAGTGAGTATATGAATGTATATGTATATGTATATATACACACATGTGTATATGCACATGTATATGCATATATATATATATATACACACATATATACACATTGTTGTTGTTCAGACATTTCAGTCATGTCTGACTCTTTGTGACCCATTTGGGGTTTTCATGGCAAAGATACTGGAGTGGTTTGCTATTTCTGTCTCCAGCTCATTTTACAAATGAGGAAACTGAGGCAAACAGGGTTAAGTGATTTGCCCAGGGTCACACAGCTAGTAAGTGTTGAAGGCTGGAGTTGAGCACAGAAAGATGAGTCTTCCTGGCTCCAGGCCTGGCACTCTATCCACCTAGCTGATAGATACACACACATGTGTATGTATGTATATATACACACATACATATATGAACACATCCATGAAAACATTCATTTGATATATGAACATATACACATATATGAACCCATATGTGTATGTATATCTATGTCTATGTATCTTCTGTTCTGTCTCTGACCTCCTTGGGGGTATATGTGCTAATAGCCATTTGAAACCATTTCATTCTTGCTTTGCTTGCCTGTAGAGCTGGCAGCCCCAGTGGTAACAACCTCTCCCTGTCGCCTCCGCACATTAACAGATTGAGATAGACTCACACACATTCATTTGCCACACTGCAGAACAGATACATCCAAGTTGGCTCCTATCCAGCCTTTCACTTCATGATCACTTGGATAAGTCGCATGAGAAAATAGAATCTATCACTTTGAGTGCATCATCTCACACCTTTTCCTTTTGTTGGGAGGAATGAAACCTTTTGTAAATAAAGTTTGAAATGATCGCATCTAATGCTTGGATCAAACCTTGGTGACTTATCCTATTTTATTAGCGCTAAGCTCCTCATTGCGGCATTCAGGGTCTTCCATGCTCAGGCCCAAACTTACCTTTATAATCTTATTTCTCTCCGCTTCCCTACACAGATCCCATCCTTCAGAAAGTTAAGGTTATTCAGTGCTCCTGAACATGCTTTGTCCTATGCTACCTCTTACTCCCTCTACCTCGAATTTTGTTGTTGGTGCTGTTCAGTAGTGTCCCACTCTTCTTGGCCCCTTTTGGGGATTTCTTGGCAGAGATACTGGAGTATTTTGCCGTTTCCTTCTCTAGCTCATTTTACAGATGAGGAACTGAAGTAGACAGCAGTTAAGTGACTTGCCCAGGGTCATATAACTAGTAAGTATCTGAGGTTGGATTTGAACTCAGGTCTTGCAGACTCCAGGCCCGGTGCTCTATCCTTTATACCACCTACTTGTCCACCTACAATACCTTCTTTTATATCTCCTGCTGAAATTCTATTCTTTATTCAAGACCTACCTCCAATACTATATCCTCCACAAAGGATTCCCTACTTTACTCCGTGTTGGAAGGATCTCTCTGATTTCTGAATTTCTATAGCATTTTGTCTCCCCTCTTATGTATGGAATTTTCCGCATTCTGCTTTGTATTGCAGTGATTTGTGTCTTTGTCTTACCTAGTAAACTAGACTGTGAACTCCGTGAAGGTAGGGCCCCTTCATCTTTTTCCTGTCATTGCCCTGTAACGAAGTAGATATCGTAAATGTTGAATTGTTGAACGCTATATTGTGTGAAAGAAACGTTAAAACTGAGCACAACTTCGTCACTTTAAGACACATTTTTTTGGTCAAATGAATAATTGGGCTAGATATTTTGGAATTCAACCCATTTCAGGGTTTAAATCAAATGCTTATGGAAATTTAGTGAAACTTTAAAAACATGTGGATCCGGAAGACCAACACTGTTTAATGTGTTTCCCCCCTAAAAGAGTCTGCAATTTCACAATGTGTCCTGGGCACGGAAACACAGTGTTGACAACTGGTCTGTCTGATTCAAGATAAGCTAGAACACTCTGAACTGACAGAATCCAAAGACCTGGCTACTTACCTATTGTTCTTGCCTTCATTTCCATCAACCCTGCCAGCTCTTTAACAACTCACATAAATGTATCTAAGTTGCTTCAGCTTATCAGCTTCATGCTTAACCCAGCAGGGTTTCTCAAGCTACCTAGATTGACATGGAAGACCTCCTGTAGACAAAAGTCCTCCCTTGGTATGTAATATTGACCAGTGTTTGGGGACACAGTGAGAGTACTTACAAGAATTGTGTCTATTTTGTGGTAGGTATTGTCTGTGAAGATTTTATTTTTTGGTGATTAGTAGTAATGCCTTGTGAGATTAACCTAGAATTTTATGATGGGAAAATGTTAGGATTTTTCCCATTTGAATTTGTATAATTATGTGTCATAGTTATTAAATAGCTATTTTGGAGGCATATTGGAAAATTGGATTCCAGTTAACCAGCTGCCTGGGATTCTTATGTGGAGAGACTTGACTTCTATCTTGAAACACACAAAAGAACCATCAACAAAGGAAGTACTGCTCCTTCCAGTTTGTGGGATCTAGCCTAAGTCAGAGTTGACCTGTCACTCGCTATTCCTTCTTCACCCAAAATGAAGACATTTAATAATGTTGTGAAATTATTGAAAGTACACTATTGGTAATTGTTCAGAGATTTTAAATTTCAGGATCAACAGCCTGGTGAGGGCATTGATGTTTATGGTGAAGAGTTGCACAATCTGTTTTAACACTGAAATTTGGGGGATTTTTTTTAGATCAAATGAAATATTTATAAGGCACTTAGCTTAATGCCGAAATGCGTATTCTCTCTCCTCTTATACACCCAGATGATATCTTGTGGGAGCTTACAATGAAATTCTTCAGTAGAACCTTTTGTTTGAACACAGTTGGCATAAATAATGGTCGAAGACAAGGTCTTAGCCAGTAAGACTGTATCCCTAAATGACACAAATTTTAGGAAGTATTCTCCCAAGTTCATGGCACACAGCCAGAGAGCTCTTACCGCTATGGTCAGCAGGCTACATCCAGTCTATGTGGATTAGTCCCGACTTACTAGCTGCAGAAGTTTACAAGATTCTTCTTAGAAATTCAAGGATGTGGAGTGCAGGTTCTGTAAGCAGAAGGGCCCCAGAGAGAAAAGAAGCCATTCGGAACTCATCAGGGGTGCCCATCAATTTCTTAGCAGTCCACATTGCCTGTCATCAGACGATCTTGCTCATTCTCCTGACAGGAAATCTCAAATGCTGTATTGTCCAGAGGCAAATGACAGGAAATCTCAGTATACTCTAATACTAGTGTCAGTGCCCCTAAGCAGCCATGAGTGCAAGACAAAAGCGATTCCAGATCATGTTTTCTGACAAAGCTTGTTGCGAGGGTTGTTGAGGCCACCATATAAACTATGTGGTTGTTGTATGGTGGTTTCAGTTGTGTCTGACTCTTTGTGATCCCATTTGGGGTTTTCTTCATGGATAAAATACTGGTCCTGGAGTCGGGACGACTTGAGTTCAAATCTGACCTCAGATGCTAACTACCTGTGTGACCTTAGGCAAATGCTTGAAAAATGACAACAACAAACAATAACAACAATGCCTTGGGCCAGACCTGATCTTTATGTGAGAAATGAGAAGCAGTGCTGAAAGAGTTTGGGATAATGGCATCAGAGGGTATGTACTCAAATCCTAGCTCTGCTATCTACCTATCTGTCTGTCTATCTATCTATCTATCTATCTATCTATCTATCTATCTATCTATCTATCTACCCATCTATCTATCTATGGCAATTGGGGTTAAGTGACTTGCCCAGGGTCACACAGCTAGTAAGTGTCAAGTGTTTGGTCTGAGGCTGGATTTGAACTCAGGTCCTCCCGACTTCAAGGCCAGTGCTCTATCCACTGTGCCACCTAGCTGCCCCTAGCTCTGCTATTTACTTCCTATGGCACCTTGAACAAGGCATTTCACCTCTCTGTGCCTTAGTTTCCCTCATCTATTAAAGGATCTGGTATAACTTTATTATATATTTAAAAGTAATAGCAAGTTGTACATAATGGATTTACAGTTTCATGTGCAATCATCTCTTTTTTATTATTAGATACTATGCTATGGAAATGCTTGTTTTATTCCATAAGTTAAAAATAAGATAAATATTTTTTTAAAAAGGAGAGATTATCTAGTCTAGGGTTATGATCCTATGTTCTCTAAAGTCCATTGTAGATCTCAGTTCTATAAATCAGCACTGAAGTCCTTCATATTTGTGCTGTCTGGTCCCCCCACACCCTCACCCCCCCTGCCCCGGGACTCAGGCTCTTCCATGGCAGAGGCTATGGCTGGTGGGGTCAGGGAAAGCTGTTGGCAGAAGGTTCTCATTCAGGGAAGGCCCAGAAAGGTTGGGTTGCTTGGTGATTGGACGTTGGGTGGAGGCCCCAGAGACATGTCATGTAGTCTAGATCAGAATCGTGAGTTGGCACCAGGATCAACAGAGTTTGAGGTGGCACCCAAAGACATGAGGTTTGGGAGGAGGATGTTAAGTAGAAGGGTTCAGTGCTTGAGGAGAGAGCAGGATTGAGCTTTATGAAGAAAAGCCATGATTTCTTGCATTTGCATCTCAAGGATGTGTGGTATGTTTTTGTGGACAGATGCATGAGGCCAGGTGGCCCCACCTTCTGGCTGCAGGGGGACAACTTTGACCCAGTGGCTGGGAGTGTTATTCTCAGAGGAAATGGCTTTCTAATCCACGGTAGAAAATGCCATTCGAGTTCCCTGGTCATAACGGGAAGATGGTAGCAGATTTTCCAGGGTGTTCTCTGAGGACCTTCGAGCTACCGGAGGAGGAGTGTGGTAGAGTGCTGGTTGCCTTGGGAAGACAAGGGTTTGAATTCTGCCTCTGACACTAACTGTGTGAACGTGGGTGAGTCCTCCAGTACTTCTGGGTCTTGATTTGTTCTTCTTAGGATGGAGGTAAAAATATTTACATTAACGCGTAGAGTTCTTGTGAGGAAAGTGCTTTTTAAACCTTGAAACCTAGAAACTTGAGTTATTGTCAGAAGCGTGCGGGAGCCAGCTCAAAACAGGCTCAGGAGAGCTTATTGTTAACATTTTTTTTTGTACCTCAGAACTTGGCAAGTGCTACAAAGCAGGACTTGATTTATTGTTTTGTTGATGGTCTAGACTTAAGAAAGAAATGAAGAAAATGTGAATAATGCAGAAAAAGCTCGTATAGCAGTACTTTCCCCCCACCTATGGAGAGCCAGTTGTTAAAAATTTATCACCATACCTCTGGTTATTATTACAGGGTGAGAGAGAGAGAGAGAGAGAGAGAGAGAGAGAGAGAGAGAGAGAGAGAGAGAGAGAGGGAGAGAGAGAGACATAATTTCAATTGGATCGCCTCAGTTTATTTGAAAGGTAGAAATGCCTTGAGCTCTAAAGAATAAAGTGAACAAGAGCTTAAGCATCTAATCAAAGTATCCTTGAACCTGTTAGACACACCTAATGGTCCATATAATTGGGCAACTGATATCACTGTTTCTAGGTTTGAAAATTGGTGACCTGAAAGTCCCTAGTATCCAGGACTAGTGTCCTCGCCTCCATAGTTCTCTATGACCTGTATGAGGCCTTTCTTGATTTCCTCCCTTTCTCTCCCTCCCTTTTAGGTGCTAGTACCTCCCCAACCCCATTACCTTGTATTTATTATGCATGTGTTTTGTTTATACATAATTGTATTATTAGTTGTATTGCTTATGTAAATGTGGAGGTTCCTTATCCCAACTCACACTTAAATTTATGTCAGTCATAGGTCCCCAGAGCTTGCTTGTGTCAGAGGAGTGGGGCTCTACAGCAGTGTGGGAAACTAACTCCACCACCCGCTCAAGATCGCCAATTGAGAGTCAACTTAGTTTGCCAGTTTTAAGTAGCATTTAGAAAGCGGTTATTTACTAAGGTCATATAATAAGAACTATTGGTAGCCTCAACCATTCCTCCCCCACCTCCTCTCCATTCCAACCTTAGCCAGAGAGTCTAGGGGAAAGCTGCCTCAACCTTAGAGAACAAATGCGGGAAAAAGAAAACTTGTAGGTCCTGGTTGTTGGAAGACCTTTCCCACATTCATGGGAGCTCAAGATGTTCCCTTTGGGCACGGTGGAATTTCTTCTCTGGGCTTCTTGTAGAGTCGTGAGTCCAGACCATCCTTGGCTCCTGATGCAGTTACCTGATCCGGGGATATGTCTGGGACGCTGATGGAAGGTTCAACACTTTCTAGACCCTTGGGAGCTCAAAAGGTCCTCTTTTGGTCAAAGAGGGAAGGGAAGAAGACTTGGCCAGGATTCTCATTCCCTCCCATTTTCCCTCAGGGACAGGCTGGAAAACCACCTGTAAACTCCAATTTCTGGAACTTAATCCCTTCTCAACTCATTTGTTAATTTATAGACAATCTCTGGAGGTGTCCAAGTTTCCTTGGCCTATCTGAACAGAATTCTTGGCAACATCATTTCAATTTGAAGGCCTTTTAGCACTTAGTCTAAGGTCTACAATGATTGATTGATCGAGACATGTTTTCATTTAGTTGAGGTATCAAGGCCAAAGTGGTAAGGAGTGGTTTCTATCCCATTCTTAAATTTATATGTAAGTTTGTCATTGCATCTTACATAGAATATAAGCTCCTTGAGGGCAGGGATTGTTTCTCTCCCTCTCTTCTTCCTTCCTTCCTTCCTTCCTTTTACTTATACTCACAGTACCTAGAATAATGCCTGGTATATAGTAGGCACTTAATAAATACTTATTGGTTAGTTGACTGATTACCTTGAGCAAATTACTCCTCTCTGGGGCTCAGTTTCCTTATCTGTAAAATGAGGAGGTAGGAATAGAAGATCTCTAAGGGCTCCATTGCTCAAATCCTGTTGTCCTATGACATATATTGTTGTTGTGTTTGTCCTTCATTCTTGAAGAAGACCATGATATCAGGGAGGTGATGACGTGACTTGCAATTGACTTTGATTTGAGTGAGTGAGGGCTGTGAAAGGTCACCAGCCTCATTTTCTCCTCCACAGCCTTCTGGGTCCAGTGGCCAGATATTCTTCAAGATGACTGGAGATGGCCCAGGATGCAATGGGAGACCCTGGCCCTGTTAAGCTAAAGTCTTTTCAGATTCTCACTTTGAGTGAGGTAATGCCCATTCAGTGAATAGGCCTCTTTAAGAAGTGAGTTGAGGGATGGCCCCTTTAATAAAAAAAATGACACATTTATATCATCTAAGAAGAATATGAAAAACTGTGTTCCAGCTAAAATCCCACCTTCTATAGGAAAACTTTCCTAATCTTCCTTGACTTTTGTGCTTTTCTTCTATTGATTATTTCCTATCAATCCTGTATGTAGCCTGTTTGTATGCAGCTTGTTTGCATCTTGTCTCCCCCATTAGATCTTGGACTTCTTGAGAGCAGGGACTGTCATTTACCATTTTTTGTATTCCCAGCACTTAGCACAGTGCTTGGCATACAGTATGCACCTAATTTGTGTTCTTTAGACTGACTGCCTGGTATGTGGAAAGAATAAATTGCTTTAGACTGAGAATCAGGGAATCTGGATTCTAGCCCTCTAGCTATGTGGTCTTGGGCAATTTTTTTCCCCTCTCTGGGCCCCAGTTTTCTTGTTTAGAAAATGAAAAGGGTGGACTATGATCTTTACAGTTCCTTCCAGCTCTGACATTCTTTGGTTCTAGCGACTCCTGGATTTGTTCAACAACAAATTTTAGGTATTTACTGAGTGTTAACTGAATGCAAGGCTGTGTACTGGGCACTGTGATGGGGATGAAGAAGACACTGTCCCTCTGAGTGTCCACAGTCTAAGAGCAGAGATGAGAAACAGACACACATTTACAGCAGAATGTATGTAGGAATGCTGTAGGAGAGCACAGACCAAAGGATTAGAGTCATAATTATTTGTTAAAACAACACCACCTGCCACAAAGAAAGACTGCTGCATGTGCCTCCCCAAATGGACGACTCTCTAACCATTGATGCCCTGCCAGGACTCTTTCCCCAATGATTAGCATCTTCTCTCTTCCCTTATGCTTTCCACATCCCAGTGATCTGGATCCGCCAGCTGCTGAGATGTAAACCTTGCTCCCTTCCCCATCTCCAGATGTCTGCTCTCTTACTGCCATCCATCCTTAATCCCACCCCACCAATGTCACTGTGCCCCCTTGAATACCTGACCCATAGTTGACAAATTTCCTTCACCTTAAGCTCTTCCCTTGCTTCTTCTGTCTTTTGGTAGTCACTGAGGTTTGGTTCCCTCCTGATGACAGTGCTTTCTTTGCCACCCTTTCTGGTCCTGGCTACACATTCACTCATACCCCTCTACTCACTCATCTCAGTGAAGGAGTTGAAATATTCATTGCTCCCCATTGCCAATTCCAGTTTCTGCCTCCAACACCATCATGTAGGAACCTCTCCTATGAGATTCACCCTATCCAAATTTCTCACTCAATCCACATCCTGATTGTTGTCATCTGTTCACCCCCAGTACATTCTCTTTCCTTTCTCAAAAAGTTCGGTGCCTGGCTTATAATCTGCCCTTGTTCTCATGCTAGGGGACTTCAATATACAGATTGCTGCTCCCTTAAAAAAACCTTTTCTTCCTCACCTTGGAGGCGAGGATGCTAGTCCTGGATACTAGGGACTTTCAAGTCACCAATTTTCAAACCTAGGAAGAGTGATATTAGTTGCCCAATTAGTATGGACCATTGTGTGTGTCTAACGGATTCAAGGGTACTTTGATTAGGTGCTTAAACTCTTGTTCACCCTATTTCTTAGAGCTCAAGGCATTTCTAGCTTTCAAATAAACTGAGGGGATGCAATTGAAATTCTCTCTCTCTCTCTCTCTCTCTCTCTCTCTCTCTCTCTCTCTCTCTCTCTCTCTCTCTCTCTCTCCCTGTAACAATAACCAGAGGTATGATGATAAATTTTTAACAACTGGCTCTCCAAAGCGGGGGAGGGGGGGGAGCACTGCTTGACAAGCTTTTTCTGCATTATTCACATTTTCTTCATTTCTTTCTTAAGTCTAGACAATCAATAAATGGGCATTTTCACAGCCCTCTCTCACTCAGATCCAAGTCAATTGCAAGTCATTCATCACCTCCCTGATGTCATGGTCTTCTTTAAGAACGAAGGACAAACACAACAACAATATGTGTTCTTCATTTTACTCTAGTCCTATGACCTAGTCCTCTCTCTCTTCTCTCTCTCTCTCTCTCTCTCTCTCTCTCTCTCTCTCTCTCTCTCTCTCTCTCTCTCCATATATGTCTATATCTATGTCTATATATCTATCTATATCTATGGAGAGAGTTGTACAATTGATCTTGCCATCTCCCACAACCCTTCTACTTCCATGTTAGTGAATCCTGATATTCCTTTATCAGATTCTAATCCTTTATATTCCATCTTTTCCTCTGCCTTATGACCCCCAACCCTATTCTTTGTCCTCACCTTTACCTCTTTTCGCTCTATTGTTCGTTTTTTTTCCCCAGGCTATCATACGTCTTCTTCTTCTTTTTTTTTTTTGGCTAGGCAATGGGGTTAAGTGACTTGCCCAGGGTCACACAGCTACTAAGTGTTATGTGTCTGAGGTCATATTTGAACTCAGGTCCTCCTGAATCCAGGGCTGGTGCTCTCTATCCACTGCGCCACCTAGCTGCCCCTATTATACTTCTACTAGCAAAACTATTCTCCATTCTCTAGACCCATTGGTGAACCAATTCAATGCTATACTGTTATCTACTCTTAAAGTCCCTTCCCCATTGTCCTATTGCTGATCTTACCTTGCCAGACATCAACACTGATTACCATTTACTTTCTTGGCTCCTATTTGTGTGATGCTCAATGATGCTGGGAGAAATCATGAAGTCACGCTGATTTTTGATCCTCTACAAATATATGCATTTGTTTTTAATGGGGCTCTCACTGCAGCAAGGATGACATTCACATCCTCCCTGATCAATTCCCTATCCCACTCTCCAAGTTTCTATTCCAAACCTTTTCTCTCCTCAAGCATCTCAAGGCACCTATTTCCCTCCCACTTCCTCTGCTGGGGACCTCATCTCATACTTCACAGAGCACAAGGGATTATTAGCTATAAGTGCCTTCTTCTCTTCTCCTGATCTCATATCACTGATATCTTCCCCACTACCTCCTCCTTTACTCCAGTCTCAGATAAAGAGGTGGCCATTCTGCCTACCAAGGCCAAGAGGGCTACATGCATCACTGATCCCACCTCTCCTGTGTTGTCTCGTTCATAGCCCTCCTTATCATTCCCACTCTCTCTTACCTTCAGTTTCTCTCTGTCTCCTGGCTTCTTCTCTGCTCTCTACAAACATGTTCACACCTCCCCCATCTTCCTCACTCGATCCTTTTATTATTGATAACTGTTGTCCTATGTCTTTCCTCCCATTCCTGTCTATATTCTTTGAGAAAGCTGTCTATATTAGGTGTTTCCAATTCTTCTACTCTCCAAAAATCTTTATTTATTTTTAGTTTTTAACATTCACTTCCATAAGCTTTTTTTTTGGTGAGGTGATTGGGGTTAAGTGATTTGCCCAGAGTCACACAGCTAGTGAATGTTATGTGTCTGAGGCCGGATTTGAACTCATGTCCTCCTGACTCCAAGGCTGGAGTTCTATCCACTGCGCCACCTAGCTGCCCCATCCATAAGCTTTTGAATTTTAAGTTTTCCCCCCTTCCCTCCTTTCCCTCACCCCTTCCCAAGACAGCGTGCAATCTGATATAGGCTCTACATATACATTCGTATTAAACATATTTTCACATGAGTCATGTTGTAAAGAAAAATTAGAACCAATGGGAGGAGCCATGAGAAAGAAGAAACAAAACAAAACAACAACAAAAAATAGAGCAAATAGTATGCTTTGATCTGCATTCAGACTCCATAGTTCTTTCTCTGGATGTGGATAGCATTTTCCATCATGAGTCCTTTGGAGTTGTCTTAGATCCTTGCATTGCTGAGAAGAGCCAAGTCTATGAAAGTTAGTCATCACACAATGTGGCTATTACTGTGTAGAATGTTCTCCTGGTTCTGCTCACTTTATTCAGCATCAGTTCATATAAGTCTCTCCAGGTTTTTCTAAAATATGCCTGCTCATTATTTCTTATAGCATAATAGTGTTCCATTCCATTCATATACCACAACTTGTTCAGCCATTCCCCAATTGATGGGCATCCCCTCAATTTCCAATTGTTTGCCACCACAAAAAGAGCTGCTATAAATATTTTTGTATATGTGGGTCCTTTTCCCATTTTTATGATGTCTTTGGGATGCAGACCTAGAAGTGGTATTGCTGGGTTCCTGACCCTTTATTTTAAGCCAGAGGTGGGGAACCTGTGGCCCTGTAGATCCTTAAATGCAGCCTTTTGGCTGAGTTCAAATTTTACAGATTCATAAATTTTATAGAAGATTTACAAAGATTCATTCTATAAAATTTGGATTCAGTCAGAAGGCTTCAATTAATGATCTAGAAGACCATATGGCCACAAGTTCCCCCCCCCACCCCATTTTAAACCCTCTACCATGTGGCTTCTGACCTCCTCATTCAATTGAAGCTATTCTCTCCAAAGCTACTGATAATCTTTCAATTGCCAAATCTAATAACCTTTCTTAATCCTTATCCTTCTTGATAGCTCTGCAGCATTTGACTCTATTGATAGATACTTTCCCCCTGAATACTCTCTCCTTTGAGTTTTTGTGACACATTTCTCTCCCAGTTTCCTTCGTAACCCCTCTGATTTCTCCTCAGTGTCTTTTGCTCTTTCTTCCACGTCATACCCAGTAACGATGGGTGTCTTTCAAGGCTCTGTCCTGGTCCCTCTTCTCTTTTCTCTCTATACTATCTCATCCACTCCCATGGATTAAAATATTATCTCTATGCAGATTATTTTTAGATCTACCTGTCTAGCCCTTGTCTCCCACCTGAGTCTAGTCTTATACCACCAACTGCTGATTGGACATCTTGCACTGTGTCCCATAAGCATCTGAGATTGAACATGTCTGTAATAGAACTCATTATCTTTTCACCCAAACCTTCTTATTACTGTTAGGGTGATACTCTCCTTCCAGTTATCCATTGCCTTACAACCTTAGTATCATCTTTGATTCCTAACTCTAACTTGTTCCACAGATTTAATCTGTTGCCAGATCTTGACATTTAGAACATGTTACACACACATATACACACATTATATATACATTTTATATATGCATATCAGAAAAAGTGATACAAGGACCCTCTCAAAATCTCTCATAAGAACTCTGGAATCAACTTTATGACGTGGGAGACTCTGGCAAAGGACCGCCCAGCATGCACCAAAGAAGGCACTGTGCTCTATGAGCAAAGCAGAATTGCAGTAGCTCGAAAGAAATGTGAGATGTGCAAATTTAGAGACATCTCCACTCCAAATGTTCGCATGGACTACTTGTGCCTGACCCAAGGTGGAGCCTTCCATATCTTGTATTGGTCTGATCAACCATAGTCAGACACCCTGTACCTTGATTCCAACACAGTGATATCATTTTGGTCTTCTTTGAGAATGAAGGATAATAACTTACCAATTACACACACACACACACACACACACACATTCCCATCTCTCCCCTTATGTAGCCACAGCCCTAGTTCAGGCCCTCATCACCTCTTGCTTGGACTCTTTCAATAGTTTTCTAATTATCTCCTGACCTCGTGTCACCTCACTCCAATCCACTCTCCATTTAGCTGTGAAAGTGATTTTCCTGAAACATTGTTATGACCATGTCAGACCAATGGGTCTAACCATAACTCTACCCTCTACTTCATAGATGTCAGTGGTACTCTTTGTGACCTTACTTCTTCCTTCCTTTCCTTCATGTACTCCTATGATCCACCATGTTCGTCTTCTTGCTCTTCCTTGCAGGTGATGCTCCATTTCCCACCTCCACAACTTTGCATTGACTGTCCCATATGCCTGGAATGCTCTGACTCCTCACTTCCAGCTCTCAGTTTCCCTTGCTTCCTTCAAGACTTAGCTCAAATCCCCTTTTCTGCAGGTGGCCTTTTCTAGTTCCCCCAGCTACTAGTACCTTCTCTATTGAAATGACTTGCCACCTATTCAGTGTATATCTTGTACGGGGATGGTTGCTCACGTCTCCCCATTAGAATGTGAGTTCTTGAGAGCAAGGATGGTCTTGTCCTTTTTTCATATCCCCAACATTCAGCACAGTGCCTGACACACAGTAAGCACTTAAAAAATGCTTGTTGGGTGTACAAAGACAAAAAACGAGACAGTGTCTGCCCTTACAGAGTTTATTTGCATTCAAAAAAGAAACTGTTTTTCCTCAAGATCTTGGTTCCTGACCTCTGAGCTATTTCAGTGAACAGTTCCAATGTAAACACCATAGTTTTCTAGGGGGTAGAATTTGGGGGCCAAAATCCAAGCAGAGCTGAGGGTGTTATTCTTAGGTGCCCTGGTAACGGCATTGTCCGTGTGTGTGTGTGTGTGTGTGTGTGTGTAACATGGTATTCATTAGGTTTGGCTTTGAAATGCTGTATATGTGACAGTGCTTTTGTTAGGAAAACATAAACAAAACTATTTAGGAAAATTCCTTTTGTGAGTACTTCACTACCCAGTCAGATATTTTATCATTTAACAATGCCAGAAGGAAAAAGCCGACAATGGATGAACTTACAGCTCATAAGGAATGCAAAGTAGCACAGGTTTTGATTAGACTTTTCTCCAAATTATTTAGAGACAACTTTTTAATCAATCAGATTTTTTTAAAAGTAAGTTGGAAAAAGGAAGGATCATCTTCTAGCACTTTACAGAAAATAGCTTATCAGTTTAATTCCCTGGTTGGCCATTGTAATAACATTAATCCTGCTGAACTCATTAGATTTTAATGAGAATGTTACATGCTATGTGCTAGAATTCAACTGCATTCACCCCATCACTGCTGAATGGCAGGAATCCATTTAGCATTCAACATTCAACAAACGTTTATTGAAGGATCTTGAGGACAGGGTCCTAGGCTAGGCTATGTAGCAGAGGACATCAAGATGAAAAGGACCTGGTTCTTGCCCTCAAGAAGGTCACAGTCATGAATACATTTGGGGAACAGACAGAATGAGAAAATTCATTGCATGACCCTGTGTAAGACATGTTCCCTCATCCATACCTCAATTCCTTCATCTATAAAAATAAAGGGGGCTGGATTAGATGTTCTCTAAGGTTCCTTTGAACTCCGGCATTCTATTATTCTTTGTTAAGAAATACAAACCTAGCAAACAACTGCTTGCCAGACAGCCCTGTGAAGATAGCAGTAGTACCTATCTTCCTTCCTCTCTCCCAAAGTCTTTTTTTATCCACAGTGATTAGACTTCATGGCATGGCTTCTAGCACCTTCACTATTCTAGCAATATTCTTCCATATATTTCCCAGTTTTTAAAAATTCAATCTAACAAACATTTATTTAACACTTACTGGGTACTTACTTTGCACAAAACATTGTGCTGTTACCTTATACATAATCAGTAATATTAAGAAATCCAAATGAAATAGAATATGCAAAAAGAAATATTAAGCAGCCCCTACCCTTGCTGAGCTTACATTCTACTAGGGAGATGTAGCATGTCTAAAGATAAATAAATACGAAATACATACAAAGTGATTTCAAGAGGAAGAGAGCATTAACATGGGCTCCCCTCAATTCCCACTGCCCTTGGGGTATACTCAAGCAGAATTCCAGAAATCTTGGGATGGGCTTATTTCCACCCATGCGTGTCTGGAGAGGCCAGAGATCTTGTGTGTGTGTGTGTGTGTGTGTGTGTGTGTGTGTGCGCACGCGTGCGCGCGTGCTCGGGCAAAGAGAGAGGGACACCTCCTGGCTTGGGAGGATTGCTTTTGTAACCTCTGCCCTTGCTCTTCATAAAAACTAATTCGTGTCAACTGGTTAATTGATGCTAGAGGGAGCACACTAGATGGGGGCTTGTGAGCAACACGGGAGAAGCCACAGCTACTCAGGATTACCCCCAGAATCCTGAGGGGGAGTAGTCAGTCACTCTCTGGGGATTCAGCCTGCCAATGAAAGTGGAGATTAGAAGATTGAGCTCAGAAGGATTGCTACAAACAACTGCAGAGATCAGATGCACCCTATTTTGTTATTGTCATTCCTAAACTATGAGACATAGAATTAGACATAATCCTCCACATGCATCTGCCTGGGCTGGACAGCGGCATGACTAATACCTCTCCAGCTCTGTATGCTACACATCTATGCATGCAGCCCAAGTTCATGTTGTTGATTTGGGTTGCCACACCTCTATAATTACTCACATTGCCTTTGAGGTGAACTACAGTCTCAGTCCTCTCCTGGACCTGGTGAAAGTCAAGAACAAAAAGTAGATGGCTCACAATCACAGATTGTTATTTGGACACTAAGACTGTGACCTTTCCCTTCCTCCACATTGTAAATTTAGCTTAGCTTGGTGATCTCATCTCTGTTCCACGTCTTAGGCCCTAGGGCAGGGCACTAGAAGATTTCAATCAATCAATCAATCAATCGAGCTGCTATATCCCTGCATGATATCACTGATCCATATGACAGAGCTGACGTACGTGAGGGTTCGATAACTTAACATTGTTATGTAAAACTTAAGGTGTGTGTTTGGGGGTTCTTTAGTTCCTGTGCACCTGGTGCCTTGATTTGAATAATGTGCCCCATGGCCTTCTGGGACTAAACTGAGCATACACTGAGAAGTAACTGGAGAGTGAGTAGACTCTTTTATGGGGAATGGCACACGTCTCTGCCAACAACAGCCGCATTAGGGTGAGGCACAGATCACCCTAACTAAATTTAGGTCATTCAATCCAACCCCCAGTTTTGCAGATGAACAGAAGCCTATCCCTTTCCCTCCCTTAGTAAGTAGGAGGACAGAAGAATCTTTGGTGGGGAAGCCCTTTAAGAGGGAAGAAAGGTGTGTTGTTTTGTAATGGTGAACCAGAGCTATGTATGTGATGGGACTGAGCTTGATCTGTGCCCTTTAATTCTGATCATTGTAGGCAATGTTATGATCACACCATGAGCAGGAGAGGAGCTTTTAGGCTTTCTCTGTTAGTCTGAGGGGTGTCCAGGGAGATCTGCTGGTTCCCTCATGTCTTCAGATATTGGAAAGAAAGAGGGAAGGATAGAGGGAAGGAGGGAGAAAGGGAGAAAAGGAAACATTGAGGGAGAGAGGGAAGGAGAGAAGGAAGGAAAAAAGAGGGAGGGAAAGAGGGAAGAAGAAAGGAAGAAGAAAAAAAGGAAAAGGAGAGGACAGGAGGAGGGAAGGAGGGAAAGAACCATTAGGTGGGATAGTATACCTGAAGATGATAATGTGGAAGCAACATCAGTGAAATGCAATTTGTGGGAAGGAGAAACTCAGCAGAAATAGCATGAGAGGTTTTCTTTTCTCAGAACTGTGACCTTGAGTCACTTGGCATGGAGCTTTGGGCTTTGGAATTATAGTAAGTTACTTGTTCCAGGACATATACTCTGATTTCCTTTTCTTTTAACTAAATCTTCCTCTGGCCTGTGAAAAGTAGATTCTGTTCTCCCAGTCTCTTCAGGGGATGGATGTTCCCAAGGTTTTGGGTAGGACTTCAAATCTGAATGAGATCATGAATGAGACACAATCATTGATGGATTTTTTGCTTACCCTCCAAAGTATTTCCTTCCCCGTTAGATTTTCTTGGACTACCTAGTTTGGAGCTCTCCTTTGTTCTCACCATGTCTTACCTTGAAATATACTTATTTTTGTATCCTCATTCCTCTCCAGACTGCCCTCTGGAATTTCTCCTATACCCCAGAAACCTCTTCATCCTTGGGTTGCATGCACCTCACAATTGTACATCTCAAGCTACCCATATGTCTTATCTGAAAACTGGCCCTGTGCTAGTCAATCAGTTATTATTTCCATGTTCCTTTGATTTTATACAGATACTTTCAGGGAGTGAGAAACCTCTTTTTCTGATCTCAGGGAGCTGCACCTTTTTACTCTCACCCTCCCAAGTTGAAAAATCCCTAATCTTTTTTTTCAATTAGAAAGCAGATTACTTAATGTTATTACCTGGTTAATTGTTTCCTTTTAATTAATTGGTCTTATTTGGTTAATTGTTTTTGATATATAGAAACCTGTCTCCCCCTGTATTTGGGGTCTAGTGCCAAAACTGAGAAAAGGTTATTGGTCCTGGTTTGTGGGGCAATTGGCATGCATTGTTTAATAATTGATATGCTTGGGAGCATGAAACTTTTGTTTCCTCAGTCACTTCAGCCCTGTAATTTACACATTGGAAGTACTGTCAATCTCTGTGACTTCTCCCTCAGATTAGATGGCTTCTTTCAGAATCTCCATCTAAGGAGGGGGCAATTAATCAAAAAAATTTATTTTGGATTCTTATTGGGATCATAGAATCATGGGATTTAGAGCTGGAAAGATCACAGAATCATAGATTTAGAGATGGATGAGAACTTCTAGGCATCTAATCTAATCTTTTGATTCTACAGATGAGGAAACTGAGACCCGGAAAGATTAGGTGACTTGCACATAATTGCATTAAGTTCACACAACTAATAATTGCCAGAGCTGTGATTTGTATTCAAGTTTGCTCACTCCAAGTTCAATGATTTCACGAAATAAACTATATTGAACTACATTGTTCAAAAGGTGTATGTATCTAACGGCAATTTTACCTGGTTGTGTTATTATTATTATTATTTTTGTGTTATGTGAAGTGGCAAATTCACATTAGCTAGTGGTCTCAGTCTTAAAAGAACTCTTTTCCTATTATTTTATTTATTTCCACTGGGTAAATCTTAAAAAACTTATTGATAGTAATAGTAAATAAACATTTATTAAGCACTTACTGTTTTTTATTAAGTACCTACTATGTGCCTATGACGCTAGCTAATAATAGCTAGCGGTTAGGTTGTACTTAAAAATTTCAAAGCCTTTCTTTAATCTATGTTATCTCATTGGATCCTTACAACAACCCCGTGAGGGATAAAAAAAAACCCCAAACAATCTTACATTTTATAATTAAAGAAAACGAGGCTGAGAAAGGTTAAATGACTCACCAAGGGTCACACAGCTAATAAGGATCTGAAGCAAGATTTGAACTGACATCCTCCTAACTCCAAGGGTAGCACACAGCCGCTATGCCATCTAGCTACCACTAAAAAACTGCTAGAAAACCTTTCAGTCAAATGCTCTGTTCTCTGTGTCGGTTACTGCCTGAGATGGCTGTAGCCCTTTAGGATCTTAAGATTTAGGGAAAGAGAATAAGCATTTATATAGCACCGAGGGAACTGAGGAAATTGGAACAGGAAGTGTTAGTGGGAACTGACTCTGTCTTGTGACTCAATTCTGGATCCAGCTCCATTCCCTTCCTATTCAATTATAGGCCTAGTCCAATTTCTGTCTTGTGAGGAAATTTTATTCAGTTGTGGGAATCGGGAGAGGACTTTATTACATTGTTTGAACCTAGTCCTGCATGGCTGGGAAGCTGGACCACCTCTCCCCGATGCTTGGAGACCCTTAACTAAGGACCTAGATTATGCTGACCAGAAACCTGGTCAGACCCAAAGACTGATGCGAGGAGTTTTCTCACAATTGTACATCTCAAGCTACCCATATGTCTTATCTGAAAACTGGCCCCGTATTAGTCAATCAATTATTATTTCCATGTTCCTTTGATTGTATACAGATACTTTCAGGGAGTGAGAAACCTCTTTTTCTGATCTCAGGGAACTGCACCTTTTTACTCTCACCCTCCCAAGTTGAAAAGTCCCTAATCTTTTCTCCAATTAGAAATCAGATTACTTAATGTTATTACCTGGTTAATTTTCCTTTTAATTAATTGGTCTTATTTGGTTAATTGTTTTTAATATATAGAAACCTGTCTCCCCCTGTTTTTGGGGTCTAGTGCCAAAGCTAAGAAAAAGCTGTTGTCCTGGTCTTTGGGGCAATTGGCACGCATTGCTTAATAATTAATATGCTTGGAAGCGTGAAACTTTGTTTCCTCAGTCATTTCATCTTTCACCTGCCACAGCAGGTGAAGTGCTTTGACAAATATCTCTTTAGAGCTCATTGATTTAGAACAGACCTTTAGTACAACCCTCTTATTTTTGAGCTGAGGAAACTGAGGCCAGAGGAGGGGAAATGACTTGCCCAAGCTCATGCAGTTAGTGTAAGTGGCAGAACTGGGGTTCAAACCCAATCCAGTTTCAGGTCTAAGGTGGGTGGGTATTTCTGGCACCCTCTGGTTTTGGGAATCCTCTCATAGTCATTCGTGGGTTGGTGGACATGGGATTTAAAGGGGATCTTCTGGCTTTAGGTCTCCAGTTGGGTTGCCCAATTCTTCCCCGAAACAGCCCTAGGTGAATTTGCCCGTTAGTTGTACACAGCCCAGGATGTGAAAGCAACATCATAAAATGAAATGTCAAGGGAGGGAGGAAGGGAGGATCAATATATCGCTAAATTCTTCTTGAAATTCTAACTGCTCCTTGTTGTTTATTGCTGCTTAACATTTGCTGAGTAAAAGTCATTGCCCTGGAGACGCAGGGTTTATTGGCACCGGGAGATGGAAACGGTTGAGCTCAAAGGTTCCTGCACAGAGTGAGTGCAGGTCCCCAGGACAGAACACAACAAAGATACCAGACTGCTGGAAAAAGCCTTGAATTTAAAGGTGCAGCACTCATCTCCCGTAGGGCGGGGCTCCTATTCCAGGCCTTGTATTGCATGTCCCAGACATGGGGCTCAAAAGTTGGCTCAGTCAATCCCCTTCCTCTCTACCTGAAGAGAGGAGGGAGAGGTAACTCCTTCATGAAGCCCTCCCTGATTAGAATGCCCTCAGCTGAAGAATGTTCTGTCTCCAGGTTTTCTTAGATCACTTCGTTTAGATTTTTCTTTTGCCCTTATCACATTCTACTCTATATTATTATACTTATCTACAAATCTGGCCTCAGACACTTACTAGCTGTGTGACCCTGGGCAAGTCACTTAACCCTGTTTGCCTTAGTTTCCTCATCTGTAAAATGAGTTGGAGAAGGAAATGGTAAACCACTCCAGGATCTTTGCCAAGAAAACATCAAATGGGGTCATGGAGGGTCAGACTGAAATGACTGCACAACAACACAGTGTCTACATGAATAACTCCATTATAATGCAGTATGGTAAAGTGCCACAAGGGAGGTAGAGGCAGTGTGGTATGTGGGAAAGTGAGTTGGCTTTGGATTCAGAGGATGAGGCTCAAATCCAAAGCACAAATGACTACCTTTGTGATCTTGGACAAGTCACTTCATCTCAATGGAGATCAGGCTCCTCGTCTATAAAATGAGGGGATTGGACTAGATGATGTCTTATGGTCCCTTCCAGTTCTGAAACTATGATCCTAAGTGCCACGAGGGCTCTGAGATAGCCCCTGCCCTCATGGAGCTTTCATTCTATTAAAGGGATTCACAAATAATTGATTTCAGAATGCATCCGGAATGCATACACAGTAATTGGTTGGGGTTGGGGGATGCAAATGAACAACTATTAGAATCAAGGAAAGCTTTATGAAGGTGCTCCTGGAGCTGGGGTTTCCAGGAGGAAGGGGAAAAACATTCCGGGCAAAGGGATAGAGGTGGAAGATGGAATGTCTCATAAAGGGAACGGGAAGGAGTAGGCTAGTGTGGTTGTTATTTTTGTTTTAGGGAGGAATTAATGTGCAATCATTTTGGAAGGAGAGATGCAGCCGGACTGTGAAGGGCTTCAAGGACTGAACAAAGGAGATTGTATTTGAACCTGATGGCAACCGGGGAGCCATTGAAGCTTCTTGAGAAGGAGAGTGATATCATCAAACATATGAATAAATGAATGAATACAAAAAAATCTAAGAAGTGTTTACTACGTGCCTGGTGCCGTGGTAAGTGTTGGGGATACAAATACAAAAGGAATATCAATCTGACAGGCATGTGCAGGATGAAATGGAGATGAGTGGAGGGAGACCCATCAGGAGACTGGCAATAGCTGGAAGAGGGAAGTGATGGGAGCCTGAACTAGGGAGGCTGTGGTCTGTTTTTTGGGAGGCAGATGGGGCTAGGTGACTTGCCCAGGGTCACACAGCTAGTAAGTGTCTGAGGCTGGATTTGAACTCATGAAGACTCTGATTCCAAGTTCAGTGCTCTATCCACTGTGCCACTTCGCTGCCCACAATAATTTTTGTTGTTCAATCTTTCGGTTTTCTCTGACTCTTTATGACCCTGTGGGCTATACTCTCCATGGAGTTTTCTTGGCCTAGATACTGGAGTGGTTCGCCATTTCCTTCTCCGGTGGGTTAGGGCAAACAGAGGTTAAATGACTTGCCCAGGGTCACATAGCTACTAAGTATCTGAGGCCAGATTTGAACTTAGGAAGATGAGTCTTTCTGACTTGAGGCTCTATCCACTGAGCCACCCACCTGCCTCCTGGCATGTAGTAGGCACTTAATAAATGTTGATAGCTTAATTGGTCGACATCTGAGAGAAGTGACAAGACTTGACAATTAGATATGAATTGGTGAAGGAAAAGGAGAGGTCAGAGAAGAGATCTGGCCAAAGATTCAGGCCTCAGTGACTGGCAATTGTGGGGCAGGGCATGTGAGCCAGCAAAGTGATAAAATAATAGATCTAGAGCTGGAAGGGAACTCCTATCTTATCCAATCTCCTCATTTTACGGATGGGGAAACTGAGTCCCAAAGAGGCTGAATGACTTGTCCAAATAGCAGGGTCCTCTAGGTTCCAAATCCAGCATTTTTTCCCATGTATCACTGCTCTACCAGACAATTCTCTACCCCCTAAGTCTTTTCTATTGATTTCCCTTTAACTCAGAGTTAGTACCTGGTCCATTTTAGCAGAAAGAAGAAACATTTAATGGACAGAAGAAAATGGGCCCTCCCCATTATTCGGCCTGGAGTCTCCTCTCCCTAGTTACCCTTTTGTCCCTTAACACTGGGCTTGCTAGGATTCTGGCACATCTGGCTGAGAGGACTTGTGGTCCCTGGAACAAATGAGTTAGTAATCCACAGGTTATTTCTTAGTGACAGGCTCTTTCTTATCCCCAACAACAGATAAAGGTCAAATCTGAGGCCACAATAACAGGGAGCCCTTATTTTGAAAATGTCAAATAAAGGAGTGATTGCTCTTGGAAAAGGTGAGAGCTGAGGGGATGAGCCAGAGAAGCCCTTGAAAAATGTTTCTCCAGGGCTCAACCATGAATGCTTCTTAGATGGGAAGTTAAAAATTATGGATATTGGCAAATGTTTCGAAGAGCTGGCATTGTGCCCAGCCCTGTGCTAGTCTGCCCTTCGGGGGAAATAGCAGAGGTCTGAGACACAGCCCCTGCTCTCGTAGAGCTCTTCGTCTGGAAGGGGAGACAGGACATGGAGTCAAGAAAAGTTTAAATGAACAAGAAAATATACATTATTATTATTTATTTTATATTTAATTTATTGAATAAAACTAGCATTTCCATAATATAGTATAATAAAAAGATGATTGCACATGAAACTGCATATCTATTATATACAACTTGCTATTTCTTTTAAATATGTAATAAAGTTATTACATAAATTTCTTTTTTCCCCCTTTCTTTTATTCCCACCCCTACCCCCAGAGATGGCTACCATTAGACACAAATGTGTATATATGTAAAATCATACTATACATACTTCCATTTATCAGTTCTTTTTCTGGATGCAGATACCATCTTCCTTCATATGTCCTTTGTAGTTAATGTGAATATTTATAATAGTAAAATGACTTAGTCACTCAAAGTTCTTAAAACAATACCATTGTAACTGTATACAACGTTCTCTTGGTTCTGCTCATTTTGCTCTTCATTATTTTGTGCAAGCCTATCCATGTTTTTCTATTATCATTGAGTCCATCATTTCTTATAGCACAGTAGTATTCCATCACAATCACATACAACAACTTGTTCAGCCGCTCCCCAACTGATGGGAATGCCTACAATTTGCAGTTCAATATTATTATATGCATTAAGTACCAAGATAAGGCGATGTGGACACTTACATGGTTTCCAAGGCCAAGAGAAAGGGGAGCTCCCCCAAGGCGGAAGGCCAGGGTACTTTAGAAATGCACAGGATTGGGACAGGTAGAGAAGAGGGCAGAGGATGTATCAGGAAGTGGTGGGGAGAATGTATTGGGAATCGAGGAGAAAAATCAGGAAGTCCATGATAAGATGGGCAACGTTCGGGAAGACGAGCTAAATCTCCTGACCTGAAAACTCATGTAGTGGGGCATAATCAGTCTGAGCAGATAAGATGGACTAGATAGTGAAGGACCTCAAATGTTAAACTGAAGAGCTTTTCTTTTGACTGTAGACACTGGGGCGTCACTGAAGGTTTTGGAGCAGATGAGGATTACTTAGGCACCTCGTGCAGGGTGAAGGGGAGGGAGAGAGGCTGGAGACTGGGAAACTGGTTAGGAAGCTAGCTATTATGTAGCTCAAGTAAAAGACGCTTACGACTTGAACTAGAGTTATGTTGTGAGGGTGGAGGGGAGGAAACAGGCATGAGAGAGGCTTGAGAGGTTGGGCTGACAGGGCTTCACAGCTGGAAGTCAGGAGCGAGGAAAGAACATTTTGAGGTTTTGAGCTGTTGACACCTGGGAGACGATTCCAACACTTCCCTTTTCTGAAATCGTAAAATCCTGGGTCAGCAAAGGTCCAAAAGAAGGCATTTGGTAAGTGGTGTGTTGGTAAATGTTTAATAAATGGATTTTCAGAAAAAAATAAGAAGTGGGGGGAGGATGAAAAAATGTACGTAGGACACATTTTAAGGTTTAATCTGCATTGTTAACATTATCTCTCTCTATTTTTTTTTAAAGTCTTGGCAATCAACACAATAATATATCAGTTCCCGATTTGTATCTTTTATCTATTTCCAAGGCATGTTTACACTGAAAATTTAACAATTAGTTTTCACCAGTTAATTAAGCACTGTTACAAATATTGTCTCATTTGATTCCCACAGTAACACTGTGCAGTAGGTACTGTCATTATCCCCATTTTACAATTGAGGAAACTGAGGCAGGCAGCGTTTGAGCGCTTTACTCAGGATCATATGGCTAGTAAATGTCTGAGGCTGGATTTGAACTCAGGTATTCCTGGCTCCAAATCCAGTTGTCTTGTAGGTGTTTAATAAATAATTGATTATTTGATTTATTGGTACTACTGAGGTTATAAAATACACGGGTAAGAAAACTTGAGATGATTTCAGTAAGGGGAGAGCATTAACAACCAGGGTATCAGAAAAGACTTCCTATGGGATCTAGTACCTGAGGTGAATATTGAAGGATGCTAAGGATTCTAAGGGGTAGAGATCATGAAGGCAGTCAGGGAAGTGGAGAGAGAAAAGAGGAGTTTAGAGAACAGCAAGCAGGCTGGTTTGCCTGGAAGACTGTGTATGTGTGTGAGAAGGGGAGCAATGTGAAATAACTGAACAGGAAAGGGAAGAGGGGAAAGAATAAACATTTATTAAGTGCCTGCTATATGCCAGGCGCTTTTCAAAAATATGACATCATTTGATCCTTGCAATAACCTTGGGAGGTAGACACTCTTATTATCATCCTTATTTTATAGTTGAGGAAATAAAAGCAGATAGGTTAAATGACTTGACCAGGGTTACACAAGCTGGTAAATGTCTGAGGTCAGATTTGAATTCAGGTCTTTCTTAGCCTTGTCTCAGCTCTCTATCCACTGTACCACCAGCTGCCTCCTTTGAAGGGTTTCAAATGCCAAGTTAAAGACTGTATTTTAGACTAGACTGAAGATTCTTTAGGAGAGTGATATGTTCAGACTTGTGCCTCAGGGAGAGATTTCACTGGCTACGTGGATGGAGGATGGATGGAAGAAGGGAAGGACTGGAAGTAGGAAGCAGGAAGCCATGTCAGGACTCCTAGTAAGAGGCCATGAAGGTCTAGTCTAGAGTGATGGCCATTCCAATGAAGAGAAGAGTGAGAGATTCCCTGCAGTCAGAGCTCACGAGACCGCAACCCAATGGATATATTGGTTGGTTGTTGTCCTTTGTCCTCGAAGAGGACCAAAGTGACATCACTAGGTTGGAGTCAAGGTACGATGTGTCCAACTGTGCTGATCGGGCTGATAAGAACTCGGAAGGCTCAGGTCAGGCACATGCACACTACACGAACATTTGGAATGGAGATGTCTCTAAATCTGCGCATCTCACGTTTCTTTTGAGCTACTGCAATTCTGCTTTGCTCATAGAGCACAGTGCCTTCTTTGATGTAGGCATGCCATGCTGGGTGGTCCTTTGCCAGCATCTCCCACGTTACGCAATTGATTCCAAAGTTCTTCAGAGTGACCTTGAGAGTGTCCTTGTATCGTTTTTTTCCCCTGACCTCCATGTGGTCACTTGCCTTGTGTCTTTGTAAAATAATCCTTTAGGCAAGTGTATGCTTGTGAGGTAAAGGAGAAGGAAGGGTCAAAGGTGACTCTGAGCTTGTGGATCTGGGCAACTGGAAGTTTCATATTGCCCCCCAAAAAAAATGTCTGGAGGAGGGGGAGTTCTCTTTTGGACATTTTGAGTTTGAGATGCTTGGGGGCATCTAGGTGGAGATGTCCAACAGGTAGTTGGATGCTTATCAGCTGTATGAACCTGGGCAAGTAATTTAACCCTGTTTGCCTCAGTTTCTTCATCTGTAAAATGAAGAGTTGGACACAACAGAAACTGAAACACAACCATCATCAAAAGCCATTTTGCTGAGATTTAGTTTTACCATTTGTAAAATGGGGATGGTAAGAATCATCATAATTTCACTATCTACCTCAAGTGGTTGTTGTGAAGAAAGCACTTTGTAAACTTGAATTACCATAGAAATGAGTTATGATTATTCCAGAGATCTAGAGCTAGAAGATCCCTCTTGTCTCACTCCCTTGTTTTGAAGGTGAAGACACTGAGGCCCAGAGAGTGAGGCAATTTGACCGAGTCCAGAGGCAGGATTCAGACCCAGGCTCTGCCTCCAAACAGTGTCCTAAGGGTTGGTTATTTACACTCAGTTGCTGACTTTTATATGAGAATATTTCAGGTGTGCTAGATGTCTGACCCAAGATCTTTCCTTATTGTAGACTTCAGTGTCCTCAGGCTATAAAATCTGCTCTCTCGAGACATTTAATTACAGAGGCTGGGTCAGCTTTTCCTGTGACTCCAAACGTTAGGTTTTTTTTTCTATGTATTTTTTATAAATGCTTTTTGTTTTTGCATTGAATTACTTTCTGAATCTATTCTTCCCCTCACCAGCTGAGCTTTCTCTTGTGGTCTACTGGTTGTACTTTGTACTTAATATTTAATTTCCCATTTCCCAGACTTTGCGTAGATTTGCCCCAATCCCCGTGACTAGAAGACACTCCCCTCATCACCTCCACCCCTTGGGATCCTTAGCGTTCTTCAATATTCAATTCAGGTGCTAGTTCTCTTGGGAAGCCTTTCCTGATAACATGCTTGTTCATGCTGTTCCCCCTCCTAAAATAATTTCTCTTGTAATAATAATAGCTAGCATTTATAAATACTATATTTATTACATGTAAATGCTAGCATTCATAAACCTCCTCAAGGTTTACAAAGTACTTTACAAATATTATCTCATTTGATCTTCACAACAACCCTGGGAGATAGGTGCTATTATTATCCCCATTTTGCATATGAGGAAACTGAGGCAGACAGTGGTTAGATGGCTTGCCCAGCATTACCCAGCTAGTAAATGTCTGAAGCTGGATTTGCACTCAGGTCTTCTTGGTTTCCACCCCAATAGAGTATTCACTGTGCTGGGCCACCTAGCTGCCTCTTGTAATAGGTTAAAAAAAGAAAGAGAAAAAAATTAATTCACCAATACCAGCAAACTCATGGACTGTGTTTAATAATATGCTTGAAATTCTTCATTTATTGTGCCCTGACTCAGCAAGGAAGGAAGTATATTTTCTCAACTCTTCTTGGGTCCTCAAAAGGCCATTTTTTACATTTGTACAGTCTTCAGCTTTATTATTCTTTCCATTTAAATTCTGTTGGTCATTGTGTATATTGTTTTCTTGATTGTACTTAACCTCACCCTTGGTCCCAGGATTCCAAGATTTATGCTTTGGAAGGGACATTAGACCCCAGTGACACAAGGTCTAATTCAACTCTTACACGAGATGCTTGAAACCAGGACCTGGGTTTAAATTTTTTTTTTTTTATTAATTTATTTTTAGTTTTCAACATTCACTTACATATACTTTTGAGTTTAAAATTTTCTCCCCTTCCCTCCCCACCTCCTTCCCCAAGATGGCCCACAGTCTGATATAGGCTATACATATACATTGCTATTAAACATATTTTCACATTAGTCATGTTGTAAAGAAGAATTAGAACCAATAGGAGGAATCACATGAAAGAAGAAACAAAACAAAACAGAAGAAAGAAAAAGAGCAAATAGTATGTTTTGATATGTATTCAGACTCCATAGTTCTTTCTCTGGATGTGGATAGCATTTTCCATCACAAGGCTTTTGGAGATGTCTTACATTCTTGCGTTGCTAAGAGCTAAGTCTATTAAAGTTAGTCATCGCACTATGTAGCTGTTACTGTGTAGGACCTGGGTTTGAATCCTACTACAGCTACTTCAGAATTGTATGATCATGGGTAACCCACCCTATCCCTCCTCATCTCTAAATAAGGGAGTGGCACAAAATAATCTCTAATTTCTCTTCCAGCTCAAGCTGTCTATGATAATTAGAATTTAGTTCTATAGTACTTTCTGTGTACATAACTGTCTTCTTAAGTGTCCCTGAATTATTCATATTTGTCATTTGACCCCAGTGATCTGTGAACCATGTTTTCTTCTGTTGGGAAATTTCTTCCTTGTTGAATTCTTCACGAAGAATGTTTTATAGAGAAATGTAATGTGAATTCTTTGCTGAGAAATCTTGGGCAATCTACTTCCCAATTCTAGGGCTTAGTTTCCCTATTTGTAAGTGACCGGTTGGATTAGATGATCTTTGAAGTTCCTCCCAGCGCCAACATTTTCTGATTTTAGTTTTTCAAGAGAAAATATGTGCTGCTAGAAAAACCACAATATTTTACAAATCTCTCAATGTGTTTCACTAGGGCACTTCTAAAGATTTCACACTTGACCTGACAGCAGCCACAGAATTCTAGCCATCTTTTTATTTAATTTTTTAGAAAGTTGAGAGAATTGAGGAATATGGAAAGAGAAGAGACCTCTGTGACTGGATCACCTGAGTTTGCGACAAGGGAAAAGAGGCTTCTCTTCTCTGGTTCCCAATTAGTAAATTAAGGCCACTGGCCTTTTCAAATGAGTTTCTTATGAAATGTTGATCATCCCATAATCTCATGGCACTGATTCTAATCTTGTGTGAACGTGCATCTTGGTAATCTACATGACTGTCACCGTGTCAAAGTTCGGTACTATATACAGAGTTTATTAGATGTTATTGTATTCTTTGCTTTGAATTTAGTCATCAACTACCTGTAATTTCTCCAAGAATAATTTAATAGAGCATTGCAGCAATAACATCCTCCTTATACCCTGCACAGGCCTGGGGGATATTGATGACGCTCTCACAAAAAGGTTAGCCTGTTACATTCATCATGTAAAAGCGGAGAAAGATTATATTTAATCATCTCTGTTTTCAAACACGCCTGTTCATGGCTGTGGGAGCTGCAAGATGATGGGAAACCAATGCTTATAATTAGATGGCTCTCAAATTCACAGGTTCATGGGATTTTAGGGTTGAAAGGGACCTCAGAGATGATAGTAGAACCTCTTCATTTCAGGTGAGAAAGACATATGACTTACCTAAGGTCACACAGTGAGTGGGTAGCAGGTTCAGTTTGTAATTCAAGCTGAATTCCTATAGTTGACCCTCTTCCCTCTTGCCTTCCTCCCCTCTCTCTTTTTCTCCCTCCTTCTTCCCTCCTTCTTTCCTTCCTTCCTCTCTCCCTCCATTCCTTCCTTCCTTCCTCCCTCCCTCCTACCCTCCTTTTCTTCTTTCCTCCCTTCCCTCCCTTCTCCCTCCCTTCCTCCTTCTTTTCTTCTTCCTTCCCTCTGTTCCTCCTTCCTTTTCCCTTTCCTTCCCTTCCCTTCCTTTCCCTTTTTTCTTCCTCCTTCCCTCCCTTCCTCTCCCATCCTCCGAAGACCCCTCTGTTGTAATAAAGACATGAAAATAAGCAAAATAAATAAGCATACTGGCCGTGTCTGACAATGCACTTGTCCGACACTTCTCTGCCAAGAGGCATAATTAATTGTTATCTCTCTGAACTTAACTATTGGTCAATGTTCTGAATGGATCAGAATTCTGAAGTTTTTCATTGCTGTTTTGCTGTGCATTATGATTGTCGTGTAATTGTTCTGGGTTTTCATTTTTGTCTGCATTAGTTCGTGCAAAATTTCCCAAAACTTTCTGAATTCCTCCTATTTGTCATTTTTTAATGATGCCGTACTATTCTACTTAATATATGACAAATTTTCAGTAATTCTTTAATCAATGAAATCAAGTTTTTTTCCTCTAATGCATAATTACATTGAAGTCACTTTCATCATGAAATACTGGATCTTTCCCACAGAGCTCTGAATTGCTACAGAATAGGAGCTGAAAGGACATTGGTCAATAAATCCAATTAAAAAAATTAGTAAGTTCCTACTCATATGTACAGGGATCTGTGCTAAGTGTTGAAGGAGGTTCTCAAATACCCAAATGTATCCTTGATTTTGATTTGGGAGTCTCCTCCAAATCCCTTCCTGCACATGCCATACAATTCTTATCCATGCCCTCCCTTAAATTTGCCACAGAGGATTTCCCAGTGTGCTGGAGTCCTTCCTTGATTTCTTTCCTTCTTTTAAAAAATTATTTTATTTTTAATTTATGTAATAAAACAAGCATTTCCATAGCATAGTATAATAAAAAGATGATTGCACCCGAAACTACAAATCTATTATGTACAAATTGCTATTCCTTTTAAATATACAACTGTTATCTTATAAATTTCTTTTTTTTCTTTTTTTCCGTACCTCCCCCCATCCTAGATTTTTTTTTCTAACATCGTGAAGGTGGGGCACCATAGCTAACCACCTGTCATCCTTTACGTTTTGCCCCATAACTGACTGATTTTCTTTTTGTAGCATACGCTTCTTTGATGACATCTTATAATCCTTTCTGTTCTTCTTTGAAATTCCTTATTGGTTATAAGTTGCAGCTTATTCACACCCATTGTGTGCTTCTCCATCATCCTGTATATGATATTAATTTTAAATTCTTATTTTTGAACTCTGGACCCTCTTATCTTCCATAGCTTGATGTCAAATAACAGCACCAATAGAAGGCTGGCATTAAAAAGATGAGCTTTGTTGCAGTAGAGGGTACAAGAGGGAGAGAAAGGCTGGAAAAGTTAGGTCAGATTCAGATTATACATTTTCCTCCACGTTTACAATAGGGAGCTCTTGTGGGTTCTTAAGCAGAGGAATGACATAATTAGAAAAGCTATTAGGAAGATTATATGGACAGTGTGAGCAGGATGGATTGGAGAGGGAGAGGGAAAGCCTGGTGGCAGAGGATGACTGGATCAGGAGGATAACACAACTCTAATAAAGAGGGTTGTGTACCGGGAGTGCAGTTCTTGCTTCACTGATAGCTATGTGGGGTACAGGTCCAGTACCAATATAGGGTCAGGGATAGGGATTGTGATTTCATTAGTATAGATAATTTCTAGGGGAGGAAATTCTCTCTCAGTGCAAGTTGGTACCTTCTCTTTAACTTACAGTCTTAGAGAGCCGTCTACAACATTGAGAAGTTAAGTGACTTGCCTAGAGTCTCGCAGCCTATGTGTCAGAAGTGAGACTTGAACTCAGGTCTTCTTGGCTTGGAGGCTAGCTCTCTGTTCTCTGCACCAAAGTGCCTCTCATTGTACTACTATGTCCCCAGAAATATTTGTGGGGTACCCAGTAACTGGAAGGAGGCCTCTAGTGAGAGCATGGCTATTCCTAAACAGGGCAGTGCCCCCAAGCACCACAGTGAGTTAAGCAGCCCAGAAAGACATAGCCTCCTGTGTCCAAGTAGAGTCTCAGTGCTGGAGGGAACCTCAAGGAGAAACATGGGGAAGATGCTTTTTCTTTAATGGGATGAGAGGTTATGT
This sequence comes from Phascolarctos cinereus, assembly GCF_003287225.1. Taxonomy (NCBI): domain Eukaryota; kingdom Metazoa; phylum Chordata; class Mammalia; order Diprotodontia; family Phascolarctidae; genus Phascolarctos; species Phascolarctos cinereus. Next base: position 383,283,239 of record NW_027555625.1, read on the forward strand.
TGGAACAGCCTGCTTTTTCTTTGTTCAGTGGGAAGAGAGACACAGAGAAACAGAGACAGAGACACATGCTTGGGTCTTGTTCTGTCTTAGGTACAGCGGAAAGAGCACCAGAGTCAGAAAACCTGAGTTCAAATTCAGGTTCTGTTGAATACTACCTATGTGACTTTGGGCAGTCTCAGTTTGCTCATCTCTAAAATAGGGAAGTTGCATATATGACCTTTAAGGTCCCTTCTGGCTCCAAGTCTATGATAAACTTGGACTTGTGAGATTTTTATGCCATTATAAGTTGTCAATTATTTATTTATTTATTTTTAGCGAGGCAGTTGGGGTTAAATGACTTGCCCAGAGTCACACAGCTAGGAAGTATTATGTGTCTGAGGCCAGATTTGAACTCAGGTCCTCCTGACTCCAGGGCTGGAGCTCTATCCACTGTGCCACCTAGCTGTCCCTATTCATTTTTTAAAAATCAATTTGTTTCCTTATAACTGGTAGTGAAAAAAATAACAACCTAATATTCAGAAAATGCTAAAAGGACTGTGTGCCTGGGGACAAGAGGCATGATACTGTGGCCTGGCACCTTTGTTCAATACTGGAGAGGAAGCCTGTATGGAAAGATTAGAAAATTAGAAAAGGGGAATGGGGAGTCCATACTCCAAGTCTACACAAATACTGGAATATGAGGGTGCCTTTCAGGGACTGGAATATCCAGGGGGAATATGTCCAGTCCATACCTGAGTCACCGACAGGCAACTAGATTGGTACAGTGGACAGACTTGGGCCTGGAGTCAAGAAGACCTCAGTTCAAATCTGTCCTCAGACACTAGCTGTGTGACCCTGGGCAAGCCATTTAATTGTTTTCTGCCTCAGTTTTTTCCTCTATAAAGTGGAGATAATAATAACAACTACCTCCTAGGGTGGCTGTGAGGATCAAATGAGATCATTAATTGCAAAGTGCTCAGCTGAGTGCCTGGTACATAGTAAACATTATTATAGAGAGTAGCCATACATTATTAGCTATCTCAGGAGGGTCCAGATCTAACGTAGAGAAGGGACTCAGAGATGCTTATCAGGACTTCTTAAACTGGGGTCCATGGATCCCCTCTGTAGATAGATTTCAGGAATCCTACAAATTTGGCTTTTAAAAATATTTTAATATTATATTTCAGTATAATTAGTTTCTTTTGTAATCTTATGGATTTTATTATAGGCATTGAGAAACATCATTCTGAGAAAGGGTTCACCAGACTGTTCCAGGGGTCCAAGACATATCTGTGTATATGTATATGTATATGTGCATATATATGTACATATATATATATATAAATTTGTGTATGTATATAGACATACATACATATACACATATGTATATATATGAGTATATACATGTGTGTGTGTGTGTATGTGTTTCTGAGTTCAAACCCAGCCTCAGACACTTACTAGCTGTGTGACCCTGGTCAAGTCACTTAACCCTGATTGCCTCAGTTTCCTTATCTGTAAAATTAGTTGGAGAAGGAAATGGCAAACCGCTCTAGTTTCTTTGCCAAGAAAACCCCAAATAGGGTCACTAAGAGTCAGACATGACTGAAAAACAAAAATGTTAGGAGCCACTGCAACTTAAAACTAAGGGCAAGGGTGAGGGCAGTAGCTGTTTGAAATTCAAAAGATGTTTAACAACATGTAAAACAATGTTTTCCTACTCAAGCACGAGACCATATTTTCTGTGAGTACTTCAGGTGTTGGAAAGGGTTCCATGGTCCCAGGATATGCAGTCTTGAGGGCGTTACAAGAAAAGAGAAAAACAAAAAAAGGAGAGAATATAATCAGTGACAATAACTCAGGCAGATAATCAGTGCGGGAGCTGCCAGTTATGCAAAACCCATTACCCTACCTTCTGGTACCTCAGCAGGTCCTACCCTCTGCCACCTTCATCTCTTGTTTCCTTGATTTGATTGGAAAATATAACAAAGGAAAGTCTCCATTCATTTTGTTTTTATTGGAAGATATTAACCCAGCACAGAGCAGGATTGAATGAAACATTTCCTCTAGTGGGGAGAAGGAGGGAAGAAAGAAGCTAGCGAGAGAGCAGAGAGAGAAAAATCGAAGGAAGCTGGGATTTCTATTTATATGAACTGAAGAAGAACAGATCATGAGCTTTCTCCTGGGAACAATCTGAGATGGTACATTTGTGATTAGTTTAAAAATTCTCTCCCAGACAGACTCAAGTGAGGTGTGGACACATGAAGCAATCTCTTCCCTCCCCACCTCCCTTAAAAATGAAATAAAAAAAACCCCAAACAACTTGCCTCATTATTATTAGAAAAGGACAGTGAATTGGATAGAGTATGTGGAAATTTACAAGTTCTTGGGAATCAAATTCAACTCCATTTCATTGTGTTTCTTTCTCTCATTTTGGGACTGCTCATTGAATTTCCTGTGCTTAAGTTGTGAATTCATGTTTATTTCACCCAGCTCAGGGAATTGTCCTGATGATAATGGAAAGACCTAGCATGAAATACAAACGATGATGCAGTAAAATACTGGGCTCAGATGGGGAAGTAAACAGTAGTTAGCCCAAATGGTTCTTACCATTTTCTTTTTTTAAGGCATTAGGAGGCCTCAGGTAGTTTTTTTTAAAGGTTGAGATTTTGTACAACAATTAATCTTGCTACTTCTGCTGTAACTTGTCTCCTTCTTCTCTCTGGGTGTTCTGGCTGCAAACCTGGTATCTGGAAAGGGTTAGGCAGACCTGCAGGCAATGTCTGAGACCCACAAGGTGCAGCCAGCTCTATGGAGGGCTCTTGAGAGTGAGGGTCACTTTCCTGGGTCTCCCTTGCCTAATGGGCTAGGGATTTTTCCTTCTTTCTCAGCATTTTGTCCTGGTTGCTTAAGTGCTCTGACCCTCTGAGAGGGAAAGGAAGGTAAAGGGAAATGAGGACAGAAAACTGTTAAGGAATTCTGCTCAATTCACTGAATATTTATCATCATTACTAGTAATAATAATAATTAATAATAATAGCTAGCATATATATAGCTCTCTAAGGTTTGCTAAGTACTTTATAAATATCTCAAATATTACAGATATTATCTTCATAATAATCCTGGGAGGTAGGTGCTATTATTATCTCTCATTTTACAGATGAGGAAACCGAGGCAGAGGAGAGGGACATTCTAGACACTTGTTAGCTCTAAGTATTTTGGGAATAAAAGCAGTCCTAGGAAGGGCAGTTACTGCTGCTTTGACCTCATAAGACTCTTACCATTCTTGGCCTTCTACTGTTTGCAAGATGAGCCTCTGTGGGACACAGGGAGACCATCTGACTGAAATTGCTATCGAGTCTGATTTTTCACCATGTATCTTCGATTCCTGTGTCTTTTGATTCTCAGTAGAGGTATAACTAGCATATTTGTAATCTGAGAGAGTGCGTGTTCTAAACTGAATCTAGAATGTAAGGTCCCGCAAGGCTCATTTGACAATAATTAGAGGAAGGCAATTTGGGCTCAAGTCCCATCCTACTAAATTATCACCTGTGTGACTTCAGGCAAATCGATTCATCTCTGGGGCCTCATTTTCTTCCTTTTTAAAATGCAAGAGTTGGTCTAGATAATCTGCAAAGATCAGTCTAGCTCTAAATCCCTATTCCTGTGTCCCTGCCCCAAATGTTTCCCCTTCAGTTCCCAGTCACTTTTTTCCTTGCTCAGATACTCTATTCTAGGTTTCTTCTCCCTCTCCCTCCCTCAATTTTCTTGTCTTTCTCTGCGCAACCACTTTTTGCCTATTCTCTTGTTCGCAATTTCTCCTGAGCTACCTAAAGACTGATCTAGAACAGCAGAAGCAGAGATTGATCAGCTACTCCAGTATCCCTCTCTGTTCAGGAATTTCCAACAGGTGGCTGTCCAGTTCATAATTAAACACTTCTGGTAACGAGGGTGGGGGTGAGGAGGGGGTCACTATCTTAAGAGTCAGCTGGTTTCATTGTTAGATAGCTCTAACATTTAGGCTATTCTTTCTTCTATTGACCTGAAAATTGGCTTCCTCCTTTTCCTTATCCCCCTCCCTTCTTCCTCCTCCCACCCTATGCTCTTACTTTTTTTCTCCGGGTGGAAAAAGTGTAACGATTTTTCTATGTGACGATCAGATCTGATGACCATGATTGTGTCATTCCCAAATCTCCTTTTCAAAGGTTAAGCATCTTCAGTTACTTCAAGCTATTCTTATATGACCTGCTTTTTCAGTTCCTTTAACAATTGCTTGTTTCTCCTCAGTTACGTATGGGATGAACTCCTGCCCAAAGTGAGTTTAAATTTGTAATAACAGTTGTTTTTCAGTCATGTCCAACTCTTCATGACCCCATTTGGAGGTTTTCTTGGCAAAGACACTGGAGTGATTTGCCATTTCCTTCTCCAGCTCCTTTTACAAATGAGGAAACTGAGGCAACCAGGGTTAAGTGACTTGCCCAGGGTCACACAGCTAGTAAGTGTCTGAGGCTGGATTTGAACTCAAGCAGACGAGTCTTACGGACTCCAGGCTCAGTGCATCATCCACTTCATTACCTCACTGCCTGAATTTACATTTACTCAATTCTGAATTTGTGTGAAACAGCACTGGGTGGGTTTGTCTCTGGGAAAAGAAAAGAGGTGGTCACCCTGGGGAGCGTCGATTTCCACTGTGAAAGCAAAAGCATTCATGCTTTAATAGATTGTAGTTTGCTTATGGAAGTTGTTATTTGAATGTTTTAATGCTCTGAACAGAGGACAAATAGCTGTGGTTCCTCCCCAGGAACCAGACCTCAATGGGTGTCATAACTATGGGGGGGAGGGTAGAACTGGGTCCAAGAAGTTATGGTACAAAACCTAAAAACTCTCTTCTGTTGGTCTCCTTGGCTCAGTACATCTGTAGACCAGTGGGTTTCAGAAGTCCCACAATACTTCCAGCCTAGAATTTTTACATCAACTCCCTTGTTCTTCATAACTCCATGAGAGACACCATGGACATATAACCTAGACCAGCCATGTCCTGAGGGCATTTAATGTTCACTGGTGTGATACGGTTCTTGGCTTATGTCTCTCTCAAGCAAGAAAGTAAGAAGCCAAGAGAAGAAAGAATCACTGGTTAATCCAGAAATTAGATTAAAAAAAAAACCCCCAAACCAGAAGTGTTTAGATTTGCTGCCTCAAACCTGTGGTTTTAAGTTAAAATGTCTAGGTGTTCTTGGAAGGTCTTCTACCCTTGCATCCTGAATAGTTTGAAGGAAAGATGGCTTTGAGCCAAACACTGTAGGAAACCAAAATCATTCTCAATTGTTTCCAAAGCTGATGAGCCAAATTAATCCCTCAAGGGGCTTCTGAAGTCCAATCGATGGTGTTTGAAGATGGAAGGAAATGACAGTGCTGGAAGCCAAGGTCATCTGGAGCTCTGGAGCCACAAGCCACATCCAGCTAGGTCTGGGTGCTGCAGGTATAATCGCAGCAACAATGAGAAGTCACGAGTGACCATATGGGGCCGAGAAAGGAACTCCAATGTTTGGAAGACCTGACCTAGGCCTGTTTTACTGCTGCCAATGTAGATATGTCAGATTGTTAGGTGGTGAACTCCTTGAAGGCAGGGTCTATGTGCTATCCAATTACATTAAATAACTCTTTGTTAAGCATTTATTATATACAAGGCACTGTTCTTAGAGCTGGGGTTTCACAAGTGAAAACAGTGCAGTACTCTGCCCCCGCAGAACTAAAAAGTTGGTGGGGAGATACTGGAGTGGTTTGCCATTTCCTTCTCCAGCTTATTTTACAGATGAGGAATGCTGTGAGTTCTGGAGAGATTGAAGAGTGGGAGTGGATCAGTCTAACCCAGCAAGCAGCCAAACAACCTGTTTGATCTATCCCAGGAGCAGGTTGATCTGTCTAGTGATACAGTTCCCTATCAGAAGCAAGGCCTTTGCAAGACATGTGGGGTTCCTGGAGGAAAGCTAACTTCTCCTCTGAGAATTCTGTGGGTAACCCTGAGGGGCTGGGGGTTCTAGTACCCCCACTGCTGGGCTCCCCATTAACAATCAACCAATTGACATCAATAATTTTTACGAAGGGGATTTATTGAGAAGGTATAGCAAAAACAGTACAAAACCTTCTCCCCAAACAATGGGGGCATTTTCTCCTTGTACGCTCTAGACCCCTTGGGAGAGTAGGCTCTCACATAAAGAGGCTCACTAATAGATACTGAGGATCCATAGCACAGGATTCTGCACATAGTTGTGGCTCTAAAATAATTTGAGGAACAATTGGATGAATCCATGGCACAGATATGGGGGAATCAATCCACCAGTGACCTCCCCCATCCCTGTGTGGTCTGTGGCTTCTGCTATATAAAAGCACCACCATCTCTCAATTCCTGTGGGTTGTTGTTCTAGCCAGTGTGTGAATTACCCAGCTCTTTCTCTTTCCCTTGGCCCCATCAGAGCACTGGCTATGGAGTGAGAGGTGCTAGGTTCAAATCGTACTTTTGTCACAAGGTCACCTGTGTGTGCTTGGACAAGTCCTCTAACCTTGCAGGTTAGTTTTTTCATTCATTCATAAAGCTTAGTTTTTTCATCTCTAAAATGAAGGGTTTGGATGAGATGGCTTCTAAGGTCCTTTCCAGCTCTAACTCCATATCCAGGGCTCTGATGGTGGTGCTTCTATAAAATTCTCTCAATAAGGCATTTTCTCAAATAGCATCGCAGCAACGGTTGTTGCAAAGCATTTTCCCCCAAGTCTCCCACAACCAGACACAGAGTCTTCGGGAGAAAGAGTGGACATGAGTCTAAAAGATAACTGTAGCGAGGAACATATATATGGAATTCATAGGGCCAAGACAACTCACAGCTCTGGGATCCTAGGGCCTTGATGGCTTTTCTTCTCCTGCAGGGTGCTCATGAAGTTTGCTGCAGGGATCCTTTGAGGATACATCCCAGCTGATCTGTCCATTACCGCCTTCCCAAGCCACAAAAAAATGCATGACAACTCCACAAAAAAAAAAAAAAAGAAAAGACTTCTGAGGCCAGAAGTTAGGAGTGTTTGTCACACATGTTCCCCATACAAGTGACCACTATTGTACTTTAAATTTAAGAGCAATTCTCCCAGGGACATTCTATGTGCAGGGCAGAGGGCACCTGAGTCTGGAGAGACTATTTTATGCCAACTGTTCTTGCTATAGCTTCCGGGTAAATCTTTTATTTTAAAGCTAATTGGTGTCTACTGGCTAATTATTAATGGGGAACACCTCGGTGGGGGCTCGTGACCAACATTGCTAGAATTCCTATATCCCTAGGGTTATTCCTAGAATTCTGAAAGGAAAGAAATAGTCAGCCAGCCTTTGGGATCTTAGATTGTGAGTACGAGTGTCCACAGTTGGTTTTTTGTTGTTGTTTGTTTGTTTGTTTGCTTTTTGGTGACCCTAGAGAATTGGGGTGCTATACATGAGGCTTTTATCTTGGATCGATTTGGGTGTCCTTTAATAGACTGAGACCTAGTTTTCAGGGATCCATTAGAGAAAAATAAGCAATGCCCTGCCCCTTTTAGGCTGCAATTGGACAGTTTAGATTTTGTTTTGTTCTCTTTACAAGCTAAACCATTTCTTTTGAATGCTTAGAAACTAGCGTCTGTTGTATTATTCTACCTATTTGTTCAATATCAGCCAACTACTTAGTCACGTGTCGCCGTTAATATGAACAGCGTGGATTTTACGTTTTTAAAATGTGTGTGCCTGGCAATTTGACTTGAGCACCCTTTTATCACTCACGAACATTCATTTCTTTCTTTTAAGTTGGCTTAGACTACTTGCTTTATTGTAAGATCCTTATGCACTGCAGGTCCATAGAATAAGTAAGTTCTGCCTGTTCACCTAGAGACTACGAAGTCATCAACCCTAAATTCATAATCCCCTTTGGGATCCTGATATATGTTTGGAATTTACCTGACCCTGTTTTCTTTCTTTTTGAACGGAATCTGCTTGTCTTATTGTTGGGTGAGTTAGGAATGCAATTCAGATCGCACTGTGCATTGACAGAGATCCTTTGGAGAAATTTGGGGTGCCCAATGTTGTTGCAGGGTCCCATAGGAATTTTTTAGGATTAAGCCTGGTTTGTGAGTGTAGGTATGGAGAGGGCAGGGAAAGGCTGTTAGTGAAAGAAGAAGAAAGCATATTTTCCAGCATGCTCCTTAACCCTGTGTGGCTTTGTTGCAGCCCCGAGCCCAGAGCAGAGGGGCTCCTCGCTGAGAGAAAAGAAGAAGTGCTCTGGTCCCCCTTGCTGTCTATGAGTCAATGTTGTTACACAGGCATCAAGCAAAATAGGCTTGGTTTCTCCTCTGAAGGGTGAGGGGGTGACTTTCAGTTGATCTCTTTGGGGAGAGTCCTACATAGATTAGGAACTCTAGGATCAGGATTTCCCTTTTATGAGAGGAAGCTTGATTTTTCTATTCTGTCTTCTTTATTGCCTTGTGAAGGCTTTTGCAAACACCAAGACAGGCCTTTTATGGAGGAAGTAGTAACCTCTGATAAGCTCTATAAAATGTCCTTTGAATGTGCATAAGTCTGGATATAGGAGGTGACTGTGATTTCTATCTGTAAGTCTGGTCAGTACAAGATGAAGTATGGACTTTTTTGAGATTCTTTAGTTCAAGGCAATTGGCAAGATGTTTGAGAATACAATATATATTTTACATATGCCTACATATATGTATTTGTCAGTGTCATATTTATGCTGTATATATTTTTATAGCTACTTGTTGTTTACCCCATTAGAATATAAGCTCATTGTGAATCCCGTTTTTTGTACTGGTATCCCCTAGAACAGTGCCTAGCATATAGCTGGTATTTAATACATAATTTTTGATTGATTGATTGACAATAAGGATCCACTTTTCTGGATTGGGGATATTGACAATGGGTTTGAAATATACCCCAGGTGATTCCCTTAGGACAGCAAGAATTTAATAGGAGAAAGAGCTTAATGACCCTGGACTGGTTTATGAGGGCATGGTCTTGAAGCTTTCAAAGCAGTTCCCTGCCTGTTTCTAGTTCAAGCTGCCATGTGGAAACTTGAGGGGAGCCCGTTCCCAGATATGTACAACTCAAGTACTGGTATTATATGATGATAAAAATTTTTCTCATTGGTTTCAGGGTCGTAAGAACTGATGACTCAGAGGTTGCTGAGCCAGAGCTGAAGATGCATCAGAAAGGATTGACCACCATATCTTAATCTTTTCTCTTTCCTTTGTGGCTATGAGTAACATAAGCATAAGTAACCTGGGACTATTTTGAGATTATTCTTCTCTGTTCTTTGGTGAATTAGTATTTCAAGATGGAAGTGCCCAGGCAACCTTTTGAGTTCTGGAGATCCAGAAGTCACATTAGAAGTTCCATTATCAGCAGGAGCTGAATGGTGGCAGGAATAGCAGCTGTCGGAGATGTGTTGACTGACTGCAATGAAAGTGGCTGTAGAAAGAGTCAATCAATCAATCACTAAACATTTATTAAACGCTTGCTCTGTGCCAGGTACTATGCTAAGTGCTGGAATTAGAAATATAGTCATCAGAGGATAGTGGAAGCTTCAGGGCGTGAGGTCTTTTTGGTGGAGAGAAATGCCAGATATGGATTCAGTGGAGTCACTGACCCTGGACCTCATTGGAACTTCATGAGGACTCTATGAAAAGGGATGGAGACTTCCAGGCCCAGGAGTCAGGAGGAATCCCTTGGCCACATGTGTGTGTTATACTCACTATCATCACATTTAAGTTTGAATCCACTTTTCCCTTGTTTGTGAAGGGGGAGACTGTGCATCCAGTTTGGGAGGAGTATTTTATACCAACGGTTCATACTGTACCTTCTCAATGAATAACTTGTTTTTTTAATGGATTCGACTGTTTGATTGTTGAGGGTGGGGAGGGGGTGCAGGCATTCTGGTTAGGGGCTTATGAATGAAAGTGCTAGACACCCAGACCATTAGGATGGCCCATAGAATACTGAGAGGGAGTAGTCAACCGGGTCTCTGGGGATCCCAAACCACTAGTAAAAGTACAGATTGGGACAGTTTCCATGGGGGAAGTGTACTAGATAATGTTTAGCTTATGGTTTAAATTTTGTACCTACTCCCAGCACACAGCAGGCACTTCAATGTTTGTTGAATTAAATTGAGACAATCACATAAGCTGAATTTTGGGGAGTCTGATTTTATGATTTCTTTACTATCTCATAGGGTTGAGATAAAGGATTCCAAAGCAGAAGATGATAGAGTAAGGAGCCTGAGACTGGGGCAGCTGAGAAAGATTGAGGAGACAAAGCCTGGCTAGGAAGTGTTTCTTTCAAAAGGGTAGAAATTGAAAGTGAGACATTAGAGGGCATAGGCCTGAATAGGAGAGGCCAAGAGATTGTTCATCAAGGACCTTCCTGTGCAAACCTTTGTGAACTAATTCTCACACCAGCAAGAGAGCATAAGTACCTGGACAAACTTTGGGGATCTTATTAGCACCCACCGGAGGGTTCTTTTTTAAAGCTTGTCTTCATTTTTCTTGGTCTCCTAAGTGGACTTTTAGTTGGAAAAACACACAAGACTGCTGTCCCGAGGGCTTTCTAACAGCAAAGAAATGGCTCAGAAGGAAAGGTCACTGAGTTTGAAGTCTGCCTGGTGTTTGTAGCTCATCGACCATGTGAAACGGCCCCAGAGGGAGAATCCGGGCATTGCCCTTTCCTGTGGAGGACAAGAGGGGGCCATGCATCAGGGCTTTGGTGTGGCCTCCCTAGCCTGTCCCAGGGGGACAAAGGAGAAGCTAATGGAACGACCCGTCTGGCTGCTTCTAATGCTTACTGAACCCAAATCTGCAGATTCTGGCCTGCAACAGGGAGGAGGGAGAAGGGGTAGGGGAGAAAAGAGGGCTCAGGCCAGGAGTTCACTGACTCAGCGTCCAGACTGTTGGTTCTCCTTTGGCACTGTGCCCCAGGTCCCCAGTAGGTTTCATACCTAGTTTCCCAGTAGCTCTAGTGACTGGATGGCCTGTCCCTTTGACCTTATCTCCCAATGCCATCGGCTTGATCAAATGAACCTTCACCAATCATTTCCTTCTTGGGTCTTTGCCTGTTACCGACTTTGTTCTATGTTTTGCATCTGGAACTCAGTTTGGACCATGACCAACCTACTTATGTCTTACCTGTTCAATTCCCTTGTGGACTGGTATCTCTTGGTTTCATACCTGCCCCCTAGACCAGGGGTTATTAAGCTTTTCCTCTGTTATGAATTCCTTTTCCAATCTGGCGAAACCTATAGACCCCTTCTCAAAATAATGGTTTTAAATGCATAAAATGAAATACATAAGATTATGAAGGAAAACAATTATATTGAAATACAGTTATCAAAATATATTTTTAAAAACCCCAACAAGTTCATGGACCTCAGGTTAAGAGCTCTAGGCATTCATCCTTGGGGTGCCCTCTGGCCATGATTTAATATTCAGAACCCCAGCCTTCACCCAACCATTTGGGTTAGCCCATCCTTAGCCTGGCCAGCCCAGCTACCACCTACGAGGCAGCTGACATTTGGAGGATATTGAAGCTAAGAGGTGCAGAATCTTAGAATGTCAGATCTAGAAGGAATCTTGAAGAGCCATTGGGCCAACCCAGCCTCCTTTCATTTTATCAATATGAGACTGAGGCTTGGAGACGGGCAATGACTTGCTCAAAGTCACACAGCTAGTTGGTGGTTTAGCTGGGGCCAGAACCCAATTTCCTCTGTCCAACATTCTTCCTATCACAGGAGCTCCTTTAGCCCTCTGTGCCTGGAGCACACGTCAAGCCCTGACCATGGACTCCCTTGTTAGGTTAGGCCTCTCATGTAGTTAGTTGGCACATTATGCTTCTCAATCTCACTGAGCCATGGGCGTTTTTAAAGTCCCGTTGTCTATCTACGGTGATTAGTATATGGCCCTAGACATGGTAGGTATTTAGTAAGTGTTCGCTGCTTGGTAGAATCAAAGCCTCTGAAAGGCCATTTATTCTGACCTACAGAATAATATAAGAATAAACATCTCCTCTACAACATACCTGAGAAGTGGCCCGTTAGCTTCTGCTCGAAGGCCTGTAATGAGGAGGACCCTGCTTCCTTCTCAGGCAGCCCAGCTGTGGTTGTCAAGGAGTTTTTTTTTTTCCTCCAAGCAAGTCAACAATTTATCAGCAGGGCATGAACCTGGTGATGAAGCGGGTCTAATGACTGCCTCAGTTAGCCAAAAGACCCCAATGTGGAGACACAGCTTTCTGGTAGTACAGAATAAGACAAAGAATAGGGCTGTGTAGGTGGGGAAACAAGTTATGATTGGTATAGAATTGAGGCATGGGAGGACAATGTGATTGGTTGAAAATTGGGAAGGAAGGGCTAGCAATGACTCCCTCCTTCCCTACTAGTTCTTTTTTATATCAAGTCTAAAACTACCTCTCCATAACTTGCACTGAAGTCACAACGCCTTATGCATTGTTAAGTTGATAAATATTTGTTGAATTGAACTGCTGCTTATTCTGTCCTCTGGGGCCAGACAGGACATGTTTAGTCCCTCTTTTCCATGACTTGCTATCCTATCTCCTCTAAGTTTTCTCTTATGCAGGTTCGACATTCGTAGGCCCTTCAAATGATCCTTGTATGGCACATTCTCCAGCCCCCTCACAATCCTGGCTGCATTCCTTTGCTGTGCTTCAACTTGTTAATGTCTTTCCTTAAAACAAAGAGCCCGGAACTGAATAGAATGCCTCGGATGTGGTCTGCCTAGTATGGAGTGCAGTGAGTGGGACTGTTACCTCCTTTCATCTGGGCATTATTCCCCTCAGTGCAGCCTAGGACAGGTTTGATTTCTTTCTTTTTTTTTTTGGCTACTTACATTCCATGGTTACTCATTTTGAACATTCACTTTACTAAAATTCCCAGATTTTCACCCAAACTGTTGCCTAGCCCTACCTCCCTCATCCTTTGCTTGTGAAGTCGATAATGTGAACTCGTGTAGACCTTTACATTTTATCTGCATTGTTTCATCTTATTAAATATGGTTCAGCATTCTAGCTTATTGACATGTTTTTCAGCCCTGACTCTGACATCTCCCCTATTAGATTTCCTTTCCCATTTCACGTCATTTGCAAATTCAGAAAGCATGGCATCTATGCTCTCTCCCAAGATATTGATAGAAGTTTTGACCAGCACAAGATCAAGGACAGATCTATAGGTAACTACTCTAACCTTCCCCTAGTTTTTCAGGTTGAAGTTAACGCAGTAATGACTCGGTAGCGGTTCTCTGTGAACTTGAAAGGCAGTCTTCAGGGGAGCACTCTAGTGGTCAGTCCTTGGCCTTCTGTTGTTTAACACTTTTATTATCATCCAGCCCATATCTCTGTATCTTGTCCATCAGTATGTCATGAGAGAATTTGTCAAATGCCTGGCTAAAACCCGGGTCCGCTGTGTTTATCACATTTCCCTGGTATGCAATCTTAGTTGTCCTGCCATAAAAGGAAATTAAATTAGTCCAGCATGACTTATTCTTGATGATCCATACTGTCTCCCACTGATTAATGCTTCACTTTCTAAATGCTTACAGACTATCCTTTTAATAATACTTGGTAGAATTTTTGCAGGAATTGAAATCATGCTCACCAACAGCTCATACGCTATAAGCTTCCTTTTTTTTTTTTTCATTTTTAAAATCAGGACATCTGCCAGTTTCCCACCGTGTGGCCTCTCTATCTGTTCTCACCAATTTACAAAGATCAGTAACATTGCTCAGTAATCACATCCCTGCAGTGTACTTTGTCTGGTTCCTGGTGATTTGAATTCACTGAGGATATCTGGGTGTTCTCTTACCATTTCTTCAGTTGGCTTGGGTTTCAATTCCCAGTTAATGTATTAGTTCCCAGGCTAAAGATCAGTCCCCTTGACAGAGATGGTGAACATTTGTATGGCATATTAAGGTTTGCAAACCATTTTACATATTTTATCTCATTTGATTCTTTGATTAGCTCTGTGAGGTCAGTATTACAGATATTAATTCATTCATTTTACAGAGAAGGAAGGCAGGACTCAGAGAAGTTAATTGACTTGCCACACATCATATAATTATTACGTGTTAAGGGCAGCATTCCAGCCTCCTCTCTCTGACTCTAAGTCAGAGACCTGCTGGTAAATGCGTAAGGACCGGCTCTCCAGAAAATGTAAGCAGAGTACATTTTTAAGTTCAATCTACATTGCTAACATATTCTCCATCACTTTCTAAGTCTAGCCAATCAATAAGACAATAAATTGAACTCCAATTCGTAGTGTTTGTCAATTAAATGGTTGCATTGAAAATTTACCAGTCAGTTGGGTTGTTCAAGCTGACCTCAGCATTCCACCGCCTCAGTCCATCATTCCTTCTACTCTACCAACCTATTGGGTAGTTAAATCTTCTTGTTATTAATCAGTCCACCTTGAGTAGCAGTTCTTCTTGACCCCAGCAAATCTAACAAAACAAAAACACACAAAAAGCTCCTCCCTCACCCATATCTTTGGACTGTGAAATTGCTAGCTCTTCTTTCTTTTAAAGTCCAAATACCCTGGGGGTGGGAAACTCATTAAGCGTTCACACTTTAGTGTGAATTAGTTATTCACCTTTGTGTAAAGGAGAACTTTAGGAATTGGGACTTTGGATGTGATGAGGGGGAAAAGGGGTAGTTTTCCACATTAAGCGGTGGCCCGTGGGCCAGACCTCGGGAGCATAGGAAATTTGGTTGACCATCTCCAAAACTATCCTACCATATGGAAATGTTCTTGTGTCACATCGATCCTACTCCTAGGCCTCTTTTTAGCTGTGATTACTCACCAGGGTTAGTCCCCGACTAGAGTGGGGGGTTTTTAATCTGGGGTTCATGGATAGAGGGAAGGGGATAAACATTTATATAGCACCTATTGTGTGCCAGGCACTGTGCTACAGTGTTTTACAGATATGATCTCATTTGGTCTTCACAACAACCCTGCAAGGTAGCTGGTATTATTATCCCCATTTTTATAGTTGAGGAAACCGATGCAAATGGAGGTTAATTGACTTGCTTAGAACTAGACACAGGCAATTAAGCATATGAGGCTGAATTTGAACTCAGATCTTCCTGACTCTGGGGCCAACGCTTTATCTACTGCACCAATTGCCTCTAGATATCAGATACAGAGTTTGTGGCCTTTATTTATTTATTTATTCATTCATTCATTCATTCATTCATTCATTTATTTATGTATTCATTCATTCATTCATTCATTCATTTATTTATGTATTCATTCATTCATTCATTCATTCACTCACTCATTCATTCATTCATTCATTCATTCATTTTTTAGGCAATTGGGGTTAAGTGACTTGCCCAGGATCACACAGCTAGTAAGTGTCAAGTGTTTGGTCTGAGGCTGGATTTGAACTCAGGTTCTCCTGTCTTCAGGGCCGGTGCTCTATCCACTGTGCAACCTAGCTGCCTCTGTGAATTTGTTTTTTTGAAAAAGATGTTTTTGATGACTGTATTTTAATATAATTGGCTTTTTTGGTAATTCCCATGTATTTTATTTCACACGCTTAAAAACATTATTTTGGCACATAGGCTTCCCCAAATAGCCAAGGGGGTCCGGGACAAAAAAAGGTTAAGAACTCCTACCATAGAGTGTTATGCTATGCCTTACTTTACTGCTAAGTTCAGAGCAATATAATCACCCCAAATGAACAACACTCTGATCATTCAGTCTTCTTTAGTCCCTTCCTCCAGTCAAACGCTCACTCAGGCTTGACCACGGGAGGAGACTTACCTATCGTTGCCCAGCTTCCTCCCCGTGATTGGTTGGTGCCTACGTCCCTGGGCCAATCGAGCTGGGGCCCCTGAGCAGAAGCGCTGGTCCTGGCACTTCTGGTGTGACTCCAGCCTGGGGTACTGAGATTCCTCGAAGATCTCTCTTCTTGACAAGTCTCAGCATTCCTCTGCCTTCTAATTTCCCCTTTCTATTTTTAGGCTCTAAGGGCAGCTAGGTGGCACAGTGGATAGAGTGCCAGGTCTGGAGTCAGGAAGACTCATCTTTCTGAGTTCAAATCCAGCCTCAGACACTTACTAGATGTGTGACTCTCAGCAAAACCTTATTTGCCTCAGTTTCCTCATCTGTAAAATGAGCTGGAGAAGGAAATGGCAAACCACTCCAGTATCTGCCAAGAAAACCCCAAATGGGTCATGAAGAGTCAGACGTGACTGCACAACAACAATTTTTCTGGGAACACTAGGCCAAATATGTAGGTCCTGGTGAATTTAGCCCCCCTTAGGGGACTAAACATTTCCAGCTGGCTAGGCTCTAGTCTCTCCTGACACCCCAGTCGTTTTCTGGGTCTTGAGCATCCTCCTCTTTTAGTGGTCACTCAGATGTAAGGTCATATTAGTTAATGCCACTAGGTCCCCAGGCACAGGGGCCATAATGTCTCTCCCTCTTAAGTGATTCTTTATTTTCTGGTTTAAACCCTTTTAAAATGCTTCCATTAGAGCATTTCATGCAAATCATATTATATTTAAGGTCTGCAAAATGCTTTACATAAATGATCTCAATTCATCCTTTCCCTGACCTTGGGAAGTAAGATGATGCTATTATTATCCTCATGTTGAAGAAGAGGAAACTGAGGCTGAGAGGGCAGGGGATTTGTCCAAGGTCACACAGCTAGTTAGTGTCTGAGGGG
Organism: Phascolarctos cinereus; assembly: GCF_003287225.1. Taxonomy (NCBI): domain Eukaryota; kingdom Metazoa; phylum Chordata; class Mammalia; order Diprotodontia; family Phascolarctidae; genus Phascolarctos; species Phascolarctos cinereus. Next base: position 383,299,964 of record NW_027555625.1, read on the forward strand.
GGCTTGTAAGCCAGGTCTCCTAGACTCCAAATTCTGAGTTCTATTGACTATATCATGCTATAGCAATAGTCCATTTGGGCCTATCAGAGGACCAGCATGGCGGTACCCACATTCTTCTTGTGATGGGAGGTGCCTGAAATGGAGCCCAGCCTTAAACTGCTGATACTCTGTCCACCAGAGAGTTTCCCCTTCTTCTATAAGAAGAAAGGTCCCCTACTGGGTAGTCCCCTCCAGATTTTCTGATAGCAAAAGCAATCTTTGCCTAATGTTTCACTGAAGTATAAGTTCACCTTGGCCAAGAAAGAACAGTGTCTGTTCCTCTTGTCCCTTAAAAATAGACCAAGAGAATGTAGCAGAGTCAGGTCAGGGTGTGGCTGCTGCACTCATGTGGCAATGGGGGGTGGCTGAGGCAGCCACTGTAAAATGAATGTGAGCCCACTCCAGAAGTCACAGCTTTTAGGTCGTGCAGCTGTTCCCTGAGCCTGTGAATGACTTATACCGATCCCTCCAGAATGGGGAGATACGAAGTTGGGGGGGGGCTGGCATTCAGGAGGTGGAAGGGTAACATCTGGAATTCTTCTCTCATACCATTGCAGGAGCAGGGCAGAATATCAGATCAATAGGCTAGGCCAGTAGTTTTCAACCTATGGACCCCTAGGGACCCCTATGGGACATGTCTATTATTGCAAGCTGTCCACAAACTCATGCACAAAAAGTATTGGTATTTAGATTTTAATTTAGCTTCAGCAAAATATGCAATGGCACTCAGGATAATAAGCAAACATACCTTCTGTGAACTGCATAAATAATGTGTCTCACACATACACAAATTACTATTTTTCAAACATATGCAGATGCTGCTGTGATTAATAAAATCTATTCATTTCAAGACATGTCTGAATACAGAATAGCTTTTTGTTATGTATTTTATTGATCAGTCAGATACTAATAACATAATTGCTATCACTGGATATCCATGATTTTATTTTAAAACAATAAAAAAATTTGGGAACCATTGGCCCACACTAGAATTTAATTACCCTCTCATTACACATTATCTTTTTAGTTGAAGCCCTAGTTTGGGACAAATAACAAGTAAAATTGCTTCATATAAGCTGCCTAGGGGGGCAGCTAGGTGGCTCAGTGGATACAGCACCAGCCCTGGAGTCAGGATGGACCTGAGTTCAAATCCGGCCTCAGACACATAACTCTCACTAGCTGTGTGACTCTGGGCAAGTCACTTAACTCCAGTTGCCTTACCAAAAAAAAAAAAGGTGTCTAATTGGAGAAGAGGAGATGCACTACAATTTGATCACTGCCACCTCTTTTCCCATCGGACTGGTATATCTGATAAAACAAATAACCAGGTGTTCATTTTAGAAAAATAATATTACATTTTATTTTTTGGAGGCAATTAGGGTTAAGTGACTTTCCCAGGGTCACACAGCTAGTAAATGTCTGAGGCCAGATTTGAACTCAGGTTAAGGGAAAACTCCCGTGGTTATCCCCACAGCTACAACTGTGCGCTTCCCTCACCCAATAGAAGGAGTGGGAATGATTTAGGCCAGTTCCCTTCTCCATTGCTGAACCAATCCTTCTCAGTTGGCAGGGTGATGATCAGCTTTCCCTTTAGAAACTGTCCTTTCTGCCCTCCTTCAGCACTCCTACCACCTTCACCTGCCAGCATGGCGGCACAACTGTTGGAGATACAGCTTACCTGCCCCCACAGCTTGACACCGGGGTCCCCGACTAGTTGGTATAACCCCTTCCTTTACTCAGAGGAGGTGGGAGGGGACACATGGAGATAGAGATGGCTAGAGTGACTCAGGAATGCCTGCAAATGCAGCCAGTGGCTCCAAAGCGGTTCTACCACCCCTTGGGTTTAGCTTTTTCCAACCTGCTCAATATTGGTGCATTTGTAAAACGCTGCTGCTGCCTCGTCTCTCTCAGCCTCTAGGAGGGTCTGTGCAGGGGGGATCAGAAAGGAGAGATAGGAGGGCAAGGCTAAAAAACCTCACAGGTTGTAGAATATTTGACGTTTGGATAGGATTGACTTGGGGGCAGTTAGATATACAACCTTATTTCCCCAGGGCCAGACACAGGGAGAAACAGCATTTGACAGTGAATTGGACCAAAGACGTGCACATATCTTCCTGTACTCTTCCTGTGTGAGTATTTCACAATGGTTTAGATATTGTTTATCAAACTCTGTAGTTGGATCAACTGGGTGTGATGCTTTGTGTCTTCCTTGATTTCCTGGACCTGATTGTACAACATGCTAACAGTCTTGGGCTTGGGTCTTGTACCCCAGCCCATTCCTCAACCATGCTGTTGTTCTCTGAGGAGTGGATGGGCCATACATCAAGCATAAAAAGGTGACTGAGATTGGAGGGAAGGGGGAGATATAAAAAGGGAGTTTAAAATGAAGAATTTGAGTTAATGGAGGAGAGGATTTGGACTAGAAACAATGAATATCCAAGAGAATGACTCAGCTGTGTGTGTGAGAGAGAAACTTGTCTTTTTTTTTTTTTGAGGCAATTGGGGTTAAGTGACTTGCCCAGGGTCACACAGCTAGTAAGTGTTATGCGTCTGAGGCCAGATTTGAACTCCAGTCCTCCTGACTCCAGGGCTGGTGCTCTATCCACTGCACCACCTAGCTGCCCCGAGACTTGTCTTTCAGGAAAGTAAGGAAAGACAGGGCAGAGGGAGGAGGAAAGATAGATCCAGACTTCATGAGGGAAGTAGCTTAGAATGGTTTCCAATCCCAAGTTGATCCCATACGCTTGAGTGGCCTACCTCGTAAATAGTCTGTCCCTGTGAGGCCCTCATAGTCCTTAGAAGAGCAGTCGCTTTCAGCTTAAGACTGGTTTGATCAGCCATTCCCAACTGATATATGATTGTGATGGAATACTACTGTGCTATAAGAAATGATGAGCTCAATGATCTTAGAAAAACATGGATAGACTTGCATGAAATAGTGAAGAGTGGAATGAGCAGAACCAAGAGAACGCTGTATACGGTAACAGTAATATTGTTTTAAGAACAACTTTGAGGGACTAAGTCACTTTGATTATTATAAACATCCAAATTAGCTACAAAGGATCTCTGAAGGAAGATGCTATCTGCATCCAGAGAAAGAACTGATAAATAGATGTATAGAATGATTTTACACACACACACACACACACACACACACACACACACACACACACACACACACACATATTTGTGTTTAATGATAGCCCTATCTAGGGCAGGGGGTGGGGTGGGGTGTGGAGAGGAAAGAAAAAAGAAAAAAAGAAAAAATAAAGAAAGTTGTAAGATAACTTTATTGTATATTTAAAAGGAATAGAAAGTTGTTCATAATAGATTTGCATTTTCATGTACAATCTTTTTTTTCTATTCTACTATGGTATGGAAATTCTTGTTTTATTTCTTATATTCAGAATAAAATAAAGACAATTTAAAAGAAAGAAAAGGCTGGTTTGAGTGTGTGGCTAGTGAAGTCTTTATGGGATAGAGACAAAGAGAGCCTGACTAAGCTCATTTCTGTAGTGGCCGTTTCCTTATAATACAGACTTGGAGCAAGGAAGAGGTGAACTTGAGCCTGGCCTCTGACGCATATTGACTGTGTGACCCTAGCAAGGACTTTTAACCTTTCAGTTCTTTGGGCACCTCTCTAAGATTTTAAGTTGCAGACAAGGTGACAACCTGAATAGGTTAGAGGGAATTTTCTCATCTGAGACTTCCTTATACCATTGAAATGAAAGGTCTAGATCAGGGGCGGGGAATCTGTGGCCTTGAGGCTGAAGGTTCCTCACCCCTGGACTTGGCCTTACTTCCATGTTTATTGTGTTTTCTTATGTGATATTACAGCATTATATAGTTATTATAGCATAATATAGTTATATATTATGATTTATTAGATTATATTGTGTTATAAAGATTGGGACATAAAACTGTTCTTGTGACTAGATTGTGTGTTCTCTGAGGACAGGAGCCTAATTTCATCTGTGCATCTGTCCCAGCGACCCAACACAAAAGTCCTACAATTGTTCAGCTCGATAAGTATTCGGTGACTGGAATGGATGCACAAATACCTAAAAGAGCGAGCCTATTCTTCTGTCCTTTGAGCGTGCTGTCCTGACTGGCCTGACTCACTGTCTCTGCTTCTGCCCACTGTCTCTGCTGGGGCCACTGAGCCTCTGCCTGCAAATTCCCACTGCTGATCCAGCCCCAGGCAGGGGAGAGAGCGCGGAACCCTTGGACTCAGCATAGTTGGTCTGACAGTCCTGCTCTGAACTTGTACCCAATAATAACGCTAGCCCGAATCTTGGTTTGTGTACTAGGTCCTAGTTTCCACTCTGTCCCCTCCACTTTACAAAGTTAATTGATAAATTGAAGAGAGGTTCAGAAGAGAGAACCAGGATGGTGAAGGACCTGGAATCCATGTCATGTGGTGATTAGTGAAGGAATTGGGGGCATTTAGGTAGGAAAAGAGAAGACTTGGTGAGGGGGAGGAGGACAGAATAGGATATTGTTTAACTGTTTCAGTCATGTCTGACCCTTTGTGACCCCAGTGGGAGTTTTCTCGGCAAAGATACTGGAGTGGTTTGCCATTTCCTTCTCCAGATCATTTTACAGATGAGGAAACTGAGGCAACCAGGGCTAAGTGACTTGCCTTGGGTCACACAGCTAGTAAGTGTCTGAGGCTGGATTTGACCTCAGGAAGATGAGTCTTCCAGGCCACCTAGCCCCCCATGGTGCAAAACAGCTGTGTTCAAGTATGTGAAAGAAGGATTAAGCTTGTTCTCTTTAATTCCAGGCAGCAGTAATAGTTGCAACAGGCCGCAAAGAGGCAGATTCAGGGTTGATGTCAGAAAGAGCCAACCAGTAAGAAGCCAAACTTCCTCATCATTGCTCTGTCCAAAGGCAGAATGGGCCACCATGAGAGGTGGTAGGTTAGGTTTCCCCTTCTTTAGGGAAGCCAGAAGATCACCATTTTTGAGGCATCTTATGGTGGGGATTCCTTTCAGGTATGTGCTGGACTGGATGGCTGTCAAGGGAGGAAGGAAGGAATCAAACAATTATTAAACGCCTACTCTACCAGATTATGCACGAAGTGGTAAGTGCTAAGTGCTAAGCACTTACCAAACACTGTCTCTTTGGATCCTCACAATGACCCTGGGAGGGAGGTGCTATTATTATCTCATTTTCTAGCTGAGGTCATTGAGGAATACAGAAGTTAAGTGACTAGCCCGGGGTCACTTAGCCAGCGAATGTCTGAGGTCTTCCCGACTCCAGGCCCAATGCCCTACCCACCGTGCCGCCTTGATGTTTTCTAATTCCAGTTCTGTGATTTTGTGACATCATCTGCTGCTGGGACCTGATGAATCACCCCACTCTGCCTGTGGGTCTGGCTGGTCTGTGGGTTCTGGATGAACTAGGTCTGAACGTGTCAGGTCACTGAAGCCCCGTTTCTGGAGGCAGCTGCCCCTTCTCACTCTCGTCTGGGATGGAGAAGATCCACACTGACCAGCAAGTGCTTTATTATTGCTGCTGATATTATGAGCGTGAAGAAAGCAATATCCGAGTGATTTATTAACTTTCTCCAATTTTCATTTTCTTGCTCTTTTCAATATGTCTCCCTCATCTTTTGAAAAATGTGAAATGGAAATGCAGTGAATGTGTTTGGCTCCTGTGTCTGGTGCAGCTATAAAGTCTGGACTGGAGGGCCAACAGGGAGTTTCTGTCTCTTGGCAGGGAGATCGGTCAAAATGAGAAACTCAATGCCACCAACATTGACTGAAGCCTACTTTGTGCATAGCCTGGTGCTTAGCATTGAAGCAGACATGGAAGTGAATAAGTGTTTTCTGCCATCAAAATGATAACAGTCTAGTAGGGGAGGTAAGAAACTAACAGAAAACCATGAGCTGGAGATTTATTTCATCTATTTCTTCCCTCATTTTACAGATAGGGAAACTGAGACTCAGAAGGATTTTTCACTCCCTTAAGGTCATACAAGGTAGCTTGTGAAATGGACACAAGTAGTTATAATAAAAACATAAGTGAGATAAGTGTCGTAGGAGAAGTAGGGAACACTGTTCAAGGAAGGTCTGTTGAGGGAAAAGTAATTTCTGACTGGTGGGAATCAGGAAAGACCATGGAGGAAATAGTGTTTGAGCTGAGTCTTTTTTTAAAGTTTTAAAAAAATTTTTTTTAAGTTAAAAAAAATTTAAACTTTAATTTTTATTTTTTTTCTGAGCTGAGTCTTGATGGATAGACAACATTTTAGTAGTAGAACTAGGAGGAGGAGAGAATTTCTGGCCAAGAAAATAGGATTAATGAAGGCCTAAAGGTAGGAAAGCACAAAGTACGTTCAGGAGTGGAACAAGTACAATTTGGCTGGAATCTAGAATTTTTGAAGGTTATTAGCAAGAGATAAGACATTAAAGTTCGATTGGGACCAGGTTATAGAAGGCCTTGAATGCCAGGCTGACAAGCCAGGACTTTATCCTATAGGCCAATGGTCTCCAAGGTGGGGGCTATGGATTCTAAGATAATTGATAGGGGTGCCCAAAGATAATAAGGGCCTGGGTCCTCCCTGTGGTCCATTGAGTTTCTAGCAAAAGTTTCTCTGTTAGTGTGATTAATAGTACGAGGGGCAGGCTGTAGACACTGATTGCTCCATCCTCTCCCCTTCCCACAAAAAGCTGGGGGCTTTGCTAGGAGAGAGGCCAGGCAGAAGTGGGCCCTGGGGTGGGGGCAGCAGAGCCATGGGTGGGGAAGTGGAGGCTGTGAAGGGAGGCAGGGGCATGGGGGTTACACCAGAGACAGATCTGGGCTGCTTGAGGGGCTGGGGCAGCCAGGCCAGGAGCAGGACATTTGATCAGGGGCCAAGAATTCTAATATGTGGGGGTGATAGTGAGTGAAATTAGAAGCATCCGGGGAGGCAGTGTGTGCATGAGGCCCATCAGGACTGCCTGATGCTTTTCCCTTCCATTTTACCTCCTCTGAGGGATGGGCAGGTATTGATAGTCATGGGGACGGATGGAGGCTGAACAAGGGGCAGGGCATTTGGGCGAGGCCAGTGGCTAAGGCACAGGGGAAAGATGAGCAAGGTCAGCAAATGCTCACTGAGTGCCTACTGTGTGCTGGGCACTGTACTCCCAGGCAACCACAGGCAAAAATGAAACAGTCCCTGCCCTTGAGGAACCAATAGCTGGGAAAGGCAATATTCACACATATGAGTATATGCCATATTTACAAGACAGGTAGCAGATAATTGGGGAAGAAGGGGGAAGGGAGATCAGGGAAGGCTTTGTGCGTGTTTTTCATTGAAAGGATTGCATGATCAAAAATGTTCCAAGTCTGCTGCTAGGAGCAAGGGGGAGCCACAGCGAGGTTTTGGGGCAAGGGGAAAATATGATCAGACTTGTTTTTAAGGTGATTCTCCTGGAGGTCCATGCAGGGGTGCTCAGAAAGGAGAGGCAGTAAGGTTGTTAACTCTTCGTGTGTCAGCGCTATGTCTGAGCATGGATGCTCTGAGACTGACAGCAGCCCCACCCAGGAAGCAGACGGAGCTGGGGATATGGGGCTGCTTGAGGAGATCACCATGGCTACAGACTAATCAGAGAGCTGAATTTGCCACCCAACCTCTTGGAACACATTGACTGCGAAATGTTCCCTGTGTCCTCGTGGCTGACTCTTCCCCAGTTCCTTGGCAGACTGAGGCTTAGAACTCATGCCTGAGCTCACTTCTTAGCCTTTGCCTATTCAGTCCCTCAGCTTAATCATCCCTGGGTAGTATGGCAGAAGGAAGGCTAGGCATGAAGTCAGGAGATCTGGATTTCTGAATCTTGGCTCTCCTGTACAAAACCCATATGGCTTTAGGCAAGTCACCTAAACTCTCTAGGCTTCTATTCCTCATCTACAAGATGAAAAGGTTAGACTAATTGATCACTAATTGATCATTTCTAGCTCTAAATCCCATGACTCCTATAACCTGTCCCTACCAACTGATACCTAGCAAAACTTTCACAGTGTTTCTTGAGTTAGTAGGGTGCCATAGGAAGAGTCTTTGACTTGGGGTCGAGCAGCACTCGGGTTTGAATACTACCAATGACCCTTGCTTGTGTAATCATGGTCAGATCCCTTAATTTCCCTGAGCCTCAGTTTCCTCATCTATAAAACCTGTAATGCCTCTCATAAGGCTGTTGTGGAACTCAAATGAGGTAGTACACATGCTGTGCTTAGTAAACAAAATGCTAAATGAATGTCAATAATTATTTCTTTCCTGGTCCTGCTTGGTGGTGAGAAGAGACTGGGGAGGTCTTAGAGAAACAGTCCAGGAGAGACAATCTACCTTAATGATACTGGACCTATGTCTCACCTCTCTTCCATAGTATGGACAGCCCTCTGGTTATTCTGTAAATAAGTGAGGATTCTATATTAGGCGCCATAAGCTCTGTGAGAATATGCATGAGTTGGGGCAGGGGGTAGTTCCCTTTTCCTGCTCTGGTATGGTGGGAACAGTCATGCATAGGGTGCAGAATGTCCGAGGCAGAAACAGTAGCTTTGAGCAGCATCAGCTTTTGCAGTGACTATGAGAGAAGTACTTAAGATGAAAAATGGTGAATTGTCACTGTTAACATATTCCCTGCTTACCTCCCTTAGCAAGAAGAACCTTTTGTTCTTCTCCCAAGAATGAAACAGCACCATTTCTCTACATTTAATTAAGTTTGGCATGACTCAGCAAGATGAACTCGAGAAAGGGAACCATTTGCTGCCCATTAGAGGGATTCCCCACTGCTTCCTTGAGGCCCATTAAAGCCCAATAGCCAGGGTTTATAGGACCAGAGCATTAAGAGCTGGAAGAGATCTTAGATCATCTAGTCTAACTCTTTCATTTAGCAAATGGGGAAGTTGAGTCTTAGAGTGGTAAAGAGACTTCACCCTCACACACTCTGTGATCCACTGATTTTGGCTTCCTTTGCTGTTCAGTTATTTCACTCATGTCCAACTTGTCACCCTTGCCCTTAGTTTTAAGTTACAATGGTTCCTAACATTTTTACTTTGCAGTCATGTCTGACTCTTTGTGACCCTATTTGGGTTTTTTTTTGGCAAAGATAACTAGAGTGGTTTGCCATTTCTTTCTCCAGCTCATTTTACAGATGAGGAAACTGAGGCAAGCAGGGTTACTAGTAAGTGTTTGAGGCCAGATTTGAACTTAAGAAGATGAGTCTTCCTGACTCCAGGCCGGGCACTCTATCCACCACAACTAGCTCCTTACTGTTCCATAAACAAGTTACTTTTCTTGGCTTGAATGTTTTCACTCACTGTTCCCTGTGTCTACAACTCTCTCTCCCTCATCATCTTTGACTCCTAGCTTCTCTGGGTTCACCTTCACGTCTCAACTAAAGTTCTACCTTCTCTGAGAAACCTTTCCCTATCCCTTCGTAATGCTGGTGCCTTTCCTCTATTTATTATTTTATTTGTCCTGCATATATCTTGTTTATACAAGTTTGCACGGGATCTCTGCCATTAGCCTGTGAGTTCCTTGAGAGCAGGAACTGTCTTTTGCCTTTCTTTGTGTTCCCAGTGCTTAGCTCACATTCTGGACATGTTCAGGAATGTTGACCAGTCCAATTTGGCTGGAGTGTTGAATTTCTGGAGGGGATCAGCAAGAAATAAGACATTAAAGGTAGGTTGGGACCAGCTTGTAGAGGGTCTTGAATGCCAGGCTAAGAAGCCAGGATTTTATCCTGTAGTCTAGTGGTCTCCAAAGTGGGGGCTATAGAGTCCAGGTGTACATTAGGCAATTGATGGGGATGCAAAATTAAATTAGAGCCTGGGTTCTTTATATTCCCAGTGATTAGCATAGTATCTGACATATAGTAAGTGCTAAATAAATGCTGGTTGACAGAAGGTATACAGCTGAATTGGGATATGAATTCAATTTCTCTAGCTCCAAATCTAGTGATCTAAGGGGGGGGTGTCATTCCTTAACCACCTCCCTAACCATTTGGTACATTCTGGATAATTTCCCTCAAAATGTCAAACTGGCTATGGCCAAGACGCTGTCTAAAGTTGGCTTGCTTTCTTCTTTCTCCTTATCAAACCTGGCTGGCTAATGACCATCCTGGCTGAAATGTGCCATGGTTCAACTCCTCTACTCTCCCTTGACATATATGTAATTAACAAATGTAGAGGAATTGATTTTTGACGGACTGCTCAGCTCAGAAGTAATCAGTAAAGTAAAAGGCGGATAATAAAGTATTAAACTAATTGTAAAGGTGTGGCCATACTTAGACGCTTTTAGGAAGTGTGAATAAATGTGAATAAGTTTCTTCCTGATTGAGTTGGAAGGAGAGCCTGCCCATTGGCTGTTGGCCACACCCTCCCAGTCCTTGAGAGACAGTGTTCACTTTTGGACATGTTGAGACAGGTGTTGCCCCACTGAACTCTCCATCACCCACCCTCCACTGTAGCTCCCCAAGGTGGTAATTCTGTATTTCCTTTCTCCCCTTGTACTCCCTCAAGGGATCTTAGAACCTTTTTCTCTAGGCACAGAGAAAGTCTATTTCTTACAAAAATTTTGTTTGCCTTTGTTTTCAACATTTTTAAAAAATTTAATAAGCTCTGATAACTATAGGTGTTTTCTAGTTTTGGTATATTTGCTTGGAATATGGTTGGGAAGAGGCAAGGGGAAGAAGGGAAGAATCTCAAGAGAGGAGAGAGACTTAAAACTGAAGTATTTTGCCAGAGCACTCTCCTTGGTTGGGGGCTCAGAGCTAGAAAAATAAAGAATTGTAGATCTTTTGTTACAATTTCCTGGAGTCGAGAAAGGTTGTTTAAATTGGGAAATCCATCTAAGTAAGGAGTCAGTGGGTATGACTACGTGTATGAAGGGCACCTGAACAACCCTGTTTACCACCCCACCCCACTACTGCTACAAAGAACCAGGAAGTGGGAATCACACCTTCTGAAAGCCCATGTGGCTGACCTCAGCTTCACGTTCCTCCTTCTGCTCTTACTTCTTTGTCCTCCGCCCCATGTGTCCTTGAACTGTGTGCTGATCCCTTCCCTCCACCAGCGTGCAGCATTCTACATAAAAATCACTTTAGAGATCTGCAGAATAGTCTACTTACAAAACGTGAGAACTATCTATATAGGGAACAGTTAGCAGGTCAATTTGGTTAGAACCAAGAGTGTTGGAAGATGGGCAGTGAGAAATGAGAATATGTTTTTTTAAGATACAGGTTTAAAATTACAAAGTTGAAAGAGACCTTAGAACCTTCCCCCACCCCCAAGTCTCCCATTTTATAGATGGGGAAAACTAAGGCTCAGAGAGAAGTAAAATGTTTATTAGGACATTTTTTTACCTCTTGCTTAGACCAAAGCATTACTGACATTTAACAGAGGGTCGGTTCTCTGTTTAAAGGCAGTAACTTTCTTTATTAATTTCATGGCTTTGTTTAATATTAACCCAACTACTGGCTAAGTATTTTTTTAAATCACATTTCAATTTTGAAGACCTTCTTTGAGCAGATTGTATTTGCTGTCCTTCATGTTTGCTCTTGTGATCACAATTCCACAATATTGTCAGCTCTTCCGTAGCCTTCGTTCTTTATATGAGGGTGTGCTGTTGCCTAGCAACCCCAGATTGGCGCTGGGTGACCGTCGAGGCCCTCCTCTCTCCCTTCCTCCCCTCCCCTCACAGCGTGCTGCTGAGAAGTGTCTGCATCGATGTGCCTGAGTTCTGAAGAGAGGGACATTTTCCAGTTGTGCCTCAAACGAGCTGTGAATATTTATGGCTGCTGGGGCAGGCCACCAAGAAGTGCCCTGAGGCTTAGCTCGACAGCTGCTGGACTGCCTCAGTCACCCTGGCTCAGGCCATAGAGGGCCCTCCATTGAGAACCTAGGTGGCCGTGGCATTTGATAAAGGAAACCATTGGCTTTTTATAACCACCAAAGACTTTGCAGGGCGATGTTGTCAGGCATGGTTTCCTGGGGTGAGTTCTCAGCAACAGGAGTGGCTAGCTGCCTACTTGGAAGCCTCTGGCCTCTGAGGGAGCCCTGCCAGTCCTTAGCTGGTCAGAGAGCTCAACTCCACCCACTTCAGTTGGGAAGGAAACCTGGGGCTTCACAATTGCCCAGAAATCCATTACCAAATACTTATTTGTAAGGGAGGCAACAGCAGTGGGATGGAAAGAACATTGGACTGATGATCAGAAGACAGATTCTGATTCTTTCTCTGCTATTGTGTGACCTTGGGTAAGTCACTACCTCTTAGTCACAGAAGAATGATAAGAGTAGAGATTTAGAACTGAAAGGGACGTAGAGGTCCCGGAGTCCAACTCCCTCATTTTATAGGCAGCAGAGTGCTGGACCTAGAGCCAGGAAGAGACCTGCGTTCAAACCTGGCCTAGCACATGTCCTAGCCTTGTAACTTCCTAGCTGCAGTATCCTGTGCCCTCCCTAATTCCATCTCTCAGAATCCTACCAGGCTCTGCTTACGTGATTGCCTTCCCTGAGACTCCTGTTGCTTAATGTTGTCTCTCTCAATTGCCTTACATCGACTTTTTGTGTACATATGTATTTGTTGTACCTCCTTTAGAATGTAAGCTTCCTGAGGGCAGGGGCTATTTCTTTTTGTCTTTGCATCCCTAGTATCTTAGCCTTGTGCCTTAACTTTTAAAAAAAGTATTTAGACCTGTGGTTTCATTGGTGTAAGGAAAAACCGTGAGGAGGAATTCCCCTCTACTAATGCACACCAATAATTTCTCTGCAATTTATCATCCTGGCATTGAGAAGTCAAATGACAGCCCAGAGTCACACAGCCTGTTTTGTACACAGTAGGAACTCAATAACTGTTGTTTGTTGGAAGGGGTTTGTAGTGTACAAACTGACCAGGCACAATTAAGAACATATATGTTGTTCTTCAGCAGTTTTAGCTCTGTCTCAGTCTTCATGACCCCATTTGGGGTTTTCTTGGCAAAGATAATGAAATGATTTGCTGTTTCCTTCTCCAGTTAATTTTACAGATTAGGAAACTGAGGTAAACAGGGCTAAGTGACTTGCCCAGGGTTGCACAGCTAGGAATTGTTTGAGGCCACATTTGAACTCAGGAAGATGAGTCTTCCTAACTCCAGGTCTGGTACTCTCTCCACTGTGCCACCTGGCTGCTCCAAATAAATATGTAATATTTATTTAAATAAATCCAAATAAATAAAGTTTGAATGTGCTATAGGGAAAAGGGGATTCAGACAAAGTACACCAGGAAAATTTGAGAAGAGAAAGAATACTTTCAGCTAAGAATTAAGGGAAAGCTTCATGGTGGAGATATCCTGAGCTGGCTCTAGGGTCTGTGAAGGCACCAGGTGAGGGAAATATGGCCGGTTTATTAGGGCTCATTTTGCTACCACCAAAAATCCTGATGTCTGCTCCTGGGACTGTAAGTCTTTTGTTTCTTTCACTGATGTTTCTCTATGGGGAGGAAGAAGCAAAGAGGAGATTGGAGAAGAAAGAGGAGAATGAGGACAATGAGGAGGAAGAGGAGAAAGAGGAAGAGGAGGAGGAGGAAGAGGAAGGAGAGGAGAAGAGGAGAGGGAGAAAGAGGAAGAGGAGGAGGAAGAGGAAGAGGAGGAGGAAGAGGAAGAGGAGGAGGAAGAGGAAGAGGAGGAGGAAGAGGAAGAGGAGGAGGAAGAGGAAGAAGAGGAGAAAGAGGAGGAGGAGGAGGAGAAAGAGGAAGAGGAGGAGGAAGAGAAAGAGGAGAAGGAAGAAGAAGAGGAGGAGGAGGAGGAGGAGAAAGAAGAGGAGAAGGAGAAGAGGAGGAGAAAGAGGAGGAGGTTACCTCTGAGCTTTGGGTTACCTTGTTTCATTTATTTTAGGTGCCTTAACTTTTTCCCTGCCAATCCCACCAGGGGAAATTCTTCTTCAAGGCCCAGCTGAAATGCTGCATCCTCCATGAAGCCTTCTCTGATTTCCCCAGTGGGAAGCAGCATCTCCTCCTTCTGAACTCATGTAGTTCTGTGCTGGGAGAAGGCCAATGCAGAAGAAAATGTCCTAAGCTGTTAACAAATAGTAGCTAGGGCACATAAGTGGAAGTGGAACAACTTGAAACATCTCAACAAAACTGTGAATAATTATTTGAAGATGTGCATCTCTAGCTGTTTTTTTTTTTTTAAAGAAGTTGTCCCTTCAAACGTTGCCATGACAAAGGAATTCGCTTCCGGGGTGGGGAGCCTGCAGCCTCGAGGCCACATGTGGCCCTCTAGGTCCCCCATACAGTCAAAGGGCCACACTTGAGGACCTAGAGGGCCACATGTGGCCTCAAGGCCGCAGGCTCCCCAACCCCATCTTAGTCTGTAGTGGAGGTTCAGTTCTCCTGCTGGGTCCCTCTCAGGGAGACTGCATTAAGAACTCCCCTGGAAACTTCTGGGAATTCTAGGGACGTGTTACTTAGAGCCTGGGACTTTTGGGGATGATGACATTACAGGCTGCTTCCAGCCAAGTGGTAGCCCAGTGCTGACAAGACTCATCTTTTACGAATAACGAAGAAAATTCTGAGTTGTTACTTTGTCCTTACCCACCCTGGGACTGTGGCAGGCAGACAAGATGCTCCATCCATTAAAAGGAGAGACAACTTCTGGCTGACTCTCTCTTCTCTCAACCCTCCAAGTGGTATCATGTAACTTCAAGAGCTCCAGTGAGGAGTGGGGGATGGGCTGACCCTTTCCCACCCTAGTATTATGTTGAATACTCTCATGGCAGCTAGAACAGGAAAACTTCACGAAGTGAGCTTACTTCTGGGCCCTGGAATGCATTTTCCTCTTGGTGTTTCCTTTCCTCAAGTATGAAAACTGAGGTGGATCTATCCAGGCTTGGTAGTGACTGTGAGTTGATAAGGTCCAGAGATCCTGGGTCCACTGAGTGAAGCTGCCTGCTGACGAGAGAAACTTCTTCACTGGAGATGGCACTGACAAGACCCGGAGACCAACACCTTGGCTTGGCTTGACGGAAGATATGAATTTTGAGGGAGACAGGGCAGAGCTGAGGTGAATTGTAATATGTCCAATCAGCAGTCCCACAAACTGCTTTATGTCCTAATGACGTTTCCATATTCAGCCTCTCAGCAGATTGTCACAATAGTTATAAGTTGCTAAGTTCTCTTTTAAAGTTGTTCTGTCAACATTCAATGTGAATCTTTTATGTTTAGCATTTCTTTTGTGTGTAGGAAAAAAATGCCTCTCCCATACCTGATTCATATTGTGCTTTATATATCACCCCCCACCCCTTTTGGAGAGACCTAGATATGAACACCAGAATCAAAACTTTAAATAATGTCTTCAGAAACTAGGGGTGGGAAGTTGAAGAATCTGGGAAAGAAGAGCCTCATCACCCTCCCTCTCAGTAGAAGCGGGTTCCCCCAGCACTGAGCCCAGTCTGGACCACATACCTGGCTCCAAAGCAGAGAAGCCTCGTCGGGGAAGGAATGGGCAAGTGCCCAAGCTCCTTGGGCCCAGCAATGGTTTCCTAATGTTAGAAATGGATTTTTAATTTTTTTTCCTTGCTAAAAATGTGTACTCTTAGCCTTGCATCATATTCTATTTCCTATTAGAGTGAACTTACACCTATGGTTTTTCTCTCCCCATTCATATCCCCACAACACCCAGCATATCACACTGCCCCTCAAGTGAAGTTGGTAAATGTATGTGGACTTAGAGTTTACCGTTCTAGAATCCTTTATTCCATTAACCTGTTCCACTTTCCTGGCTAATCACCAGGCTTGGGTCATAAGCCAGGTGGCTTCCCCAGTTCTGAGTTTTGTTGGAGAAAGTAATGAAACCCTCCTGACAGATTCACTCTACTCTCACACTCCACCTTTATTCATCTCTTCTCAGCTTCCTATCATTCCCCATGCCTACTGTTCCAAACATGAGCTCCTTGAGGACAAGGACAGTGTCATTTTGGTGTATGTATTCCTAGGGTCTAGCATAAGTATATACTGCATTCAATGCTATACCTCAAAGACTTCTAAACATGGGGAGGTTGCAGCTTAGGACCTCTTCTCCCTTGGAAGACCCACTGTTGGGGAAGATGGGACAGCGTGGAATTTTGGAAAAAGGGTGATTTAGGGTCAGAAAAACTGAGTTTAGATCATCACTCTGCAATTGCCTACCTGGATGACCTTGGGCAAGCCATTTTTGGTCTATGAGCCTCAGTTTCCTCATCTGTAAAATACATTGACTACACGACCCTCTAAAGAGTTTTGACAGCTCTAGATCTTATGGTTCTATTG
Source organism: Phascolarctos cinereus (assembly GCF_003287225.1). NCBI lineage: Eukaryota > Metazoa > Chordata > Mammalia > Diprotodontia > Phascolarctidae > Phascolarctos > Phascolarctos cinereus. The sequence continues at coordinate 383,316,267 of NW_027555625.1, forward strand.
TCTTGTTCTCTTAGCCTGTTGAACTCAAGTGCCTGTGTGTAGGGCAGTCCCAAGATCTCATCATCATCGCAAAAAATTTCCCTGTGTTCAGAGCAAGATGAAGCAAATGAAATGGACCAGTCACCAGTTACCACCCTTGGGAACTTGTCAAGTCCCACCTCTAAGTTCCTGCCTGTCTACTTTCATCATCCTTTGTGTCACTGCCAAGATGACCACACAGATGTGGGCTTAGCTTCCGCTGCCATTGCCCACCTTGGTCCCTGGCTGGCGCCCTTGCTGATCTGTGCTTTCCTGGGCATATACCAGCCTGCTCTCCCTCTTTGCTCCCATTGCCATCTGTCTGGGTTTCTACTCCACTTATTACCTAAATAGTCTCCTCCAACTTGTTTGTTTGACTTGAATTGATTCTGGCTGCTTGGCTGTCTGTCCTCAGTTTTGGTAAATTTGCCAAGAGTCTCCTGACTGGCCTTCTCAGTTATGCCTTCAGAGAAAAATTCTGTTTCCCAGGGTTGAGGGAGCAGCTCTTGGGCAGCCCCTTATCCTCTGCTTTGCTGTTCTAGGGAAGCAATCTGCCTTCCCTTCTGGGTCTGGCTACTCTGTTCCATCAGACAGGAGTAATGAGTCCCATTCAGACAACAGAGGTGCCAGACCCCATCCAGAGCATACCTTGGGGTCTTCAGGGGCTTCCAAGTTACAGATCTTCCATGGTTGACCACATCATCCCTCCTGGTACAATTCTCTTTCATGCCTTTCAGTGAGCCTCTCTGTACAGAATCCGTCCAATGCAACAGAGATATGCTGGAGTCCCACGGAGGAAGAGGATGGCTTTAGGTTATCTTGGGAGGTTAGTTAGGTTTCTGAGTTCAGTGGAGTGTTGTCATCAATATGCTCCGCCCTGGGTTTGGAGACCTCCAGCCTCTTTTCCGGAGCCCGAGATCAGCTCCGGCTGAAGGGGGAACAGCCTGGCTCTCCAGGAGAGAGAACAAGCTCAGCTTTAAAAATCTAAGCTTTGGCAGGAGCTGTTCTGAGTCTTCCAGGTTACAGGAATAGGATTTGTCAATTCAGTTCTCAGGGTATCAAAATGAAGTCCATTTTGTACCGTAACTGTTTCAGATTCAGTTTCTCAGTGGGGATTTTGTTTGATTCTTGAAAGCAAAGCTGCCTCAGGCCCCTCTTCCCACTTGTAGCCTGAAGTTTATCAGTCACACTTCTAGCATCTCCTCCTGATCACACTGACCTGGCTGCTTTTCACTCAGTAATTTAACAAACCGTTTGTAAAGCATTGATTCTGAGTGAGGCCCTGGGCCAGGGGTGGGGAACCTGCAGCCTCCAGGCCCCCTGTGGTCTGCTAGGTCCTCGGGTGCGGCCTTTTGACTGAGTCCAAGTTTTACAGAAACAAATCCTTTTATTAAGGGGATTTGTTCTGTGAAGTTTGGATTCAGTCAAAGAGCTGCCCTTGAGGACCTAGAGGGCCACATCTGGCCTCAGGTTCCCCACCCCTGCCCTGGGCTATGTGCCTGGGGTACAAAAGTAGACCGCAAAGAAGACCTTACCTTCTAGGGGCTTGCCATTTAACCTATCTACAATGGTGCCATATGGAGCCTGGATTTTGAGCATGCCTAGTTTGCATAAGTGGAGCCTGCTGAGACCCCTACCAAGTGTGTGGCAGTAAGTCTCCTTTGACTGCTTGGGTCTTTAAAAGGGGTCAGACCAAGCTGGTGGCTCGCCTCCATCTTTTGGTTGTGTTCTTTTCTGTGAATCCTATCTGCTGTGCCCAGTCTGGATGCCGTTAACTGAACTAGTGAAAAGGCAAGGATTAGCTTTCTCCTGCTTACTTCTCTCTTCCCTGGGCTCTGAGAAATGGACCTGGGAGGGTTTGTTTCTGTTTTGCATTGTTTGCCTTCAGTTTCAGGTGCTGGAGGTGATTCTCAGGGACAGAATTGGAGCCACTGTAATCATGGAGCCAGAATTGCATTCGGGAGTGGCACAGCCAACCGGCCTGGGGTAGAAACCCAGAGAAGCTTAGAGTGCCTGGGACTAGAGCTCAAGGCAGGTTTGGGACTTGGAGCTGGGACTGTGCTCTATAGGAACAGAGCTAAACTATGAATTTATGGGATTGAGGTGCAAGGGGAAGGGGGATTATGCCTCCCACGTGTTGCAGGAGTAAGTTTGTATATTTGAAGTAACTATTCCTTTGTAAAAAGTCCAGTGTTACCAATGCACCTGTATCTCGTTACCGTGAACTTTCCCTCCATCAGGGGGCTCCTTTACCAGCATTTCCATGATTGGTCATCTGGTGCAATTCTCTTAGGTGTCCTTTGTATAGAATTGATTGACCCAACATGCTGAAAGCTTCACTCTACTTCCAATATGATATTTTTGGTGGAACTGGTGCCAGTACCGTACTCGGACTCTCTATCCATTATAAGTTGAGGTTAAAATACATGCAAACAAATAACTGTCATACAAGGTAGAAAATATTAAGGGGATGGGAGAGGCATGCTCACTCCCACACGAACTCATATTTTTCTTTTTCTCTTTGCTTTTTTTTGGTGAGGCAATTGGGGTTAAGTGACTTGCCCAAGGTCACACAGCTAGTAAGTGTTAAGTGTCTGAGGCTGGATTTGAACTCAGGTCCTTCTGACTCCAAGGCCAGAGCTCTATTCACTGCTCTACCTAGCTGCCCCCTCAAACTCATATTTTTCCAATGCAGGAAATACTAGCAAAGGTGGATGGGTGGGTGGGGAATTGTCCAGAGCTAAAGCTCCTTCAGAAGATCGAGGTGGGTAGAGTTAGGCTCAAACTCTGGGGCTCAAAAGGATGGAGACACACTTTTGGTGAAAAAATAAACTGAAACCTATTTTGATCCCAGATTCTTTAGAATCTGCCGGAAACTCCAGCGTCTCCACCCGGCGGATCCTGTCACACGGCTGGCTACCTTCTTTTCATTTACTCAACTTAGCAACTTTGGAGATGTTCTTGACTCATGTCACTCTCTCACCCAGCTCCCCAACCAAACAACAGATAAAGTCTCAACTATTCTGCTTTCATAGCACACCTTCTCTTTTAAACTCACACGGCACCACTCTCAGACCCTGACCGCTTTTCCCCTGAACTACCAATCAATCATATTGAGCACTATGTATGGTGTTGAAGATGCAAATATAACAATGAAACAATCCTTGATTTTAAAGCAGGGATTCTAAACTTTATTTTGTGAGGTGGAACCTTGGCCGTTTAGTGAAGCCTGTGGGCCCCAGTGCTAAATTTCAGTTATAGGTCAGTGAAAATGAAGATGTAATTTTTTCCCCATCCAAGTTCCTGGAGCCCCTGAAATTTATCTACATACTCCTTAAGGGGGTGGGTGGACTCCAGGTTAAGAACTCATCCCTTAAGGAGTTTAGGATATAACACGTACATGTTTAAGTAGATATAAAAATATATAAAGTAGATACAAGGTAATTTTGGAGTATAGCAGGGAGATTAGGGAAGGTCTTATATAGGAGATGGTGCTTGAATTGGGCTTTGGAGGAAGACTAGTAGGATTGGCTTTTAAATAATTTCCCTGCTTACAGTCTTTCTCCCCTGTAATCCATCTTCATGCAGCCGCCGAACTGATATTACTAAAAATCATAGATCTGACTATGGTTATCCCTTCCACATCACTGGGGTTAGGGGCACGGTGTCCCCTTGATCTGGAAAATCCATATAAAATTTTTTGACTGTCCCTTTGTACCAGAGAGGTCTGAATTTTTTCTTTTTCTTTAATGGAATGTTTACAGTACTTAATTGTAAAATTTGGGTATATTTGTGGTATCAAAACATAAAATATGTTGATATTATACAATACTATACATACCTTTCATGAAATTCTGATTTTCTAAACTTTTTCTGTGTTGTCTGCTAGCCTTCGCATGTCATCCGTGGCTTCCACAAAATTCCCCCCAAATTCCCATTTAATTTCTTATGCTCACTCACAATATATCAAAACCATGATGGGGAAAGTTGTGATGTGGAAAGTATAACTGTATTTCATTTGGCTGCTCAAAAATCTTCAATGGCTCCCTACTTCCTCTAGGATAAAATACAAAACCTTCAGCCTGGCATTTAGAGCCCTCTGCATTCTGATTCTCACCCTGCCTTTTAGTTTTATTGCCCTCTACCATATTCTTTGTTCCAGTCAAATTGGCCAATTAAGTTCTCTACCCTTTCTCTGTCCCCATTTCATCCCTTAACTTCATGTCTAGAATGCAATCCCTCTTGGACCCTTAGAATCCCTCCCTTTGGGGCAGCTAGGTGACACAGTGGATGGAGCACTGGCCCTGGATTCAAGACCCGAGTTCAAATCTGGCCTCAGACACATAACACTTACTAGCTGTGTGACTCTGATCACTTAACCCCATTGCC